>NC_071392.1:58541661-58851582 GCF_022682495.2 Desmodus rotundus | reverse complement strand
CTCTCTTGCTCTGTTATTTTTACCTTGCTGTGTTTCAGTGCAACGATCTACAGAATCACTTTCTCGTCCTCAACGGACTGCGTGAAAGCACAGGACTAAGACAGCTATGAAATGCAGGATCTTCCATGGCACACGGTCCTCTACCTGTGGCCGTCATCTAGCTTTAGCCCTAGCCCTAAACCTATATGTAACATTAACCCAAACGCTAATGCTAAACCTATCCCTAACGCTAACCCTAACCCTAACCCTAACCCTATCCATAACCCTAACCCTAACCCTATCCCTAACCCTAACGCTAACCCTAACCCTATCCCTATCCCTACCCTCATGATAAAGCTTATCCTTTCCATAATCGTAATGCTAGCCCTAACCCTAACTCTATCTTTAAACAGAAATCTTCTGATATATCAGAGCTGTGGGTTGTGTCCTAAAGCAAATGCTACTGAAATCATTTTCAATCCTTAGTGAATGAACAGGAGCATAGCAGTTTCAGACCTCCGCAGGACAATGAGCTGCGAGTGTGGGCTTTTCGCCGCTCTCTTTTGTCCGGGAAAACAGCAGAGGCCGAAGATCTCCTGCAGCTACTGACTACCGTGTCTTGTGGACAAAACTGTTTCTCGAACGTACATATGCCCATGAAGCTCACAGCCCACTGACTCTATGCGATTGAATTTCCTTCTGATAGAATAGCAAGGAATTCATGGAAAGCTTCCAAACAACTAGGGACTCAGGATGTCTCATACAAGTCCCTTATTAGAAAACTTCATCTCCAGCGGGTAACACTAGGTCAATGCACTCGTTTCAGTAGAGTGCGAAATGTGTGGGATGCCGCTAGAAGCCACCGATTCGGAACGTCATTTCAATTGGTTTTCTGTAGGATCACCTTGGCGGTAACTTTGCTAGCCACAGACTTGTGGAATCACGTGGCCCAATACAAATGAGTGAACGGAAGCACAGGACTATGCCAACTATGACCCAGAGTAAGCTTGGCTACCACTGTTTTCGCCAAATTACGCGTTCTGCGAGGAAAGCGTATGCGGACGTTGGAAGGCCGCTAGGCCATGCTACGCGACTTGGCCTCCAAGTCTCGGAAAACCTAAGGGAATGTCAATGTCAGAGTAGCCTGTGGGGCTCCCAGTGGAAGATAATACGTTCCTGAAGATTTGTTTGCTCCTCAAACGCACTCGGGAATCAACCTATTTCGTAGGAAGCGGGTTTTTCTCCAAAGCCGTCTGAGTGTTCAACGTCTTCTCAATGTTGTCATTTCCGTAGCGGATGTGATGGGAGAAGAAGACTGTAGCCTAAGAAACCATGGAGACTATACCACGTCCCTCGGACTCCACCCGTTCGTGAAGCATTCGAAGAGGAAGAAGCTAAAAGTACCTCCTGGGCCTACCAGGCCATTCATTCCACTCTGAGAATACAGCAGTGAAGACTTTGCGCTCCCCTGCGTCATTCAGCAATTATATCAAGTCGTGCGAAAAGTGTTCTCAACAAAAGCCATCCACACTATTGGACGTGTTATCAATGTTCTCATTTCAGTAGGAGATGAAAGCAGCGGTGTGTCACATAGGACGTACCCTTGTGAGCATCCTGTCCAAGAACCTTGCTGCCATATAGCATCTCTGGCTCGTGTCATAGCGCAGGAGCTACTGAAATGATCCCCCGTCAGCAAGGGAGGGAATGCTAGCATAGCACTTTGTGATCCTTTAAGCGGAATGAGCTTCCACAGTAGAGTTTTCTCCTAGGTCCTTTTTCCATCAGAAAAGCGTAGCCCCGGGAAGAAGAGAGGCAACCGCCTACTACCTCACTTTGCCCATACAGTGTTTGCAACGTGGAAATGCACGTGCAGCTAGCAGTCCCCGTACTCTATCCGAGTGACTCTCTCACACAGCACAGGAGTGAACGCTTTGAAAGCTGCCAAGTTACTCGGGAATGAACATGTTCCTGAGAAGTGGCTTTAAGCATGAACGCAGCACTAGATCAATGTGCTCATAGCAGTTGAATTGGAAATGAGTGCCTTGTACCACATCACATACCCTCTTCAGAACTTATGATCAGCTCTCTTGCTCTGTTATTTTTACCTTGCTGTGTTTCAGTGCAACGATCTACAGAATCACTTTCTCGTCCTCAACGGACTGCGTGAAAGCACAGGGCTAAGACAGCTCTGAAATGCACGATCTTCTATGGCACACTGTCCTCTACCTGTGGCCGTCATCTAGCTTTAGCTCTAGCCCTAAACCTATATGTAACATTAACCCAAACGCTAATGCTAAACCTATCCCTAACGCTAACCCTAACCCTAACCCTAACCCTAACCCTATCCATAACCCTAACCCTAACCCTATCCCTAACCCTAACGCTAACCCTAACCCTATCCCTATCCCTACCCTCATGATAAAGCTTATCCTTTCCATAATCGTAATGCTAGCCCTAACCCTAACTCTATCTTTAAACAGAAATCTTCTGATATATCAGAGCTGTGGGTTGTGTCCTAAAGCAAATGCTACTGAAATCATTTTCAATCCGTAGTGAATGAACAGGAGCATAGCAGTTTCAGACCTCCGCAGGACAATGAGCTGCGAGTGTGGGCTTTTCGCCGCTCTCTTTTGTCCGGGAAAACAGCAGAGGCCGAAGATCTCCTGCAGCTACTGACTACCGTGTCTTGTGGACAAAACTGTTTCTCGAACGTACATATGCCCATGAAGCTCATAGCCCACTGACTCTATGCGATTGAATTTCCTTCTGATAGAATAGCAAGGAATTCATGGAAAGCTTCCAAACAACTAGGGACTCAGGATGTCTCATACAAGTCCCTTATTAGAAAACTTCATCTCCAGCGGGTAACACTAGGTCAATGCACTCGTTTCAGTAGAGTGCGAAATGTGTGGGATGCCGCTAGAAGCCACCGATTCGGAACGTCATTTCAATTGGTTTCCTGTAGGATCACCTTGGCGGTAACTTTGCTAGCCACAGACTTGTGGAATCACGTTGCCCAAAACAAATGAGTGAACGGAAGCACAGGACTATGCCAACTATGACCCAGAGTAAGCTTGGCTACCACTGTTTTCGCCAGACTACGCGTTCTGCGAGCAAAGCGTATGCGGACGTTGGAAGGCCGCTAGGCCATGCTACGCGACTTGGCCTCCAAGTCTCGGAAGACCTAAGGGAATGTCAATGTCAGAGTAGCCTGTGGGGCTCCCAGTGGAAGATAATACGTTCCTGAAGATTTGTTTGCTCCTCAAACGCACTTGGGAATCAACCTATTTCGTAGGAAGCGGGTTTTTCTCCAAAGCCGTCTGAGTGTTCAACGTCTTCTCAATGTTGTCATTTCCGTAGCGGATGTGATGGGAGAAGAAGACTGTAGCCTAAGAAACCATGGAGACTATACCACGTCCCTCGGACTCCACCCGTTCGTGAAGCATTCGAAGAGGAAGAAGCTAAAAGTACCTCCTGGGCCTACCAGGCCATTCATTCCCCTCTGAGAATACAGCAGTGAAGACTTTGCGCTCCCCTGCGTCATTCAGCAATTATATCAAGTCGTGCGAAAAGTGTTCTCAACAAAAGCCATCCACACTATTGGACTTGTTATCAATGTTCTCATTTCAGTAGGAGATGAAAGCAGCGGTGTGTCACATAGGACGTACCCTTGTGAGCATCCTGTCCAAGAACCTTGCTGCCATATAGCATCTCTGGCTCGTGTCATAGCGCAGGAGCTACTGAAATGATCTCCCGTCAGCAAGGGAGGGAATGCTAGCATAGCACTTTGTGATCCTTGAAGCGGAATGAGCTTCCACAGTAGAGTTTTCTCCTAGGTACTTTTTCCATCAGAAAAGCGTAGCCCCGGGAAGAAGAGAGGCAACCGCCTACTACCTCACTTTGCCCATACAGTGTTTGCAACGTGGAAATGCACGTGCAGCTAGCAGTCCCCGTACTCTATCCGAGTGACTCTCTCACACAGCACAGGAGTGAACGCTTTGAAAGCTGCCAAGTTACTCGGGAATGAACATGTTCCTGAGAAGTGGCTTTAAGCATGAACGCAGCACTAGATCAATGTGCTCATAGCAGTTGAATTGGAAATGAGTGCCTTGTACCACATCACATACCCTCTTCAGAACTTATGATCAGCTCTCTTGCTCTGTTATTTTTACCTTGCTGTGTTTCAGTGCAACGATCTACAGAATCACTTTCTCGTCCTCAACGGACTGCGTGAAAGCACAGGGCTAAGACAGCTCTGAAATGCACGATCTTCTATGGCACACTGTCCTCTACCTGTGGCCGTCATCTAGCTTTAGCTCTAGCCCTAAACCTATATGTAACATTAACCCAAACGCTAATGCTAAACCTATCCCTAACGCTAACCCTAACCCTAACCCTAACCCTATCCATAACCCTAACCCTAACCCTATCCCTAACCCTAACGCTAACCCTAACCCTATCCCTATCCCTAACCCTAACCCTAACCCTAACCCTATCCCTATCCCTACCCTCATGATAAAGCTTATCCTTTCCATAATCGTAATGCTAGCCCTAACCCTAACTCTATCTTTAAACAGAAATCTTCTGATATATCAGAGCTGTGGGTTGTGTCCTAAAGCAAATGCTACTGAAATCATTTTCAATCCGTAGTGAATGAACAGGAGCATAGCAGTTTCAGACCTCCGCAGGACAATGAGCTGCGAGTGTGGGCTTTTCGCCGCTCTCTTTTGTCCGGGAAAACAGCAGAGGCCGAAGATCTCCTGCAGCTACTGACTACTGTGTCTTGTGGACAAAACTGTTTCTCGAACGTACATATGCCCATGAAGTTCACAGCCCACTGACTCTATGCGATTGAATTTCATTCTGATAGAATAGCAAGGAATTCATGCAAAGCTTCCAAACAACTAGGGACTCAGGATGTCTCATACAAGTCCCTTATTAGAAAACTTCATCTCCAGCGGGTAACACTAGGTCAATGCACTCGTTTCAGTAGAGTGCGAAATGTGTGGGATGCCGCTAGAAGCCACCGATTCGGAACGTCATTTCAATTGGTTTTCTGTAGGATCACCTTGGCGGTAACTTTGCTAGCCACAGACTTGTGGAATCACGTGGCCCAAAACAAATGAGTGAACGGAAGCACAGGACTATGCCAACTATGACCCAGAGTAAGCTTGGCTACCACTGTTTTCGCCAAATTACGCGTTCTGCGAGCAAAGCGTATGCGGACGTTGGAAGGCCGCTAGGCCATGCTACGCGACTTGGCCTCCAAGTCTCGGAAGACCTAAGGGAATGTCAATGTCAGAGTAGCCTGTGGGGCTCCCAGTGGAAGATAATACGTTCCTGAAGATTTGTTTGCTCCTCAAACGCACTCGGGAATCAACCTATTTCGTAGGAAGCGGGTTTTTCTCCAAAGCCGTCTCAGTGTTCAACGTCTTCTCAATGTTGTCATTTCCGTAGAGGATGTGATGGGAGAAGAAGACTGTAGCCTAAGAAACCATGGAGACTTTACCACGTCCCTCGGACTCCACCCGTTCGTGAAGCATTCGAAGAGGAAGAAGCTAAAAGTACCTCCTGGGCCTACCAGGCCATTCATTCCACTCTGAGAATACAGCAGTGAAGACTTTGCGCTCCCCTGCGTCATTCAGCAATTATATCAAGTCGTGCGAAAAGTGTTCTCAACAAAAGCCATCCACACTATTGGACGTGTTATCAATGTTCTCATTTCAGTAGGAGATGAAAGCAGCGGTGTGTCACATAGGACGTACCCTTGTGAGCATCCTGTCCAAGAACCTTGCTGCCATATAGCATCTCTGGCTCGTGTCATAGCGCAGGAGCTACTGAAATGATCTCCCGTCAGCAAGGGAGGGAATGCTAGCATAGCACTTTGTGATCCTTGAAGCGGAATGAGCTTCCACAGTAGAGTTTTCTCCTAGGTACTTTTTCCATCAGAAAAGCGTAGCCCCGGGAAGAAGAGAGGCAACCGCCTACTACCTCACTTTGCCCATACAGTGTTTGCAACGTGGAAATGCACGTGCAGCTAGCAGTCCCCGTACTCTATCCGAGTGACTCTCTCACACAGCACAGGAGTGAACGCTTTGAAAGCTGCCAAGTTACTCGGGAATGAACATGTTCCTGAGAAGTGGCTTTAAGCATGAACGCAGCACTAGATCAATGTGCTCATAGCAGTTGAATTGGAAATGAGTGCCTTGTACCACATCACATACCCTCTTCAGAACTTATGATCAGCTCTCTTGCTCTGTTATTTTTACCTTGCTGTGTTTCAGTGCAACGATCTACAGAATCACTTTCTCGTCCTCAACGGACTGCGTGAAAGCACAGGACTAAGACACCTATGAAATGCAGGATCTTCCATGGCACACGGTCCTCTACCTGTGGCCGTCATCTAGCTTTAGCCCTAGCCCTAAACCTATATGTAACATTAACCCAAACGCTAATGCTAAACCTATCCCTAACGCTAACCCTAACCCTAACCCTAACCCTAACCCTATCCATAACCCTAACCCTAACCCTATCCCTAACCCTAACGCTAACCCTAACCCTATCCATAACCCTAACCCTAACCCTATCCCTAACCCTAACCCTAACCCTAACCCTATCCCTATCCCTAACCCTAACCCTAACCCTAACCCTATCCCTATCCCTACCCTCATGATAAAGCTTATCCTTTCCATAATCGTAATGCTAGCCCTAACCCTAACTCTATCTTTAAACAGAAATCTTCTGATATATCAGAGCTGTGGGTTGTGTCCTAAAGCAAATGCTACTGAAATCATTTTCAATCCGTAGTGAATGAACAGGAGCATAGCAGTTTCAGACCTCCGCAGGACAATGAGCTGCGAGTGTGGGCTTTTCGCCGCTCTCTTTTGTCCGGGAAAACAGCAGAGGCCGAAGATCTCCTGCAGCTACTGACTACCGTGTCTTGTGGACAAAACTGTTTCTCGAACGTACATATGCCCATGAAGCTCACAGCCCACTGACTCTATGCGATTGAATTTCCTTCTGATAGAATAGCAAGGAATTCATGCAAAGCTTCCAAACAACTAGGGACTCAGGATGTCTCATACAAGTCCCTTATTAGAAAACTTCATCTCCAGCGGGTAACACTAGGTCAATGCACTCGTTTCAGTAGAGTGCGAAATGTGTGGGATGCCACTAGAAGCCACCGATTCGGAACGTCATTTCAATTGGTTTCCTGTAGGATCACCTTGGCGGTAACTTTGCTAGCCACAGACTTGTGGAATCACGTTGCCCAAAACAAATGAGTGAACGGAAGCACAGGACTATGCCAACTATGACCCAGAGTAAGCTTGGCTACCACTGTTTTCGCCAAATTACGAGTTCTGCGAGGAAAGCGTATGCGGACGTTGGAAGGCCGCTAGGCCATGCTACGCGACTTGGCCTCCAAGTCTCGGAAGACCTAAGGGAATGTCAATGTCAGAGTAGCCTGTGGGGCTCCCAGTGGAAGATAATACGTTCCTGAAGATTTGTTTGCTCCTCAAACGCACTCGGGAATCAACCTATTTCGTAGGAAGCGGGTTTTTCTCCAAAGCCGTCTCAGTGTTCAACGTCTTCTCAATGTTGTCATTTCCGTAGCGGATGTGATGGGAGAAGAAGACTGTAGCCTACGAAACCATGGAGACTATATCACGTCCCTCGGACTCCACCCGTTCGTGAAGCATTCGAAGAGGAAGAAGCTAAAAGTACCTCCTGGGCCTACCAGGCCATTCATTCCACTCTGAGAATACAGCAGTGAAGACTTTGCGCTCCCCTGCGTCATTCAGCAATTATATCAAGTCGTGCGAAAAGTGTTCTCAACAAAAGCCATCCACACTATTGGACGTGTTATCAATGTTCTCATTTCAGTAGGAGATGAAAGCAGCGGTGTGTCACATAGGACGTACCCTTGTGAGCATCCTGTCCAAGAACCTTGCTGCCATATAGCATCTCTGGCTCGTGTCATAGCGCAGGAGCTACTGAAATGATCTCCCGTCAGCAAGGGAGGGAATGCTAGCATAGCACTTTGTGATCCTTGAAGCGGAATGAGCTTCCACAGTAGAGTTTTCTCCTAGGTACTTTTTCCATCAGAAAAGCGTAGCCCCGAGAAGAAGAGAGGCAACCGCCTACTACCTCACTTTGCCCATACAGTGTTTGCAACGTGGAAATGCACGTGCAGCTAGCAGTCCCCGTACTCTATCCGAGTGACTCTCTCACACAGCACAGGAGTGAACGCTTTGAAAGCTGCCAAGTAACTCGGGAATGAACATGTTCCTGAGAAGTGGCTTTAAGCATGAACGCAGCACTAGATCAATGTGCTCATAGCAGTTGAATTGGAAATGAGTGCCTTGTACCACATCACATACCCTCTTCAGAACTTATGATCAGCTCTCTTGCTCTGTTATTTTTACCTTGCTGTGTTTCAGTGCAACGATCTACAGAATCACTTTCTCGTCCTCAACGGACTGCGTGAAAGCACAGGACTAAGACAGCTCTGAAATGCACGATCTTCCATGGCACACGGTCCTCTACCTGTGGCCGTCATCTAGCTTTAGCCCTAGCCCTAAACCTATATGTAACATTAACCCAAACGCTAATGCTAAACCTATCCCTAACGCTAACCCTAACCCTAACCCTAACCCTAACCCTATCCATAACCCTAACCCTAACCCTATCCCTAACCCTAACGCTAACCCTAACCCTATCCATAACCCTAACCCTAACCCTATCCCTAACCCTAACCCTAACCCTAACCCTATCCCTATCCCTAACCCTAACCCTAACCCTAACCCTATCCCTATCCCTACCCTCATGATAAAGCTTATCCTTTCCATAATCGTAATGCTAGCCCTAACCCTAACTCTATCTTTAAACAGAAATCTTCTGATATATCAGAGCTGTGGGTTGTGTCCTAAAGCAAATGCTACTGAAATCATTTTCAATCCGTAGTGAATGAACAGGAGCATAGCAGTTTCAGACCTCCGCAGGACAATGAGCTGCGAGTGTGGGCTTTTCGCCGCTCTCTTTTGTCCGGGAAAACAGCAGAGGCCGAAGATCTCCTGCAGCTACTGACTACCGTGTCTTGTGGACAAAACTGTTTCTCGAACGTACATATGCCCATGAAGCTCACAGCCCACTGACTCTATGCGATTGAATTTCCTTCTGATAGAATAGCAAGGAATTCATGCAAAGCTTCCAAACAACTAGGGACTCAGGATGTCTCATACAAGTCCCTTATTAGAAAACTTCATCTCCAGCGGGTAACACTAGGTCAATGCACTCGTTTCAGTAGAGTGCGAAATGTGTGGGATGCCGCTAGAAGCCACCGATTCGGAACGTCATTTCAATTGGTTTCCTGTAGGATCACCTTGGCGGTAACTTTGCTAGCCACAGACTTGTGGAATCACGTGGCCCAAAACAAATGAGTGAACGGAAGCACAGGACTATGCCAACTATGACCCAGAGTAAGCTTGGCTACCACTGTTTTCGCCAAACTACGCGTTCTGCGAGCAAAGCGTATGCGGACGTTGGAAGGCCGCTAGGCCATGCTACGCGACTTGGCCTCCAAGTCTCGGAAGACCTAAGGGAATGTCAATGTCAGAGTAGCCTGTGGGGCTCCCAGTGGAAGATAATACGTTCCTGAAGATTTGTTTGCTCCTCAAACGCACTCGGGAATCAACCTATTTCGTAGGAAGCGGGTTTTTCTCCAAAGCCGTCTGAGTGTTCAACGTCTTCTCAATGTTGTCATTTCCGTAGCGGATGTGATGGGAGAAGAAGACTGTAGCCTAAGAAACCATGGAGACTTTACCACGTCCCTCGGACTCCACCCGTTCGTGAAGCATTCGAAGAGGAAGAAGCTAAAAGTACCTCCTGGGCCTACCAGGCCATTCATTCCACTCTGAGAATACAGCAGTGAAGACTTTGCGCTCCCCTGCGTCATTCAGCAATTATATCAAGTCGTGCGAAAAGTGTTCTCAACAAAAGCCATTCACACTATTGGACGTGTTATCAATGTTCTCATTTCAGTAGGAGATGAAAGCAGCGGTGTGTCACATAGGACGTACCCTTGTGAGCATCCTGTCCAAGAACCTTGCTGCCATATAGCATCTCTGGCTCGTGTCATAGCGCAGGAGCTACTGAAATGATCTCCCGTCAGCAAGGGAGGGAATGCTAGCATAGCACTTTGTGATCCTTGAAGCGGAATGAGCTTCCACAGTAGAGTTTTCTCCTAGGTACTTTTTCCATCAGAAATGCGTAGCCCCGGGAAGAAGAGAGGCAACCGCCTACTACCTCACTTTGCCCATACAGTGTTTGCAACGTGGAAATGCACGTGCAGCTAGCAGTCCCCGTACTCTATCCGAGTGACTCTCTCACACAGCACAGGAGTGAACGCTTTGAAAGCTGCCAAGTTACTCGGGAATGAACATGTTCCTGAGAAGTGGCTTTAAGCATGAACGCAGCACTAGATCAATGTGCTCATAGCAGTTGAATTGGAAATGAGTGCCTTGTACCACATCACATACCCTCTTCAGAACTTATGATCAGCTCTCTTGCTCTGTTATTTTTACCTTGCTGTGTTTCAGTGCAACGATCTACAGAATCACTTTCTCGTCCTCAACGGACTGCGTGAAAGCACAGGGCTAAGACAGCTCTGAAATGCACGATCTTCTATGGCACACTGTCCAATACCTGTGGCCGTCATCTACCTTTAGCTCTAGCCCTAAACCTATATGTAACATTAACCCAAACGCTAATGCTAAACCTATCCCTAAAGCTAACCCTAAACCTAAACCTAACCCTAACCCTATCCATAACCCTAACCCTAACCCTATCCCTAACCCTAACCCTAACCCTATCCCTATCCCTATCCCTAACCCTAACCCTAACCCTAACCCTATCCCTATCCCTACCCTCATGATAAAGCTTATCCTTTCCATAATCGTAATGCTAGCCCTAACACTAACTCTATCTTTAAACAGAAATCTTCTGATATATCAGAGCTGTGGGTTGTGTCCTAAAGCAAATGCTACTGAAATCATTTTCAATCCGTAGTGAATGAACAGGAGCATAGCAGTTTCAGACCTCCGCAGGACAATGAGCTGCGAGTGTGGGCTTTTCGCCGCTCTCTTTTGTCCGGGAAAACAGCAGAGGCCGAAGATCTCCTGCAGCTACTGACTACTGTGTCTTGTGGACAAAACTGTTTCTCGAACGTACATATGCCCATGAAGCTCATAGCCCACTGACTCTATGCGATTGAATTTCCTTCTGATAGAATAGCAAGGAATTCATGGAAAGCTTCCAAACAACTAGGGACTCAGGATGTCTCATACAAGTCCCTTATTAGAAAACTTCATCTCCAGCGGGTAACACTAGGTCAATGCACTCGTTTCAGTAGAGTGCGAAATGTGTGGGATGCCGCTAGAAGCCACCGATTCGGAACGTCATTTCAATTGGTTTCCTGTAGGATCACCTTGGCGGTAACTTTGCTAGCCACAGACTTGTGGAATCACGTTGCCCAAAACAAATGAGTGAACGGAAGCACAGGACTATGCCAACTATGACCCAGAGTAAGCTTGGCTACCACTGTTTTCGCCAAACTACGCGTTCTGCGAGCAAAGCGTATGCGGACGTTGGAAGGCCGCTAGGCCATGCTACGCGACTTGGCCTCCAAGTCTCGGAAGACCTAAGGGAATGTCAATGTCAGAGTAGCCTGTGGGGCTCCCAGTGGAAGATAATACGTTCCTGAAGATTTGTTTGCTCCTCAAACGCACTTGGGAATCAACCTATTTCGTAGGAAGCGGGTTTTTCTCCAAAGCCGTCTGAGTGTTCAACGTCTTCTCAATGTTGTCATTTCCGTAGCGGATGTGATGGGAGAAGAAGACTGTAGCCTAAGAAACCATGGAGACTATACCACGTCCCTCGGACTCCACCCGTTCGTGAAGCATTCGAAGAGGAAGAAGCTAAAAGTACCTCCTGGGCCTACCAGGCCATTCATTCCCCTCTGAGAATACAGCAGTGAAGACTTTGCGCTCCCCTGCGTCATTCAGCAATTATATCAAGTCGTGCGAAAAGTGTTCTCAACAAAAGCCATCCACACTATTGGACTTGTTATCAATGTTCTCATTTCAGTAGGAGATGAAAGCAGCGGTGTGTCACATAGGACGTACCCTTGTGAGCATCCTGTCCAAGAACCTTGCTGCCATATAGCATCTCTGGCTCGTGTCATAGCGCAGGAGCTACTGAAATGATCTCCCGTCAGCAAGGGAGGGAATGCTAGCATAGCACTTTGTGATCCTTGAAGCGGAATGAGCTTCCACAGTAGAGTTTTCTCCTAGGTACTTTTTCCATCAGAAAAGCGTAGCCCCGGGAAGAAGAGAGGCAACCGCCTACTACCTCACTTTGCCCATACAGTGTTTGCAACGTGGAAATGCACGTGCAGCTAGCAGTCCCCGTACTCTATCCGAGTGACTCTCTCACACAGCACAGGAGTGAACGCTTTGAAAGCTGCCAAGTTACTCGGGAATGAACATGTTCCTGAGAAGTGGCTTTAAGCATGAACGCAGCACTAGATCAATGTGCTCATAGCAGTTGAATTGGAAATGAGTGCCTTGTACCACATCACATACCCTCTTCAGAACTTATGATCAGCTCTCTTGCTCTGTTATTTTTACCTTGCTGTGTTTCAGTGCAACGATCTACAGAATCACTTTCTCGTCCTCAACGGACTGCGTGAAAGCACAGGGCTAAGACAGCTCTGAAATGCACGATCTTCTATGGCACACTGTCCTCTACCTGTGGCCGTCATCTAGCTTTAGCTCTAGCCCTAAACCTATATGTAACATTAACCCAAACGCTAATGCTAAACCTATCCCTAACGCTAACCCTAACCCTAACCCTAACCCTATCCATAACCCTAACCCTAACCCTATCCCTAACCCTAACCCTAACCCTAACCCTATCCCTATCCCTAACCCTAACCCTAACCCTAACCCTATCCCTATCCCTACCCTCATGATAAAGCTTATCCTTTCCATAATCGTAATGCTAGCCCTAACCCTAACTCTATCTTTAAACAGAAATCTTCTGATATATCAGAGCTGTGGGTTGTGTCCTAAAGCAAATGCTACTGAAATCATTTTCAATCCGTAGTGAATGAACAGGAGCATAGCAGTTTCAGACCTCCGCAGGACAATGAGCTGCGAGTGTGGGCTTTTCGCCGCTCTCTTTTGTCCGGGAAAACAGCAGAGGCCGAAGATCTCCTGCAGCTACTGACTACTGTGTCTTGTGGACAAAACTGTTTCTCGAACGTACATATGCCCATGAAGTTCACAGCCCACTGACTCTATGCGATTGAATTTCATTCTGATAGAATAGCAAGGAATTCATGCAAAGCTTCCAAACAACTAGGGACTCAGGATGTCTCATACAAGTCCCTTATTAGAAAACTTCATCTCCAGCGGGTAACACTAGGTCAATGCACTCGTTTCAGTAGAGTGCGAAATGTGTGGGATGCCGCTAGAAGCCACCGATTCGGAACGTCATTTCAATTGGTTTTCTGTAGGATCACCTTGGCGGTAACTTTGCTAGCCACAGACTTGTGGAATCACGTGGCCCAAAACAAATGAGTGAACGGAAGCACAGGACTATGCCAACTATGACCCAGAGTAAGCTTGGCTACCACTGTTTTCGCCAAATTACGCGTTCTGCGAGCAAAGCGTATGCGGACGTTGGAAGGCCGCTAGGCCATGCTACGCGACTTGGCCTCCAAGTCTCGGAAGACCTAAGGGAATGTCAATGTCAGAGTAGCCTGTGGGGCTCCCAGTGGAAGATAATACGTTCCTGAAGATTTGTTTGCTCCTCAAACGCACTCGGGAATCAACCTATTTCGTAGGAAGCGGGTTTTTCTCCAAAGCCGTCTCAGTGTTCAACGTCTTCTCAATGTTGTCATTTCCGTAGAGGATGTGATGGGAGAAGAAGACTGTAGCCTAAGAAACCATGGAGACTTTACCACGTCCCTCGGACTCCACCCGTTCGTGAAGCATTCGAAGAGGAAGAAGCTAAAAGTACCTCCTGGGCCTACCAGGCCATTCATTCCACTCTGAGAATACAGCAGTGAAGACTTTGCGCTCCCCTGCGTCATTCAGCAATTATATCAAGTCGTGCGAAAAGTGTTCTCAACAAAAGCCATCCACACTATTGGACGTGTTATCAATGTTCTCATTTCAGTAGGAGATGAAAGCAGCGGTGTGTCACATAGGACGTACCCTTGTGAGCATCCTGTCCAAGAACCTTGCTGCCATATAGCATCTCTGGCTCGTGTCATAGCGCAGGAGCTACTGAAATGATCTCCCGTCAGCAAGGGAGGGAATGCTAGCATAGCACTTTGTGATCCTTGAAGCGGAATGAGCTTCCACAGTAGAGTTTTCTCCTAGGTACTTTTTCCATCAGAAAAGCGTAGCCCCGGGAAGAAGAGAGGCAACCGCCTACTACCTCACTTTGCCCATACAGTGTTTGCAACGTGGAAATGCACGTGCAGCTAGCAGTCCCCGTACTCTATCCGAGTGACTCTCTCACACAGCACAGGAGTGAACGCTTTGAAAGCTGCCAAGTTACTCGGGAATGAACATGTTCCTGAGAAGTGGCTTTAAGCATGAACGCAGCACTAGATCAATGTGCTCATAGCAGTTGAATTGGAAATGAGTGCCTTGTACCACATCACATACCCTCTTCAGAACTTATGATCAGCTCTCTTGCTCTGTTATTTTTACCTTGCTGTGTTTCAGTGCAACGATCTACAGAATCACTTTCTCGTCCTCAACGGACTGCGTGAAAGCACAGGACTAAGACACCTATGAAATGCAGGATCTTCCATGGCACACGGTCCTCTACCTGTGGCCGTCATCTAGCTTTAGCCCTAGCCCTAAACCTATATGTAACATTAACCCAAACGCTAATGCTAAACCTATCCCTAACGCTAACCCTAACCCTAACCCTAACCCTAACCCTATCCATAACCCTAACCCTAACCCTATCCCTAACCCTAACGCTAACCCTAACCCTATCCATAACCCTAACCCTAACCCTATCCCTAACCCTAACCCTAACCCTAACCCTATCCCTATCCCTAACCCTAACCCTAACCCTAACCCTATCCCTATCCCTACCCTCATGATAAAGCTTATCCTTTCCATAATCGTAATGCTAGCCCTAACCCTAACTCTATCTTTAAACAGAAATCTTCTGATATATCAGAGCTGTGGGTTGTGTCCTAAAGCAAATGCTACTGAAATCATTTTCAATCCGTAGTGAATGAACAGGAGCATAGCAGTTTCAGACCTCCGCAGGACAATGAGCTGCGAGTGTGGGCTTTTCGCCGCTCTCTTTTGTCCGGGAAAACAGCAGAGGCCGAAGATCTCCTGCAGCTACTGACTACCGTGTCTTGTGGACAAAACTGTTTCTCGAACGTACATATGCCCATGAAGCTCACAGCCCACTGACTCTATGCGATTGAATTTCCTTCTGATAGAATAGCAAGGAATTCATGCAAAGCTTCCAAACAACTAGGGACTCAGGATGTCTCATACAAGTCCCTTATTAGAAAACTTCATCTCCAGCGGGTAACACTAGGTCAATGCACTCGTTTCAGTAGAGTGCGAAATGTGTGGGATGCCACTAGAAGCCACCGATTCGGAACGTCATTTCAATTGGTTTCCTGTAGGATCACCTTGGCGGTAACTTTGCTAGCCACAGACTTGTGGAATCACGTTGCCCAAAACAAATGAGTGAACGGAAGCACAGGACTATGCCAACTATGACCCAGAGTAAGCTTGGCTACCACTGTTTTCGCCAAATTACGAGTTCTGCGAGGAAAGCGTATGCGGACGTTGGAAGGCCGCTAGGCCATGCTACGCGACTTGGCCTCCAAGTCTCGGAAGACCTAAGGGAATGTCAATGTCAGAGTAGCCTGTGGGGCTCCCAGTGGAAGATAATACGTTCCTGAAGATTTGTTTGCTCCTCAAACGCACTCGGGAATCAACCTATTTCGTAGGAAGCGGGTTTTTCTCCAAAGCCGTCTCAGTGTTCAACGTCTTCTCAATGTTGTCATTTCCGTAGCGGATGTGATGGGAGAAGAAGACTGTAGCCTACGAAACCATGGAGACTATATCACGTCCCTCGGACTCCACCCGTTCGTGAAGCATTCGAAGAGGAAGAAGCTAAAAGTACCTCCTGGGCCTACCAGGCCATTCATTCCACTCTGAGAATACAGCAGTGAAGACTTTGCGCTCCCCTGCGTCATTCAGCAATTATATCAAGTCGTGCGAAAAGTGTTCTCAACAAAAGCCATCCACACTATTGGACGTGTTATCAATGTTCTCATTTCAGTAGGAGATGAAAGCAGCGGTGTGTCACATAGGACGTACCCTTGTGAGCATCCTGTCCAAGAACCTTGCTGCCATATAGCATCTCTGGCTCGTGTCATAGCGCAGGAGCTACTGAAATGATCTCCCGTCAGCAAGGGAGGGAATGCTAGCATAGCACTTTGTGATCCTTGAAGCGGAATGAGCTTCCACAGTAGAGTTTTCTCCTAGGTACTTTTTCCATCAGAAAAGCGTAGCCCCGAGAAGAAGAGAGGCAACCGCCTACTACCTCACTTTGCCCATACAGTGTTTGCAACGTGGAAATGCACGTGCAGCTAGCAGTCCCCGTACTCTATCCGAGTGACTCTCTCACACAGCACAGGAGTGAACGCTTTGAAAGCTGCCAAGTAACTCGGGAATGAACATGTTCCTGAGAAGTGGCTTTAAGCATGAACGCAGCACTAGATCAATGTGCTCATAGCAGTTGAATTGGAAATGAGTGCCTTGTACCACATCACATACCCTCTTCAGAACTTATGATCAGCTCTCTTGCTCTGTTATTTTTACCTTGCTGTGTTTCAGTGCAACGATCTACAGAATCACTTTCTCGTCCTCAACGGACTGCGTGAAAGCACAGGACTAAGACAGCTCTGAAATGCACGATCTTCCATGGCACACGGTCCTCTACCTGTGGCCGTCATCTAGCTTTAGCCCTAGCCCTAAACCTATATGTAACATTAACCCAAACGCTAATGCTAAACCTATCCCTAACGCTAACCCTAACCCTAACCCTAACCCTAACCCTATCCATAACCCTAACCCTAACCCTATCCCTAACCCTAACGCTAACCCTAACCCTATCCATAACCCTAACCCTAACCCTATCCCTAACCCTAACCCTAACCCTAACCCTATCCCTATCCCTAACCCTAACCCTAACCCTAACCCTATCCCTATCCCTACCCTCATGATAAAGCTTATCCTTTCCATAATCGTAATGCTAGCCCTAACCCTAACTCTATCTTTAAACAGAAATCTTCTGATATATCAGAGCTGTGGGTTGTGTCCTAAAGCAAATGCTACTGAAATCATTTTCAATCCGTAGTGAATGAACAGGAGCATAGCAGTTTCAGACCTCCGCAGGACAATGAGCTGCGAGTGTGGGCTTTTCGCCGCTCTCTTTTGTCCGGGAAAACAGCAGAGGCCGAAGATCTCCTGCAGCTACTGACTACCGTGTCTTGTGGACAAAACTGTTTCTCGAACGTACATATGCCCATGAAGCTCACAGCCCACTGACTCTATGCGATTGAATTTCCTTCTGATAGAATAGCAAGGAATTCATGCAAAGCTTCCAAACAACTAGGGACTCAGGATGTCTCATACAAGTCCCTTATTAGAAAACTTCATCTCCAGCGGGTAACACTAGGTCAATGCACTCGTTTCAGTAGAGTGCGAAATGTGTGGGATGCCGCTAGAAGCCACCGATTCGGAACGTCATTTCAATTGGTTTCCTGTAGGATCACCTTGGCGGTAACTTTGCTAGCCACAGACTTGTGGAATCACGTGGCCCAAAAGAAATGAGTGAACGGAAGCACAGGACTATGCCAACTATGACCCAGAGTAAGCTTGGCTACCACTGTTTTCGCCAAACTACGCGTTCTGCGAGCAAAGCGTATGCGGACGTTGGAAGGCCGCTAGGCCATGCTACGCGACTTGGCCTCCAAGTCTCGGAAGACCTAAGGGAATGTCAATGTCAGAGTAGCCTGTGGGGCTCCCAGTGGAAGATAATACGTTCCTGAAGATTTGTTTGCTCCTCAAACGCACTCGGGAATCAACCTATTTCGTAGGAAGCGGGTTTTTCTCCAAAGCCGTCTGAGTGTTCAACGTCTTCTCAATGTTGTCATTTCCGTAGCGGATGTGATGGGAGAAGAAGACTGTAGCCTAAGAAACCATGGAGACTTTACCACGTCCCTCGGACTCCACCCGTTCGTGAAGCATTCGAAGAGGAAGAAGCTAAAAGTACCTCCTGGGCCTACCAGGCCATTCATTCCACTCTGAGAATACAGCAGTGAAGACTTTGCGCTCCCCTGCGTCATTCAGCAATTATATCAAGTCGTGCGAAAAGTGTTCTCAACAAAAGCCATTCACACTATTGGACGTGTTATCAATGTTCTCATTTCAGTAGGAGATGAAAGCAGCGGTGTGTCACATAGGACGTACCCTTGTGAGCATCCTGTCCAAGAACCTTGCTGCCATATAGCATCTCTGGCTCGTGTCATAGCGCAGGAGCTACTGAAATGATCTCCCGTCAGCAAGGGAGGGAATGCTAGCATAGCACTTTGTGATCCTTGAAGCGGAATGAGCTTCCACAGTAGAGTTTTCTCCTAGGTACTTTTTCCATCAGAAATGCGTAGCCCCGGGAAGAAGAGAGGCAACCGCCTACTACCTCACTTTGCCCATACAGTGTTTGCAACGTGGAAATGCACGTGCAGCTAGCAGTCCCCGTACTCTATCCGAGTGACTCTCTCACACAGCACAGGAGTGAACGCTTTGAAAGCTGCCAAGTTACTCGGGAATGAACATGTTCCTGAGAAGTGGCTTTAAGCATGAACGCAGCACTAGATCAATGTGCTCATAGCAGTTGAATTGGAAATGAGTGCCTTGTACCACATCACATACCCTCTTCAGAACTTATGATCAGCTCTCTTGCTCTGTTATTTTTACCTTGCTGTGTTTCAGTGCAACGATCTACAGAATCACTTTCTCGTCCTCAACGGACTGCGTGAAAGCACAGGGCTAAGACAGCTCTGAAATGCACGATCTTCTATGGCACACTGTCCAATACCTGTGGCCGTCATCTACCTTTAGCTCTAGCCCTAAACCTATATGTAACATTAACCCAAACGCTAATGCTAAACCTATCCCTAAAGCTAACCCTAAACCTAAACCTAACCCTAACCCTATCCATAACCCTAACCCTAACCCTATCCCTAACCCTAACCCTAACCCTATCCCTATCCCTATCCCTAACCCTAACCCTAACCCTAACCCTATCCCTATCCCTACCCTCATGATAAAGCTTATCCTTTCCATAATCGTAATGCTAGCCCTAACACTAACTCTATCTTTAAACAGAAATCTTCTGATATATCAGAGCTGTGGGTTGTGTCCTAAAGCAAATGCTACTGAAATCATTTTCAATCCGTAGTGAATGAACAGGAGCATAGCAATTTCAGACCTCCGCAGGACAATGAGCTGCGAGTGTGGGCTTTTCGCCGCTCTCTTTTGTCCGGGAAAACAGCAGAGGCCGAAGATCTCCTGCAGCTACTGACTACTGTGTCTTGTGGACAAAACTGTTTCTCGAACGTACATATGCCCATGAAGTTCACAGCCCACTGACTCTATGCGATTGAATTTCCTTCTGATAGAATAGCAAGGAATTCATGCAAAGCTTCCAAACAACTAGGGACTCAGGATGTCTCATACAAGTCCCTTATTAGAAAACTTCATCTCCAGCGGGTAACACTAGGTCAATGCACTCGTTTCAGTAGAGTGCGAAATGTGTGGGATGCCGCTAGAAGCCACCGATTCGGAACGTCATTTCAATTGGTTTTCTGTAGGATCACCTTGGCGGTAACTTTGCTAGCCACAGACTTGTGGAATCACGTGGCCCAAAAGAAATGAGTGAACGGAAGCACAGGACTATGCCAACTATGACCCAGAGTAAGCTTGGCTACCACTGTTTTCGCCAAACTACGCGTTCTGCGAGCAAAGCGTATGCGGACGTTGGAAGGCCGCTAGGCCATGCTACGCGACTTGGCCTCCAAGTCTCGGAAGACCTAAGGGAATGTCAATGTCAGAGTAGCCTGTGGGGCTCCCAGTGGAAGATAATACGTTCCTGAAGATTTGTTTGCTCCTCAAACGCACTCGGGAATCAACCTATTTCGTAGGAAGCGGGTTTTTCTCCAAAGCCGTCTGAGTGTTCAACGTCTTCTCAATGTTGTCATTTCCGTAGCGGATGTGATGGGAGAAGAAGACTGTAGCCTAAGAAACCATGGAGACTTTACCACGTCCCTCGGACTCCACCCGTTCGTGAAGCATTCGAAGAGGAAGAAGCTAAAAGTACCTCCTGGGCCTACCAGGCCATTCATTCCACTCTGAGAATACAGCAGTGAAGACTTTGCGCTCCCCTGCGTCATTCAGCAATTATATCAAGTCGTGCGAAAAGTGTTCTCAACAAAAGCCATCCACACTATTGGACGTGTTATCAATGTTCTCATTTCAGTAGGAGATGAAAGCAGCGGTGTGTCACATAGGACGTACCCTTGTGAGCATCCTGTCCAAGAACCTTGCTGCCATATAGCATCTCTGGCTCGTGTCATAGCGCAGGAGCTACTGAAATGATCTCCCGTCAGCAAGGGAGGGAATGCTAGCATAGCACTTTGTGATCCTTGAAGCGGAATGAGCTTCCACAGTAGAGTTTTCTCCTAGGTACTTTTTCCATCAGAAAAGCGTAGCCCCGGGAAGAAGAGAGGCAACCGCCTACTACCTCACTTTGCCCATACAGTGTTTGCAACGTGGAAATGCACGTGCAGCTAGCAGTCCCCGTACTCTATCCGAGTGACTCTCTCACACAGCACAGGAGTGAACGCTTTGAAAGCTGCCAAGTTACTCGGGAATGAACATGTTCCTGAGAAGTGGCTTTAAGCATGAACGCAGCACTAGATCAATGTGCTCATAGCAGTTGAATTGGAAATGAGTGCCTTGTACCACATCACATACCCTCTTCAGAACTTATGATCAGCTCTCTTGCTCTGTTATTTTTACCTTGCTGTGTTTCAGTGCAACGATCTACAGAATCACTTTCTCGTCCTCAACGGACTGCGTGAAAGCACAGGACTAAGACAGCTCTGAAATGCACGATCTTCCATGGCACACGGTCCTCTACCTGTGGCCGTCATCTAGCTTTAGCCCTAGCCCTAAACCTATATGTAACATTAACCCAAACGCTAATGCTAAACCTATCCCTAACGCTAACCCTAACCCTAACCCTAACCCTAACCCTATCCATAACCCTAACCCTAACCCTATCCCTAACCCTAACGCTAACCCTAACCCTATCCATAACCCTAACCCTAACCCTATCCCTAACCCTAACCCTAACCCTAACCCTATCCCTATCCCTAACCCTAACCCTAACCCTAACCCTATCCCTATCCCTACCCTCATGATAAAGCTTATCCTTTCCATAATCGTAATGCTAGCCCTAACCCTAACTCTATCTTTAAACAGAAATCTTCTGATATATCAGAGCTGTGGGTTGTGTCCTAAAGCAAATGCTACTGAAATCATTTTCAATCCGTAGTGAATGAACAGGAGCATAGCAGTTTCAGACCTCCGCAGGACAATGAGCTGCGAGTGTGGGCTTTTCGCCGCTCTCTTTTGTCCGGGAAAACAGCAGAGGCCGAAGATCTCCTGCAGCTACTGACTACCGTGTCTTGTGGACAAAACTGTTTCTCGAACGTACATATCCCCATGAAGCTCACAGCCCACTGACTCTATGCGATTGAATTTCCTTCTGATAGAATAGCAAGGAATTCATGCAAAGCTTCCAAACAACTAGGGACTCAGGATGTCTCATACAAGTCCCTTATTAGAAAACTTCATCTCCAGCGGGTAACACTAGGTCAATGCACTCGTTTCAGTAGAGTGCGAAATGTGTGGGATGCCGCTAGAAGCCACCGATTCGGAACGTCATTTCAATTGGTTTCCTGTAGGATCACCTTGGCGGTAACTTTGCTAGCCACAGACTTGTGGAATCACGTGGCCCAAAAGAAATGAGTGAACGGAAGCACAGGACTATGCCAACTATGACCCAGAGTAAGCTTGGCTACCACTGTTTTCGCCAAACTACGCGTTCTGCGAGCAAAGCGTATGCGGACGTTGGAAGGCCGCTAGGCCATGCTACGCGACTTGGCCTCCAAGTCTCGGAAGACCTAAGGGAATGTCAATGTCAGAGTAGCCTGTGGGGCTCCCAGTGGAAGATAATACGTTCCTGAAGATTTGTTTGCTCCTCAAACGCACTCGGGAATCAACCTATTTCGTAGGAAGCGGGTTTTTCTCCAAAGCCGTCTGAGTGTTCAACGTCTTCTCAATGTTGTCATTTCCGTAGCGGATGTGATGGGAGAAGAAGACTGTAGCCTAAGAAACCATGGAGACTTTACCACGTCCCTCGGACTCCACCCGTTCGTGAAGCATTCGAAGAGGAAGAAGCTAAAAGTACCTCCTGGGCCTACCAGGCCATTCATTCCACTCTGAGAATACAGCAGTGAAGACTTTGCGCTCCCCTGCGTCATTCAGCAATTATATCAAGTCGTGCGAAAAGTGTTCTCAACAAAAGCCATTCACACTATTGGACGTGTTATCAATGTTCTCATTTCAGTAGGAGATGAAAGCAGCGGTGTGTCACATAGGACGTACCCTTGTGAGCATCCTGTCCAAGAACCTTGCTGCCATATAGCATCTCTGGCTCGTGTCATAGCGCAGGAGCTACTGAAATGATCTCCCGTCAGCAAGGGAGGGAATGCTAGCATAGCACTTTGTGATCCTTGAAGCGGAATGAGCTTCCACAGTAGAGTTTTCTCCTAGGTACTTTTTCCATCAGAAATGCGTAGCCCCGGGAAGAAGAGAGGCAACCGCCTACTACCTCACTTTGCCCATACAGTGTTTGCAACGTGGAAATGCACGTGCAGCTAGCAGTCCCCGTACTCTATCCGAGTGACTCTCTCACACAGCACAGGAGTGAACGCTTTGAAAGCTGCCAAGTTACTCGGGAATGAACATGTTCCTGAGAAGTGGCTTTAAGCATGAACGCAGCACTAGATCAATGTGCTCATAGCAGTTGAATTGGAAATGAGTGCCTTGTACCACATCACATACCCTCTTCAGAACTTATGATCAGCTCTCTTGCTCTGTTATTTTTACCTTGCTGTGTTTCAGTGCAACGATCTACAGAATCACTTTCTCGTCCTCAACGGACTGCGTGAAAGCACAGGGCTAAGACAGCTCTGAAATGCACGATCTTCTATGGCACACTGTCCAATACCTGTGGCCGTCATCTACCTTTAGCTCTAGCCCTAAACCTATATGTAACATTAACCCAAACGCTAATGCTAAACCTATCCCTAAAGCTAACCCTAAACCTAAACCTAACCCTAACCCTATCCATAACCCTAACCCTAACCCTATCCCTAACCCTAACCCTAACCCTATCCCTATCCCTATCCCTAACCCTAACCCTAACCCTAACCCTATCCCTATCCCTACCCTCATGATAAAGCTTATCCTTTCCATAATCGTAATGCTAGCCCTAACACTAACTCTATCTTTAAACAGAAATCTTCTGATATATCAGAGCTGTGGGTTGTGTCCTAAAGCAAATGCTACTGAAATCATTTTCAATCCGTAGTGAATGAACAGGAGCATAGCAGTTTCAGACCTCCGCAGGACAATGAGCTGCGAGTGTGGGCTTTTCGCCGCTCTCTTTTGTCCGGGAAAACAGCAGAGGCCGAAGATCTCCTGCAGCTACTGACTACTGTGTCTTGTGGACAAAACTGTTTCTCGAACGTACATATGCCCATGAAGTTCACAGCCCACTGACTCTATGCGATTGAATTTCCTTCTGATAGAATAGCAAGGAATTCATGCAAAGCTTCCAAACAACTAGGGACTCAGGATGTCTCATACAAGTCCCTTATTAGAAAACTTCATCTCCAGCGGGTAACACTAGGTCAATGCACTCGTTTCAGTAGAGTGCGAAATGTGTGGGATGCCGCTAGAAGCCACCGATTCGGAACGTCATTTCAATTGGTTTTCTGTAGGATCACCTTGGCGGTAACTTTGCTAGCCACAGACTTGTGGAATCACGTGGCCCAAAAGAAATGAGTGAACGGAAGCACAGGACTATGCCAACTATGACCCAGAGTAAGCTTGGCTACCACTGTTTTCGCCAAACTACGCGTTCTGCGAGCAAAGCGTATGCGGACGTTGGAAGGCCGCTAGGCCATGCTACGCGACTTGGCCTCCAAGTCTCGGAAGACCTAAGGGAATGTCAATGTCAGAGTAGCCTGTGGGGCTCCCAGTGGAAGATAATACGTTCCTGAAGATTTGTTTGCTCCTCAAACGCACTCGGGAATCAACCTATTTCGTAGGAAGCGGGTTTTTCTCCAAAGCCGTCTGAGTGTTCAACGTCTTCTCAATGTTGTCATTTCCGTAGCGGATGTGATGGGAGAAGAAGACTGTAGCCTAAGAAACCATGGAGACTTTACCACGTCCCTCGGACTCCACCCGTTCGTGAAGCATTCGAAGAGGAAGAAGCTAAAAGTACCTCCTGGGCCTACCAGGCCATTCATTCCACTCTGAGAATACAGCAGTGAAGACTTTGCGCTCCCCTGCGTCATTCAGCAATTATATCAAGTCGTGCGAAAAGTGTTCTCAACAAAAGCCATCCACACTATTGGACGTGTTATCAATGTTCTCATTTCAGTAGGAGATGAAAGCAGCGGTGTGTCACATAGGACGTACCCTTGTGAGCATCCTGTCCAAGAACCTTGCTGCCATATAGCATCTCTGGCTCGTGTCATAGCGCAGGAGCTACTGAAATGATCTCCCGTCAGCAAGGGAGGGAATGCTAGCATAGCACTTTGTGATCCTTGAAGCGGAATGAGCTTCCACAGTAGAGTTTTCTCCTAGGTACTTTTTCCATCAGAAAAGCGTAGCCCCGGGAAGAAGAGAGGCAACCGCCTACTACCTCACTTTGCCCATACAGTGTTTGCAACGTGGAAATGCACGTGCAGCTAGCAGTCCCCGTACTCTATCCGAGTGACTCTCTCACACAGCACAGGAGTGAACGCTTTGAAAGCTGCCAAGTTACTCGGGAATGAACATGTTCCTGAGAAGTGGCTTTAAGCATGAACGCAGCACTAGATCAATGTGCTCATAGCAGTTGAATTGGAAATGAGTGCCTTGTACCACATCACATACCCTCTTCAGAACTTATGATCAGCTCTCTTGCTCTGTTATTTTTACCTTGCTGTGTTTCAGTGCAACGATCTACAGAATCACTTTCTCGTCCTCAACGGACTGCGTGAAAGCACAGGACTAAGACAGCTCTGAAATGCACGATCTTCCATGGCACACGGTCCTCTACCTGTGGCCGTCATCTAGCTTTAGCCCTAGCCCTAAACCTATATGTAACATTAACCCAAACGCTAATGCTAAACCTATCCCTAACGCTAACCCTAACCCTAACCCTAACCCTAACCCTATCCATAACCCTAACCCTAACCCTATCCCTAACCCTAACGCTAACCCTAACCCTATCCATAACCCTAACCCTAACCCTATCCCTAACCCTAACCCTAACCCTAACCCTATCCCTATCCCTAACCCTAACCCTAACCCTAACCCTATCCCTATCCCTACCCTCATGATAAAGCTTATCCTTTCCATAATCGTAATGCTAGCCCTAACCCTAACTCTATCTTTAAACAGAAATCTTCTGATATATCAGAGCTGTGGGTTGTGTCCTAAAGCAAATGCTACTGAAATCATTTTCAATCCGTAGTGAATGAACAGGAGCATAGCAGTTTCAGACCTCCGCAGGACAATGAGCTGCGAGTGTGGGCTTTTCGCCGCTCTCTTTTGTCCGGGAAAACAGCAGAGGCCGAAGATCTCCTGCAGCTACTGACTACCGTGTCTTGTGGACAAAACTGTTTCTCGAACGTACATATGCCCATGAAGCTCACAGCCCACTGACTCTATGCGATTGAATTTCCTTCTGATAGAATAGCAAGGAATTCATGCAAAGCTTCCAAACAACTAGGGACTCAGGATGTCTCATACAAGTCCCTTATTAGAAAACTTCATCTCCAGCGGGTAACACTAGGTCAATGCACTCGTTTCAGTAGAGTGCGAAATGTGTGGGATGCCACTAGAAGCCACCGATTCGGAACGTCATTTCAATTGGTTTCCTGTAGGATCACCTTGGCGGTAACTTTGCTAGCCACAGACTTGTGGAATCACGTGGCCCAAAAGAAATGAGTGAACGGAAGCACAGGACTATGCCAACTATGACCCAGAGTAAGCTTGGCTACCACTGTTTTCGCCAAACTACGCGTTCTGCGAGCAAAGCGTATGCGGACGTTGGAAGGCCGCTAGGCCATGCTACGCGACTTGGCCTCCAAGTCTCGGAAGACCTAAGGGAATGTCAATGTCAGAGTAGCCTGTGGGGCTCCCAGTGGAAGATAATACGTTCCTGAAGATTTGTTTGCTCCTCAAACGCACTCGGGAATCAACCTATTTCGTAGGAAGCGGGTTTTTCTCCAAAGCCGTCTGAGTGTTCAACGTCTTCTCAATGTTGTCATTTCCGTAGCGGATGTGATGGGAGAAGAAGACTGTAGCCTAAGAAACCATGGAGACTTTACCACGTCCCTCGGACTCCACCCGTTCGTGAAGCATTCGAAGAGGAAGAAGCTAAAAGTACCTCCTGGGCCTACCAGGCCATTCATTCCACTCTGAGAATACAGCAGTGAAGACTTTGCGCTCCCCTGCGTCATTCAGCAATTATATCAAGTCGTGCGAAAAGTGTTCTCAACAAAAGCCATCCACACTATTGGACGTGTTATCAATGTTCTCATTTCAGTAGGAGATGAAAGCAGCGGTGTGTCACATAGGACGTACCCTTGTGAGCATCCTGTCCAAGAACCTTGCTGCCATATAGCATCTCTGGCTCGTGTCATAGCGCAGGAGCTACTGAAATGATCTCCCGTCAGCAAGGGAGGGAATGCTAGCATAGCACTTTGTGATCCTTGAAGCGGAATGAGCTTCCACAGTAGAGTTTTCTCCTAGGTACTTTTTCCATCAGAAATGCGTAGCCCCGGGAAGAAGAGAGGCAACCGCCTACTACCTCACTTTGCCCATACAGTGTTTGCAACGTGGAAATGCACGTGCAGCTAGCAGTCCCCGTACTCTATCCGAGTGACTCTCTCACACAGCACAGGAGTGAACGCTTTGAAAGCTGCCAAGTTACTCGGGAATGAACATGTTCCTGAGAAGTGGCTTTAAGCATGAACGCAGCACTAGATCAATGTGCTCATAGCAGTTGAATTGGAAATGAGTGCCTTGTACCACATCACATACCCTCTTCAGAACTTATGATCAGCTCTCTTGCTCTGTTATTTTTACCTTGCTGTGTTTCAGTGCAACGATCTACAGAATCACTTTCTCGTCCTCAACGGACTGCGTGAAAGCACAGGGCTAAGACAGCTCTGAAATGCACGATCTTCTATGGCACACTGTCCAATACCTGTGGCCGTCATCTACCTTTAGCTCTAGCCCTAAACCTATATGTAACATTAACCCAAACGCTAATGCTAAACCTATCCCTAACGCTAACCCTAAACCTAAACCTAACCCTAACCCTATCCATAACCCTAACCCTAACCCTATCCCTAACCCTAACCCTAACCCTATCCCTATCCCTATCCCTAACCCTAACCCTAACCCTAACCCTATCCCTATCCCTACCCTCATGATAAAGCTTATCCTTTCCATAATCGTAATGCTAGCCCTAACCCTAACTCTATCTTTAAACAGAAATCTTCTGATATATCAGAGCTGTGGGTTGTGTCCTAAAGCAAATGCTACTGAAATCATTTTCAATCCGTAGTGAATGAACAGGAGCATAGCAGTTTCAGACCTCCGCAGGACAATGAGCTGCGAGTGTGGGCTTTTCGCCGCTCTCTTTTGTCCGGGAAAACAGCAGAGGCCGAAGATCTCCTGCAGCTACTGACTACTGTGTCTTGTGGACAAAACTGTTTCTCGAACGTACATATGCCCATGAAGTTCACAGCCCACTGACTCTATGCGATTGAATTTCCTTCTGATAGAATAGCAAGGAATTCATGCAAAGCTTCCAAACAACTAGGGACTCAGGATGTCTCATACAAGTCCCTTATTAGAAAACTTCATCTCCAGCGGGTAACACTAGGTCAATGCACTCGTTTCAGTAGAGTGCGAAATGTGTGGGATGCCGCTAGAAGCCACCGATTCGGAACGTCATTTCAATTGGTTTTCTGTAGGATCACCTTGGCGGTAACTTTGCTAGCCACAGACTTGTGGAATCACGTGGCCCAAAACAAATGAGTGAACGGAAGCACAGGACTATGCCAACTATGACCCAGAGTAAGCTTGGCTACCACTGTTTTCGCCAAACTACGCGTTCTGCGAGCAAAGCGTATGCGGACGTTGGAAGGCCGCTAGGCCATGCTACGCGACTTGGCCTCCAAGTCTCGGAAGACCTAAGGGAATGTCAATGTCAGAGTAGCCTGTGGGGCTCCCAGTGGAAGATAATACGTTCCTGAAGATTTGTTTGCTCCTCAAACGCACTCGGGAATCAACCTATTTCGTAGGAAGCGGGTTTTTCTCCAAAGCCGTCTGAGTGTTCAACGTCTTCTCAATGTTGTCATTTCCGTAGCGGATGTGATGGGAGAAGAAGACTGTAGCCTAAGAAACCATGGAGACTTTACCACGTCCCTCGGACTCCACCCGTTCGTGAAGCATTCGAAGAGGAAGAAGCTAAAAGTACCTCCTGGGCCTACCAGGCCATTCATTCCACTCTGAGAATACAGCAGTGAAGACTTTGCGCTCCCCTGCGTCATTCAGCAATTATATCAAGTCGTGCGAAAAGTGTTCTCAACAAAAGCCATCCACACTATTGGACGTGTTATCAATGTTCTCATTTCAGTAGGAGATGAAAGCAGCGGTGTGTCACATAGGACGTACCCTTGTGAGCATCCTGTCCAAGAACCTTGCTGCCATATAGCATCTCTGGCTCGTGTCATAGCGCAGGAGCTACTGAAATGATCTCCCGTCAGCAAGGGAGGGAATGCTAGCATAGCACTTTGTGATCCTTGAAGCGGAATGAGCTTCCACAGTAGAGTTTTCTCCTAGGTACTTTTTCCATCAGAAAAGCGTAGCCCCGGGAAGAAGAGAGGCAACCGCCTACTACCTCACTTTGCCCATACAGTGTTTGCAACGTGGAAATGCACGTGCAGCTAGCAGTCCCCGTACTCTATCCGAGTGACTCTCTCACACAGCACAGGAGTGAACGCTTTGAAAGCTGCCAAGTTACTCGGGAATGAACATGTTCCTGAGAAGTGGCTTTAAGCATGAACGCAGCACTAGATCAATGTGCTCATAGCAGTTGAATTGGAAATGAGTGCCTTGTACCACATCACATACCCTCTTCAGAACTTATGATCAGCTCTCTTGCTCTGTTATTTTTACCTTGCTGTGTTTCAGTGCAACGATCTACAGAATCACTTTCTCGTCCTCAACGGACTGCGTGAAAGCACAGGACTAAGACACCTATGAAATGCACGATCTTCTATGGCACACTGTCCAATACCTGTGGCCGTCATCTAGCTTTAGCCCTAGCCCTAAACCTATATGTAACATTAACCCAAACGCTAATGCTAAACCTATCCCTAACGCTAACCCTAACCCTAACCCTAACCCTAACCCTATCCATAACCCTAACCCTAACCCTATCCCTAACCCTAACGCTAACCCTAACCCTATCCATAACCCTAACCCTAACCCTATCCCTAACCCTAACCCTAACCCTAACCCTATCCCTATCCCTAACCCTAACCCTAACCCTAACCCTATCCCTATCCCTACCCTCATGATAAAGCTTATCCTTTCCATAATCGTAATGCTAGCCCTAACCCTAACTCTATCTTTAAACAGAAATCTTCTGATATATCAGAGCTGTGGGTTGTGTCCTAAAGCAAATGCTACTGAAATCATTTTCAATCCGTAGTGAATGAACAGGAGCATAGCAGTTTCAGACCTCCGCAGGACAATGAGCTGCGAGTGTGGGCTTTTCGCCGCTCTCTTTTGTCCGGGAAAACAGCAGAGGCCGAAGATCTCCTGCAGCTACTGACTACCGTGTCTTGTGGACAAAACTGTTTCTCGAACGTACATATGCCCATGAAGCTCACAGCCCACTGACTCTATGCGATTGAATTTCCTTCTGATAGAATAGCAAGGAATTCATGCAAAGCTTCCAAACAACTAGGGACTCAGGATGTCTCATACAAGTCCCTTATTAGAAAACTTCATCTCCAGCGGGTAACACTAGGTCAATGCACTCGTTTCAGTAGAGTGCGAAATGTGTGGGATGCCGCTAGAAGCCACCGATTCGGAACGTCATTTCAATTGGTTTCCTGTAGGATCACCTTGGCGGTAACTTTGCTAGCCACAGACTTGTGGAATCACGTTGCCCAAAACAAATGAGTGAACGGAAGCACAGGACTATGCCAACTATGACCCAGAGTAAGCTTGGCTACCACTGTTTTCGCCAAATTACGTGTTCTGCGAGCAAAGCGTATGCGGACGTTGGAAGGCCGCTAGGCCATGCTACGCGACTTGGCCTCCAAGTCTCGGAAGACCTAAGGGAATGTCAATGTCAGAGTAGCCTGTGGGGCTCCCAGTGGAAGATAATACGTTCCTGAAGATTTGTTTGCTCCTCAAACGCACTCGGGAATCAACCTATTTCGTAGGAAGCGGGTTTTTCTCCAAAGCCGTCTGAGTGTTCAACGTCTTCTCAATGTTGTCATTTCCGTAGCGGATGTGATGGGAGAAGAAGACTGTAGCCTAAGAAACCATGGAGACTATACCACGTCCCTCGGACTCCACCCGTTCGTGAAGCATTCGAAGAGGAAGAAGCTAAAAGTACCTCCTGGGCCTACCAGGCCATTCATTCCACTCTGAGAATACAGCAGTGAAGACTTTGCGCTCCCCTGCGTCATTCAGCAATTATATCAAGTCGTGCGAAAAGTGTTCTCAACAAAAGCCATCCACACTATTGGACGTGTTATCAATGTTCTCATTTCAGTAGGAGATGAAAGCAGCGGTGTGTCACATAGGACGTACCCTTGTGAGCATCCTGTCCAAGAACCTTGCTGCCATATAGCATCTCTGGCTCGTGTCATAGCGCAGGAGCTACTGAAATGATCTCCCGTCAGCAAGGGAGGGAATGCTAGCATAGCACTTTGTGATCCTTGAAGCGGAATGAGCTTCCACAGTAGAGTTTTCTCCTAGGTACTTTTTCCATCAGAAAAGCGTAGCCCCGGGAAGAAGAGAGGCAACCGCCTACTACCTCACTTTGCCCATACAGTGTTTGCAACGTGGAAATGCACGTGCAGCTAGCAGTCCCCGTACTCTATCCGAGTGACTCTCTCACACAGCACAGGAGTGAACGCTTTGAAAGCTGCCAAGTTACTCGGGAATGAACATGTTCCTGAGAAGTGGCTTTAAGCATGAACGCAGCACTAGATCAATGTGCTCATAGCAGTTGAATTGGAAATGAGTGCCTTGTACCACATCACATACCCTCTTCAGAACTTATGATCAGCTCTCTTGCTCTGTTATTTTTACCTTGCTGTGTTTCAGTGCAACGATCTACAGAATCACTTTCTCGTCCTCAACGGACTGCGTGAAAGCACAGGGCTAAGACAGCTCTGAAATGCACGATCTTCTATGGCACACTGTCCTCTACCTGTGGCCGTCATCTAGCTTTAGCTCTAGCCCTAAACCTATATGTAACATTAACCCAAACGCTAATGCTAAACCTATCCCTAACGCTAACCCTAACCCTAACCCTAACCCTATCCATAACCCTAACCCTAACCCTATCCCTAACCCTAACCCTAACCCTAACCCTATCCCTATCCCTAACCCTAACCCTATCCCTATCCCTACCCTCATGATAAAGCTTATCCTTTCCATAATCGTAATGCTAGCCCTAACCCTAACTCTATCTTTAAACAGAAATCTTCTGATATATCAGAGCTGTGGGTTGTGTCCTAAAGCAAATGCTACTGAAATCATTTTCAATCCGTAGTGAATGAACAGGAGCATAGCAGTTTCAGACCTCCGCAGGACAATGAGCTGCGAGTGTGGGCTTTTCGCCGCTCTCTTTTGTCCGGGAAAACAGCAGAGGCCGAAGATCTCCTGCAGCTACTGACTACTGTGTCTTGTGGACAAAACTGTTTCTCGAACGTACATATGCCCATGAAGCTCACAGCCCACTGACTCTATGCGATTGAATTTCCTTCTGATAGAATAGCAAGGAATTCATGCAAGGCTTCCAAACAACTAGGGACTCAGGATGTCTCATACAAGTCCCTTATTAGAAAACTTCATCTCCAGCGGGTAACACTAGGTCAATGCACTCGTTTCAGTAGAGTGCGAAATGTGTGGGATGCCGCTAGAAGCCACCGATTCGGAACGTCATTTCAATTGGTTTTCTGTAGGATCACCTTGGCGGTAACTTTGCTAGCCACAGACTTGTGGAATCACGTGGCCCAAAACAAATGAGTGAACGGAAGCACAGGACTATGCCAACTATGACCCAGAGTAAGCTTGGCTACCACTGTTTTCGCCAAATTACGCGTTCTGCGAGCAAAGCGTATGCGGACGTTGGAAGGCCGCTAGGCCATGCTACGCGACTTGGCCTCCAAGTCTCGGAAGACCTAAGGGAATGTCAATGTCAGAGTAGCCTGTGGGGCTCCCAGTGGAAGATAATACGTTCCTGAAGATTTGTTTGCTCCTCAAACGCACTCGGGAATCAACCTATTTCGTAGGAAGCGGGTTTTTCTCCAAAGCCGTCTGAGTGTTCAACGTCTTCTCAATGTTGTCATTTCCGTAGCGGATGTGATGGGAGAAGAAGACTGTAGCCTAAGAAACCATGGAGACTTTACCACGTCCCTCGGACTCCACCCGTTCGTGAAGCATTCGAAGAGGAAGAAGCTAAAAGTACCTCCTGGGCCTACCAGGCCATTCATTCCACTCTGAGAATACAGCAGTGAAGACTTTGCGCTCCCCTGCGTCATTCAGCAATTATATCAAGTCGTGCGAAAAGTGTTCTCAACAAAAGCCATCCACACTATTGGACGTGTTATCAATGTTCTCATTTCAGTAGGAGATGAAAGCAGCGGTGTGTCACATAGGACGTACCCTTGTGAGCATCCTGTCCAAGAACCTTGCTGCCATATAGCATCTCTGGCTCGTGTCATAGCGCAGGAGCTACTGAAATGATCTCCCGTCAGCAAGGGAGGGAATGCTAGCATAGCACTTTGTGATCCTTGAAGCGGAATGAGCTTCCACAGTAGAGTTTTCTCCTAGGTACTTTTTCCATCAGAAAAGCGTAGCCCCGGGAAGAAGAGAGGCAACCGCCTACTACCTCACTTTGCCCATACAGTGTTTGCAACGTGGAAATGCACGTGCAGCTAGCAGTCCCCGTACTCTATCCGAGTGACTCTCTCACACAGCACAGGAGTGAACGCTTTGAAAGCTGCCAAGTTACTCGGGAATGAACATGTTCCTGAGAAGTGGCTTTAAGCATGAACGCAGCACTAGATCAATGTGCTCATAGCAGTTGAATTGGAAATGAGTGCCTTGTACCACATCACATACCCTCTTCAGAACTTATGATCAGCTCTCTTGCTCTGTTATTTTTACCTTGCTGTGTTTCAGTGCAACGATCTACAGAATCACTTTCTCGTCCTCAACGGACTGCGTGAAAGCACAGGACTAAGACACCTATGAAATGCAGGATCTTCCATGGCACACGGTCCTCTACCTGTGGCCGTCATCTAGCTTTAGCCCTAGCCCTAAACCTATATGTAACATTAACCCAAACGCTAATGCTAAACCTATCCCTAACGCTAACCCTAACCCTAACCCTAACCCTAACCCTATCCATAACCCTAACCCTAACCCTATCCCTAACCCTAACGCTAACCCTAACCCTATCCATAACCCTAACCCTAACCCTATCCCTAACCCTAACCCTAACCCTAACCCTATCCCTATCCCTAACCCTAACCCTAACCCTAACCCTATCCCTATCCCTACCCTCATGATAAAGCTTATCCTTTCCATAATCGTAATGCTAGCCCTAACACTAACTCTATCTTTAAACAGAAATCTTCTGATATATCAGAGCTGTGGGTTGTGTCCTAAAGCAAATGCTACTGAAATCATTTTCAATCCGTAGTGAATGAACAGGAGCATAGCAGTTTCAGACCTCCGCAGGACAATGAGCTGCGAGTGTGGGCTTTTCGCCGCTCTCTTTTGTCCGGGAAAACAGCAGAGGCCGAAGATCTCCTGCAGCTACTGACTACCGTGTCTTGTGGACAAAACTGTTTCTCGAACGTACATATGCCCATGAAGCTCACAGCCCACTGACTCTATGCGATTGAATTTCCTTCTGATAGAATAGCAAGGAATTCATGCAAAGCTTCCAAACAACTAGGGACTCAGGATGTCTCATACAAGTCCTTTATTAGAAAACTTCATCTCCAGCGGGTAACACTAGGTCAATGCACTCGTTTCAGTAGAGTGCGAAATGTGTGGGATGCCGCTAGAAGCCACCGATTCGGAACGTCATTTCAATTGGTTTCCTGTAGGATCACCTTGGCGGTAACTTTGCTAGCCACAGACTTGTGGAATCACGTTGCCCAAAATAAATGAGTGAACGGAAGCACAGGACTATGCCAACTATGACCCAGAGTAAGCTTGGCTACCACTGTTTTCGCCAAACTACGCGTTCTGCGAGCAAAGCGTATGCGGACGTTGGAAGGCCGCTAGGCCATGCTACGCGACTTGGCCTCCAAGTCTCGGAAGACCTAAGGGAATGTCAATGTCAGAGTAGCCTGTGGGGCTCCCAGTGGAAGATAATACGTTCCTGAAGATTTGTTTGCTCCTCAAACGCACTCGGGAATCAACCTATTTCGTAGGAAGCGGGTTTTTCTCCAAAGCCGTCTGAGTGTTCAACGTCTTCTCAATGTTGTCATTTCCGTAGCGGATGTGATGGGAGAAGAAGACTGTAGCCTAAGAAACCATGGAGACTATACCACGTCCCTCGGACTCCACCCGTTCGTGAAGCATTCGAAGAGGAAGAAGCTAAAAGTACCTCCTGGGCCTACCAGGCCATTCATTCCACTCTGAGAATACAGCAGTGAAGACTTTGCGCTCCCCTGCGTCATTCAGCAATTATATCAAGTCGTGCGAAAAGTGTTCTCAACAAAAGCCATCCACACTATTGGACTTGTTATCAATGTTCTCATTTCAGTAGGAGATGAAAGCAGCGGTGTGTCACATAGGACGTACCCTTGTGAGCATCCTGTCCAAGAACCTTGCTGCCATATAGCATCTCTGGCTCGTGTCATAGCGCAGGAGCTACTGAAATGATCTCCCGTCAGCAAGGGAGGGAATGCTAGCATAGCACTTTGTGATCCTTGAAGCGGAATGAGCTTCCACAGTAGAGTTTTCTCCTAGGTACTTTTTCCATCAGAAAAGCGTAGCCCCGGGAAGAAGAGAGGCAACCGCCTACTACCTCACTTTGCCCATACAGTGTTTGCAACGTGGAAATGCACGTGCAGCTAGCAGTCCCCGTACTCTATCCGAGTGACTCTCTCACACAGCACAGGAGTGAACGCTTTGAAAGCTGCCAAGTTACTCGGGAATGAACATGTTCCTGAGAAGTGGCTTTAAGCATGAACGCAGCACTAGATCAATGTGCTCATAGCAGTTGAATTGGAAATGAGTGCCTTGTACCACATCACATACCCTCTTCAGAACTTATGATCAGCTCTCTTGCTCTGTTATTTTTACCTTGCTGTGTTTCAGTGCAACGATCTACAGAATCACTTTCTCGTCCTCAACGGACTGCGTGAAAGCACAGGGCTAAGACAGCTCTGAAATGCACGATCTTCTATGGCACACGGTCCTCTACCTGTGGCCGTCATCTAGCTTTAGCTCTAGCCCTAAACCTATATGTAACATTAACCCAAACGCTAATGCTAAACCTATCCCTAACGCTAACCCTAACCCTAACCCTAACCCTATCCATAACCCTAACCCTAACCCTATCCCTAACCCTAACCCTAACCCTAACCCTATCCCTATCCCTAACCCTAACCCTAACCCTAACCCTATCCCTATCCCTACCCTCATGATAAAGCTTATCCTTTCCATAATCGTAATGCTAGCCCTAACCCTACCTCTATCTTTAAACAGAAATCTTCTGATATATCACAGCTGTGGGTTGTGTCCTAAACTAAATGCTTCTGAAATCATTTTCAATCCGTAGTGAATGAACAGGAGCATAGCAGTTTCAGACCTCCGCAGGACAATGAGCTGCGAGTGTGGGCTTTTCGCCGCTCTCTTTTGTCCGGGAAAACAGCAGAGGCCGAAGATCTCCTGCAGCTACTGACTACTGTGTCTTGTGGACAAAACTGTTTCTCGAACGTACATATGCCCATGAAGCTCACAGCCCACTGACTCTATGCGATTGAATTTCCTTCTGATAGAATAGCAAGGAATTCATGGAAAGCTTCCAAACAACTAGGGACTCAGGATGTCTCATACAAGTCCCTTATTAGAAAACTTCATCTCCAGCGGGTAACACTAGGTCAATGCACTCGTTTCAGTAGAGTGCGAAATGTGTGGGATGCCGCTAGAAGCCACCGATTCGGAACGTCATTTCAATTGGTTTTCTGTAGGATCACCTTGGCGGTAACTTTGCTAGCCACAGACTTGTGGAATCACGTGGCCCAAAACAAATGAGTGAACGGAAGCACAGGACTATGCCAACTATGACCCAGAGTAAGCTTGGCTACCACTGTTTTCGCCAAATTACGCGTTCTGCGAGCAAAGCGTATGCGGACGTTGGAAGGCCGCTAGGCCATGCTACGCGACTTGGCCTCCAAGTCTCGGAAGACCTAAGGGAATGTCAATGTCAGAGTAGCCTGTGGGGCTCCCAGTGGAAGATAATACGTTCCTGAAGATTTGTTTGCTCCTCAAACGCACTCGGGAATCAACCTATTTCGTAGGAAGCGGGTTTTTCTCCAAAGCCGTCTCAGTGTTCAACGTCTTCTCAATGTTGTCATTTCCGTAGCGGATGTGATGGGAGAAGAAGACTGTAGCCTAAGAAACCATGGAGACTTTACCACGTCCCTCGGACTCCACCCGTTCGTGAAGCATTCGAAGAGGAAGAAGCTAAAAGTACCTCCTGGGCCTACCAGGCCATTCATTCCACTCTGAGAATACAGCAGTGAAGACTTTGCGCTCCCCTGCGTCATTCAGCAATTATATCAAGTCGTGCGAAAAGTGTTCTCAACAAAAGCCATCCACACTATTGGACGTGTTATCAATGTTCTCATTTCAGTAGGAGATGAAAGCAGCGGTGTGTCACATAGGACGTACCCTTGTGAGCATCCTGTCCAAGAACCTTGCTGCCATATAGCATCTCTGGCTCGTGTCATAGCGCAGGAGCTACTGAAATGATCTCCCGTCAGCAAGGGAGGGAATGCTAGCATAGCACTTTGTGATCCTTGAAGCGGAATGAGCTTCCACAGTAGAGTTTTCTCCTAGGTACTTTTTCCATCAGAAAAGCGTAGCCCCGGGAAGAAGAGAGGCAACCGCCTACTACCTCACTTTGCCCATACAGTGTTTGCAACGTGGAAATGCACGTGCAGCTAGCAGTCCCCGTACTCTATCCGAGTGACTCTCTCACACAGCACAGGAGTGAACGCTTTGAAAGCTGCCAAGTTACTCGGGAATGAACATGTTCCTGAGAAGTGGCTTTAAGCATGAACGCAGCACTAGATCAATGTGCTCATAGCAGTTGAATTGGAAATGAGTGCCTTGTACCACATCACATACCCTCTTCAGAACTTATGATCAGCTCTCTTGCTCTGTTATTTTTACCTTGCTGTGTTTCAGTGCAACGATCTACAGAATCACTTTCTCGTCCTCAACGGACTGCGTGAAAGCACAGGACTAAGACACCTATGAAATGCAGGATCTTCCATGGCACACGGTCCTCTACCTGTGGCCGTCATCTAGCTTTAGCCCTAGCCCTAAACCTATATGTAACATTAACCCAAACGCTAATGCTAAACCTATCCCTAACGCTAACCCTAACCCTAACCCTAACCCTAACCCTATCCATAACCCTAACCCTAACCCTATCCCTAACCCTAACGCTAACCCTAACCCTATCCATAACCCTAACCCTAACCCTATCCCTAACCCTAACCCTAACCCTAACCCTATCCCTATCCCTAACCCTAACCCTAACCCTAACCCTATCCCTATCCCTACCCTCATGATAAAGCTTATCCTTTCCATAATCGTAATGCTAGCCCTAACACTAACTCTATCTTTAAACAGAAATCTTCTGATATATCAGAGCTGTGGGTTGTGTCCTAAAGCAAATGCTACTGAAATCATTTTCAATCCGTAGTGAATGAACAGGAGCATAGCAGTTTCAGACCTCCGCAGGACAATGAGCTGCGAGTGTGGGCTTTTCGCCGCTCTCTTTTGTCCGGGAAAACAGCAGAGGCCGAAGATCTCCTGCAGCTACTGACTACCGTGTCTTGTGGACAAAACTGTTTCTCGAACGTACATATGCCCATGAAGCTCACAGCCCACTGACTCTATGCGATTGAATTTCCTTCTGATAGAATAGCAAGGAATTCATGCAAAGCTTCCAAACAACTAGGGACTCAGGATGTCTCATACAAGTCCTTTATTAGAAAACTTCATCTCCAGCGGGTAACACTAGGTCAATGCACTCGTTTCAGTAGAGTGCGAAATGTGTGGGATGCCGCTAGAAGCCACCGATTCGGAACGTCATTTCAATTGGTTTCCTGTAGGATCACCTTGGCGGTAACTTTGCTAGCCACAGACTTGTGGAATCACGTTGCCCAAAATAAATGAGTGAACGGAAGCACAGGACTATGCCAACTATGACCCAGAGTAAGCTTGGCTACCACTGTTTTCGCCAAACTACGCGTTCTGCGAGCAAAGCGTATGCGGACGTTGGAAGGCCGCTAGGCCATGCTACGCGACTTGGCCTCCAAGTCTCGGAAGACCTAAGGGAATGTCAATGTCAGAGTAGCCTGTGGGGCTCCCAGTGGAAGATAATACGTTCCTGAAGATTTGTTTGCTCCTCAAACGCACTCGGGAATCAACCTATTTCGTAGGAAGCGGGTTTTTCTCCAAAGCCGTCTGAGTGTTCAACGTCTTCTCAATGTTGTCATTTCCGTAGCGGATGTGATGGGAGAAGAAGACTGTAGCCTAAGAAACCATGGAGACTATACCACGTCCCTCGGACTCCACCCGTTCGTGAAGCATTCGAAGAGGAAGAAGCTAAAAGTACCTCCTGGGCCTACCAGGCCATTCATTCCACTCTGAGAATACAGCAGTGAAGACTTTGCGCTCCCCTGCGTCATTCAGCAATTATATCAAGTCGTGCGAAAAGTGTTCTCAACAAAAGCCATCCACACTATTGGACTTGTTATCAATGTTCTCATTTCAGTAGGAGATGAAAGCAGCGGTGTGTCACATAGGACGTACCCTTGTGAGCATCCTGTCCAAGAACCTTGCTGCCATATAGCATCTCTGGCTCGTGTCATAGCGCAGGAGCTACTGAAATGATCTCCCGTCAGCAAGGGAGGGAATGCTAGCATAGCACTTTGTGATCCTTGAAGCGGAATGAGCTTCCACAGTAGAGTTTTCTCCTAGGTACTTTTTCCATCAGAAAAGCGTAGCCCCGGGAAGAAGAGAGGCAACCGCCTACTACCTCACTTTGCCCATACAGTGTTTGCAACGTGGAAATGCACGTGCAGCTAGCAGTCCCCGTACTCTATCCGAGTGACTCTCTCACACAGCACAGGAGTGAACGCTTTGAAAGCTGCCAAGTTACTCGGGAATGAACATGTTCCTGAGAAGTGGCTTTAAGCATGAACGCAGCACTAGATCAATGTGCTCATAGCAGTTGAATTGGAAATGAGTGCCTTGTACCACATCACATACCCTCTTCAGAACTTATGATCAGCTCTCTTGCTCTGTTATTTTTACCTTGCTGTGTTTCAGTGCAACGATCTACAGAATCACTTTCTCGTCCTCAACGGACTGCGTGAAAGCACAGGGCTAAGACAGCTCTGAAATGCACGATCTTCTATGGCACACGGTCCTCTACCTGTGGCCGTCATCTAGCTTTAGCTCTAGCCCTAAACCTATATGTAACATTAACCCAAACGCTAATGCTAAACCTATCCCTAACGCTAACCCTAACCCTAACCCTAACCCTATCCATAACCCTAACCCTAACCCTATCCCTAACCCTAACCCTAACCCTAACCCTATCCCTATCCCTAACCCTAACCCTAACCCTAACCCTATCCCTATCCCTACCCTCATGATAAAGCTTATCCTTTCCATAATCGTAATGCTAGCCCTAACCCTACCTCTATCTTTAAACAGAAATCTTCTGATATATCACAGCTGTGGGTTGTGTCCTAAACTAAATGCTTCTGAAATCATTTTCAATCCGTAGTGAATGAACAGGAGCATAGCAGTTTCAGACCTCCGCAGGACAATGAGCTGCGAGTGTGGGCTTTTCGCCGCTCTCTTTTGTCCGGGAAAACAGCAGAGGCCGAAGATCTCCTGCAGCTACTGACTACTGTGTCTTGTGGACAAAACTGTTTCTCGAACGTACATATGCCCATGAAGCTCACAGCCCACTGACTCTATGCGATTGAATTTCCTTCTGATAGAATAGCAAGGAATTCATGGAAAGCTTCCAAACAACTAGGGACTCAGGATGTCTCATACAAGTCCCTTATTAGAAAACTTCATCTCCAGCGGGTAACACTAGGTCAATGCACTCGTTTCAGTAGAGTGCGAAATGTGTGGGATGCCGCTAGAAGCCACCGATTCGGAACGTCATTTCAATTGGTTTTCTGTAGGATCACCTTGGCGGTAACTTTGCTAGCCACAGACTTGTGGAATCACGTGGCCCAAAACAAATGAGTGAACGGAAGCACAGGACTATGCCAACTATGACCCAGAGTAAGCTTGGCTACCACTGTTTTCGCCAAATTACGCGTTCTGCGAGCAAAGCGTATGCGGACGTTGGAAGGCCGCTAGGCCATGCTACGCGACTTGGCCTCCAAGTCTCGGAAGACCTAAGGGAATGTCAATGTCAGAGTAGCCTGTGGGGCTCCCAGTGGAAGATAATACGTTCCTGAAGATTTGTTTGCTCCTCAAACGCACTCGGGAATCAACCTATTTCGTAGGAAGCGGGTTTTTCTCCAAAGCCGTCTCAGTGTTCAACGTCTTCTCAATGTTGTCATTTCCGTAGAGGATGTGATGGGAGAAGAAGACTGTAGCCTAAGAAACCATGGAGACTTTACCACGTCCCTCGGACTCCACCCGTTCGTGAAGCATTCGAAGAGGAAGAAGCTAAAAGTACCTCCTGGGCCTACCAGGCCATTCATTCCACTCTGAGAATACAGCAGTGAAGACTTTGCGCTCCCCTGCGTCATTCAGCAATTATATCAAGTCGTGCGAAAAGTGTTCTCAACAAAAGCCATCCACACTATTGGACGTGTTATCAATGTTCTCATTTCAGTAGGAGATGAAAGCAGCGGTGTGTCACATAGGACGTACCCTTGTGAGCATCCTGTCCAAGAACCTTGCTGCCATATAGCATCTCTGGCTCGTGTCATAGCGCAGGAGCTACTGAAATGATCTCCCGTCAGCAAGGGAGGGAATGCTAGCATAGCACTTTGTGATCCTTGAAGCGGAATGAGCTTCCACAGTAGAGTTTTCTCCTAGGTACTTTTTCCATCAGAAAAGCGTAGCCCCGGGAAGAAGAGAGGCAACCGCCTACTACCTCACTTTGCCCATACAGTGTTTGCAACGTGGAAATGCACGTGCAGCTAGCAGTCCCCGTACTCTATCCGAGTGACTCTCTCACACAGCACAGGAGTGAACGCTTTGAAAGCTGCCAAGTTACTCGGGAATGAACATGTTCCTGAGAAGTGGCTTTAAGCATGAACGCAGCACTAGATCAATGTGCTCATAGCAGTTGAATTGGAAATGAGTGCCTTGTACCACATCACATACCCTCTTCAGAACTTATGATCAGCTCTCTTGCTCTGTTATTTTTACCTTGCTGTGTTTCAGTGCAACGATCTACAGAATCACTTTCTCGTCCTCAACGGACTGCGTGAAAGCACAGGGCTAAGACAGCTCTGAAATGCACGATCTTCTATGGCACACTGTCCTCTACCTGTGGCCGTCATCTAGCTTTAGCTCTAGCCCTAAACCTATATGTAACATTAACCCAAACGCTAATGCTAAACCTATCCCTAACGCTAACCCTAACCCTAACCCTAACCCTATCCATAACCCTAACCCTAACCCTATCCCTAACCCTAACCCTAACCCTAACCCTATCCCTATCCCTAACCCTAACCCTATCCCTATCCCTACCCTCATGATAAAGCTTATCCTTTCCATAATCGTAATGCTAGCCCTAACCCTAACTCTATCTTTAAACAGAAATCTTCTGATATATCACAGCTGTGGGTTGTGTCCTAAAGCAAATGCTACTGAAATCATTTTCAATCCGTAGTGAATGAACAGGAGCATAGCAGTTTCAGACCTCCGCAGGACAATGAGCTGCGAGTGTGGGCTTTTCGCCGCTCTCTTTTGTCCGGGAAAACAGCAGAGGCCGAAGATCTCCTGCAGCTACTGACTACTGTGTCTTGTGGACAAAACTGTTTCTCGAACGTACATATGCCCATGAAGCTCACAGCCCACTGACTCTATGCGATTGAATTTCCTTCTGATAGAATAGCAAGGAATTCATGCAAGGCTTCCAAACAACTAGGGACTCAGGATGTCTCATACAAGTCCCTTATTAGAAAACTTCATCTCCAGCGGGTAACACTAGGTCAATGCACTCGTTTCAGTAGAGTGCGAAATGTGTGGGATGCCGCTAGAAGCCACCGATTCGGAACGTCATTTCAATTGGTTTTCTGTAGGATCACCTTGGCGGTAACTTTGCTAGCCACAGACTTGTGGAATCACGTGGCCCAAAACAAATGAGTGAACGGAAGCACAGGACTATGCCAACTATGACCCAGAGTAAGCTTGGCTACCACTGTTTTCGCCAAATTACGCGTTCTGCGAGCAAAGCGTATGCGGACGTTGGAAGGCCGCTAGGCCATGCTACGCGACTTGGCCTCCAAGTCTCGGAAGACCTAAGGGAATGTCAATGTCAGAGTAGCCTGTGGGGCTCCCAGTGGAAGATAATACGTTCCTGAAGATTTGTTTGCTCCTCAAACGCACTCGGGAATCAACCTATTTCGTAGGAAGCGGGTTTTTCTCCAAAGCCGTCTGAGTGTTCAACGTCTTCTCAATGTTGTCATTTCCGTAGCGGATGTGATGGGAGAAGAAGACTGTAGCCTAAGAAACCATGGAGACTTTACCACGTCCCTCGGACTCCACCCGTTCGTGAAGCATTCGAAGAGGAAGAAGCTAAAAGTACCTCCTGGGCCTACCAGGCCATTCATTCCACTCTGAGAATACAGCAGTGAAGACTTTGCGCTCCCCTGCGTCATTCAGCAATTATATCAAGTCGTGCGAAAAGTGTTCTCAACAAAAGCCATCCACACTATTGGACGTGTTATCAATGTTCTCATTTCAGTAGGAGATGAAAGCAGCGGTGTGTCACATAGGACGTACCCTTGTGAGCATCCTGTCCAAGAACCTTGCTGCCATATAGCATCTCTGGCTCGTGTCATAGCGCAGGAGCTACTGAAATGATCTCCCGTCAGCAAGGGAGGGAATGCTAGCATAGCACTTTGTGATCCTTGAAGCGGAATGAGCTTCCACAGTAGAGTTTTCTCCTAGGTACTTTTTCCATCAGAAAAGCGTAGCCCCGGGAAGAAGAGAGGCAACCGCCTACTACCTCACTTTGCCCATACAGTGTTTGCAACGTGGAAATGCACGTGCAGCTAGCAGTCCCCGTACTCTATCCGAGTGACTCTCTCACACAGCACAGGAGTGAACGCTTTGAAAGCTGCCAAGTTACTCGGGAATGAACATGTTCCTGAGAAGTGGCTTTAAGCATGAACGCAGCACTAGATCAATGTGCTCATAGCAGTTGAATTGGAAATGAGTGCCTTGTACCACATCACATACCCTCTTCAGAACTTATGATCAGCTCTCTTGCTCTGTTATTTTTACCTTGCTGTGTTTCAGTGCAACGATCTACAGAATCACTTTCTCGTCCTCAACGGACTGCGTGAAAGCACAGGACTAAGACACCTATGAAATGCAGGATCTTCCATGGCACACGGTCCTCTACCTGTGGCCGTCATCTAGCTTTAGCCCTAGCCCTAAACCTATATGTAACATTAACCCAAACGCTAATGCTAAACCTATCCCTAACGCTAACCCTAACCCTAACCCTAACCCTAACCCTATCCATAACCCTAACCCTAACCCTATCCCTAACCCTAACGCTAACCCTAACCCTATCCATAACCCTAACCCTAACCCTATCCCTAACCCTAACCCTAACCCTAACCCTATCCCTATCCCTAACCCTAACCCTAACCCTAACCCTATCCCTATCCCTACCCTCATGATAAAGCTTATCCTTTCCATAATCGTAATGCTAGCCCTAACACTAACTCTATCTTTAAACAGAAATCTTCTGATATATCAGAGCTGTGGGTTGTGTCCTAAAGCAAATGCTACTGAAATCATTTTCAATCCGTAGTGAATGAACAGGAGCATAGCAGTTTCAGACCTCCGCAGGACAATGAGCTGCGAGTGTGGGCTTTTCGCCGCTCTCTTTTGTCCGGGAAAACAGCAGAGGCCGAAGATCTCCTGCAGCTACTGACTACCGTGTCTTGTGGACAAAACTGTTTCTCGAACGTACATATGCCCATGAAGCTCACAGCCCACTGACTCTATGCGATTGAATTTCCTTCTGATAGAATAGCAAGGAATTCATGCAAAGCTTCCAAACAACTAGGGACTCAGGATGTCTCATACAAGTCCTTTATTAGAAAACTTCATCTCCAGCGGGTAACACTAGGTCAATGCACTCGTTTCAGTAGAGTGCGAAATGTGTGGGATGCCGCTAGAAGCCACCGATTCGGAACGTCATTTCAATTGGTTTCCTGTAGGATCACCTTGGCGGTAACTTTGCTAGCCACAGACTTGTGGAATCACGTTGCCCAAAATAAATGAGTGAACGGAAGCACAGGACTATGCCAACTATGACCCAGAGTAAGCTTGGCTACCACTGTTTTCGCCAAACTACGCGTTCTGCGAGCAAAGCGTATGCGGACGTTGGAAGGCCGCTAGGCCATGCTACGCGACTTGGCCTCCAAGTCTCGGAAGACCTAAGGGAATGTCAATGTCAGAGTAGCCTGTGGGGCTCCCAGTGGAAGATAATACGTTCCTGAAGATTTGTTTGCTCCTCAAACGCACTCGGGAATCAACCTATTTCGTAGGAAGCGGGTTTTTCTCCAAAGCCGTCTGAGTGTTCAACGTCTTCTCAATGTTGTCATTTCCGTAGCGGATGTGATGGGAGAAGAAGACTGTAGCCTAAGAAACCATGGAGACTATACCACGTCCCTCGGACTCCACCCGTTCGTGAAGCATTCGAAGAGGAAGAAGCTAAAAGTACCTCCTGGGCCTACCAGGCCATTCATTCCACTCTGAGAATACAGCAGTGAAGACTTTGCGCTCCCCTGCGTCATTCAGCAATTATATCAAGTCGTGCGAAAAGTGTTCTCAACAAAAGCCATCCACACTATTGGACTTGTTATCAATGTTCTCATTTCAGTAGGAGATGAAAGCAGCGGTGTGTCACATAGGACGTACCCTTGTGAGCATCCTGTCCAAGAACCTTGCTGCCATATAGCATCTCTGGCTCGTGTCATAGCGCAGGAGCTACTGAAATGATCTCCCGTCAGCAAGGGAGGGAATGCTAGCATAGCACTTTGTGATCCTTGAAGCGGAATGAGCTTCCACAGTAGAGTTTTCTCCTAGGTACTTTTTCCATCAGAAAAGCGTAGCCCCGGGAAGAAGAGAGGCAACCGCCTACTACCTCACTTTGCCCATACAGTGTTTGCAACGTGGAAATGCACGTGCAGCTAGCAGTCCCCGTACTCTATCCGAGTGACTCTCTCACACAGCACAGGAGTGAACGCTTTGAAAGCTGCCAAGTTACTCGGGAATGAACATGTTCCTGAGAAGTGGCTTTAAGCATGAACGCAGCACTAGATCAATGTGCTCATAGCAGTTGAATTGGAAATGAGTGCCTTGTACCACATCACATACCCTCTTCAGAACTTATGATCAGCTCTCTTGCTCTGTTATTTTTACCTTGCTGTGTTTCAGTGCAACGATCTACAGAATCACTTTCTCGTCCTCAACGGACTGCGTGAAAGCACAGGGCTAAGACAGCTCTGAAATGCACGATCTTCTATGGCACACGGTCCTCTACCTGTGGCCGTCATCTAGCTTTAGCTCTAGCCCTAAACCTATATGTAACATTAACCCAAACGCTAATGCTAAACCTATCCCTAACGCTAACCCTAACCCTAACCCTAACCCTATCCATAACCCTAACCCTAACCCTATCCCTAACCCTAACCCTAACCCTAACCCTATCCCTATCCCTAACCCTAACCCTAACCCTAACCCTATCCCTATCCCTACCCTCATGATAAAGCTTATCCTTTCCATAATCGTAATGCTAGCCCTAACCCTACCTCTATCTTTAAACAGAAATCTTCTGATATATCACAGCTGTGGGTTGTGTCCTAAACTAAATGCTTCTGAAATCATTTTCAATCCGTAGTGAATGAACAGGAGCATAGCAGTTTCAGACCTCCGCAGGACAATGAGCTGCGAGTGTGGGCTTTTCGCCGCTCTCTTTTGTCCGGGAAAACAGCAGAGGCCGAAGATCTCCTGCAGCTACTGACTACTGTGTCTTGTGGACAAAACTGTTTCTCGAACGTACATATGCCCATGAAGCTCACAGCCCACTGACTCTATGCGATTGAATTTCCTTCTGATAGAATAGCAAGGAATTCATGGAAAGCTTCCAAACAACTAGGGACTCAGGATGTCTCATACAAGTCCCTTATTAGAAAACTTCATCTCCAGCGGGTAACACTAGGTCAATGCACTCGTTTCAGTAGAGTGCGAAATGTGTGGGATGCCGCTAGAAGCCACCGATTCGGAACGTCATTTCAATTGGTTTTCTGTAGGATCACCTTGGCGGTAACTTTGCTAGCCACAGACTTGTGGAATCACGTGGCCCAAAACAAATGAGTGAACGGAAGCACAGGACTATGCCAACTATGACCCAGAGTAAGCTTGGCTACCACTGTTTTCGCCAAATTACGCGTTCTGCGAGCAAAGCGTATGCGGACGTTGGAAGGCCGCTAGGCCATGCTACGCGACTTGGCCTCCAAGTCTCGGAAGACCTAAGGGAATGTCAATGTCAGAGTAGCCTGTGGGGCTCCCAGTGGAAGATAATACGTTCCTGAAGATTTGTTTGCTCCTCAAACGCACTCGGGAATCAACCTATTTCGTAGGAAGCGGGTTTTTCTCCAAAGCCGTCTGAGTGTTCAACGTCTTCTCAATGTTGTCATTTCCGTAGCGGATGTGATGGGAGAAGAAGACTGTAGCCTAAGAAACCATGGAGACTTTACCACGTCCCTCGGACTCCACCCGTTCGTGAAGCATTCGAAGAGGAAGAAGCTAAAAGTACCTCCTGGGCCTACCAGGCCATTCATTCCACTCTGAGAATACAGCAGTGAAGACTTTGCGCTCCCCTGCGTCATTCAGCAATTATATCAAGTCGTGCGAAAAGTGTTCTCAACAAAAGCCATCCACACTATTGGACGTGTTATCAATGTTCTCATTTCAGTAGGAGATGAAAGCAGCGGTGTGTCACATAGGACGTACCCTTGTGAGCATCCTGTCCAAGAACCTTGCTGCCATATAGCATCTCTGGCTCGTGTCATAGCGCAGGAGCTACTGAAATGATCTCCCGTCAGCAAGGGAGGGAATGCTAGCATAGCACTTTGTGATCCTTGAAGCGGAATGAGCTTCCACAGTAGAGTTTTCTCCTAGGTACTTTTTCCATCAGAAAAGCGTAGCCCCGGGAAGAAGAGAGGCAACCGCCTACTACCTCACTTTGCCCATACAGTGTTTGCAACGTGGAAATGCACGTGCAGCTAGCAGTCCCCGTACTCTATCCGAGTGACTCTCTCACACAGCACAGGAGTGAACGCTTTGAAAGCTGCCAAGTTACTCGGGAATGAACATGTTCCTGAGAAGTGGCTTTAAGCATGAACGCAGCACTAGATCAATGTGCTCATAGCAGTTGAATTGGAAATGAGTGCCTTGTACCACATCACATACCCTCTTCAGAACTTATGATCAGCTCTCTTGCTCTGTTATTTTTACCTTGCTGTGTTTCAGTGCAACGATCTACAGAATCACTTTCTCGTCCTCAACGGACTGCGTGAAAGCACAGGACTAAGACACCTATGAAATGCAGGATCTTCCATGGCACACGGTCCTCTACCTGTGGCCGTCATCTAGCTTTAGCCCTAGCCCTAAACCTATATGTAACATTAACCCAAACGCTAATGCTAAACCTATCCCTAACGCTAACCCTAACCCTAACCCTAACCCTAACCCTATCCATAACCCTAACCCTAACCCTATCCCTAACCCTAACGCTAACCCTAACCCTATCCATAACCCTAACCCTAACCCTATCCCTAACCCTAACCCTAACCCTAACCCTATCCCTATCCCTAACCCTAACCCTAACCCTAACCCTATCCCTATCCCTACCCTCATGATAAAGCTTATCCTTTCCATAATCGTAATGCTAGCCCTAACACTAACTCTATCTTTAAACAGAAATCTTCTGATATATCAGAGCTGTGGGTTGTGTCCTAAAGCAAATGCTACTGAAATCATTTTCAATCCGTAGTGAATGAACAGGAGCATAGCAGTTTCAGACCTCCGCAGGACAATGAGCTGCGAGTGTGGGCTTTTCGCCGCTCTCTTTTGTCCGGGAAAACAGCAGAGGCCGAAGATCTCCTGCAGCTACTGACTACCGTGTCTTGTGGACAAAACTGTTTCTCGAACGTACATATGCCCATGAAGCTCACAGCCCACTGACTCTATGCGATTGAATTTCCTTCTGATAGAATAGCAAGGAATTCATGCAAAGCTTCCAAACAACTAGGGACTCAGGATGTCTCATACAAGTCCTTTATTAGAAAACTTCATCTCCAGCGGGTAACACTAGGTCAATGCACTCGTTTCAGTAGAGTGCGAAATGTGTGGGATGCCGCTAGAAGCCACCGATTCGGAACGTCATTTCAATTGGTTTCCTGTAGGATCACCTTGGCGGTAACTTTGCTAGCCACAGACTTGTGGAATCACGTTGCCCAAAATAAATGAGTGAACGGAAGCACAGGACTATGCCAACTATGACCCAGAGTAAGCTTGGCTACCACTGTTTTCGCCAAACTACACGTTCTGCGAGCAAAGCGTATGCGGACGTTGGAAGGCCGCTAGGCCATGCTACGCGACTTGGCCTCCAAGTCTCGGAAGACCTAAGGGAATGTCAATGTCAGAGTAGCCTGTGGGGCTCCCAGTGGAAGATAATACGTTCCTGAAGATTTGTTTGCTCCTCAAACGCACTCGGGAATCAACCTATTTCGTAGGAAGCGGGTTTTTCTCCAAAGCCGTCTGAGTGTTCAACGTCTTCTCAATGTTGTCATTTCCGTAGCGGATGTGATGGGAGAAGAAGACTGTAGCCTAAGAAACCATGGAGACTATACCACGTCCCTCGGACTCCACCCGTTCGTGAAGCATTCGAAGAGGAAGAAGCTAAAAGTACCTCCTGGGCCTACCAGGCCATTCATTCCACTCTGAGAATACAGCAGTGAAGACTTTGCGCTCCCCTGCGTCATTCAGCAATTATATCAAGTCGTGCGAAAAGTGTTCTCAACAAAAGCCATCCACACTATTGGACTTGTTATCAATGTTCTCATTTCAGTAGGAGATGAAAGCAGCGGTGTGTCACATAGGACGTACCCTTGTGAGCATCCTGTCCAAGAACCTTGCTGCCATATAGCATCTCTGGCTCGTGTCATAGCGCAGGAGCTACTGAAATGATCTCCCGTCAGCAAGGGAGGGAATGCTAGCATAGCACTTTGTGATCCTTGAAGCGGAATGAGCTTCCACAGTAGAGTTTTCTCCTAGGTACTTTTTCCATCAGAAAAGCGTAGCCCCGGGAAGAAGAGAGGCAACCGCCTACTACCTCACTTTGCCCATACAGTGTTTGCAACGTGGAAATGCACGTGCAGCTAGCAGTCCCCGTACTCTATCCGAGTGACTCTCTCACACAGCACAGGAGTGAACGCTTTGAAAGCTGCCAAGTTACTCGGGAATGAACATGTTCCTGAGAAGTGGCTTTAAGCATGAACGCAGCACTAGATCAATGTGCTCATAGCAGTTGAATTGGAAATGAGTGCCTTGTACCACATCACATACCCTCTTCAGAACTTATGATCAGCTCTCTTGCTCTGTTATTTTTACCTTGCTGTGTTTCAGTGCAACGATCTACAGAATCACTTTCTCGTCCTCAACGGACTGCGTGAAAGCACAGGGCTAAGACAGCTCTGAAATGCACGATCTTCTATGGCACACGGTCCTCTACCTGTGGCCGTCATCTAGCTTTAGCTCTAGCCCTAAACCTATATGTAACATTAACCCAAACGCTAATGCTAAACCTATCCCTAACGCTAACCCTAACCCTAACCCTAACCCTATCCATAACCCTAACCCTAACCCTATCCCTAACCCTAACCCTAACCCTAACCCTATCCCTATCCCTAACCCTAACCCTAACCCTAACCCTATCCCTATCCCTACCCTCATGATAAAGCTTATCCTTTCCATAATCGTAATGCTAGCCCTAACCCTACCTCTATCTTTAAACAGAAATCTTCTGATATATCACAGCTGTGGGTTGTGTCCTAAACTAAATGCTTCTGAAATCATTTTCAATCCGTAGTGAATGAACAGGAGCATAGCAGTTTCAGACCTCCGCAGGACAATGAGCTGCGAGTGTGGGCTTTTCGCCGCTCTCTTTTGTCCGGGAAAACAGCAGAGGCCGAAGATCTCCTGCAGCTACTGACTACTGTGTCTTGTGGACAAAACTGTTTCTCGAACGTACATATGCCCATGAAGCTCACAGCCCACTGACTCTATGCGATTGAATTTCCTTCTGATAGAATAGCAAGGAATTCATGGAAAGCTTCCAAACAACTAGGGACTCAGGATGTCTCATACAAGTCCCTTATTAGAAAACTTCATCTCCAGCGGGTAACACTAGGTCAATGCACTCGTTTCAGTAGAGTGCGAAATGTGTGGGATGCCGCTAGAAGCCACCGATTCGGAACGTCATTTCAATTGGTTTTCTGTAGGATCACCTTGGCGGTAACTTTGCTAGCCACAGACTTGTGGAATCACGTGGCCCAAAACAAATGAGTGAACGGAAGCACAGGACTATGCCAACTATGACCCAGAGTAAGCTTGGCTACCACTGTTTTCGCCAAATTACGCGTTCTGCGAGCAAAGCGTATGCGGACGTTGGAAGGCCGCTAGGCCATGCTACGCGACTTGGCCTCCAAGTCTCGGAAGACCTAAGGGAATGTCAATGTCAGAGTAGCCTGTGGGGCTCCCAGTGGAAGATAATACGTTCCTGAAGATTTGTTTGCTCCTCAAACGCACTCGGGAATCAACCTATTTCGTAGGAAGCGGGTTTTTCTCCAAAGCCGTCTCAGTGTTCAACGTCTTCTCAATGTTGTCATTTCCGTAGCGGATGTGATGGGAGAAGAAGACTGTAGCCTAAGAAACCATGGAGACTTTACCACGTCCCTCGGACTCCACCCGTTCGTGAAGCATTCGAAGAGGAAGAAGCTAAAAGTACCTCCTGGGCCTACCAGGCCATTCATTCCACTCTGAGAATACAGCAGTGAAGACTTTGCGCTCCCCTGCGTCATTCAGCAATTATATCAAGTCGTGCGAAAAGTGTTCTCAACAAAAGCCATCCACACTATTGGACGTGTTATCAATGTTCTCATTTCAGTAGGAGATGAAAGCAGCGGTGTGTCACATAGGACGTACCCTTGTGAGCATCCTGTCCAAGAACCTTGCTGCCATATAGCATCTCTGGCTCGTGTCATAGCGCAGGAGCTACTGAAATGATCTCCCGTCAGCAAGGGAGGGAATGCTAGCATAGCACTTTGTGATCCTTGAAGCGGAATGAGCTTCCACAGTAGAGTTTTCTCCTAGGTACTTTTTCCATCAGAAAAGCGTAGCCCCGGGAAGAAGAGAGGCAACCGCCTACTACCTCACTTTGCCCATACAGTGTTTGCAACGTGGAAATGCACGTGCAGCTAGCAGTCCCCGTACTCTATCCGAGTGACTCTCTCACACAGCACAGGAGTGAACGCTTTGAAAGCTGCCAAGTTACTCGGGAATGAACATGTTCCTGAGAAGTGGCTTTAAGCATGAACGCAGCACTAGATCAATGTGCTCATAGCAGTTGAATTGGAAATGAGTGCCTTGTACCACATCACATACCCTCTTCAGAACTTATGATCAGCTCTCTTGCTCTGTTATTTTTACCTTGCTGTGTTTCAGTGCAACGATCTACAGAATCACTTTCTCGTCCTCAACGGACTGCGTGAAAGCACAGGACTAAGACACCTATGAAATGCAGGATCTTCCATGGCACACGGTCCTCTACCTGTGGCCGTCATCTAGCTTTAGCCCTAGCCCTAAACCTATATGTAACATTAACCCAAACGCTAATGCTAAACCTATCCCTAACGCTAACCCTAACCCTAACCCTAACCCTAACCCTATCCATAACCCTAACCCTAACCCTATCCCTAACCCTAACGCTAACCCTAACCCTATCCATAACCCTAACCCTAACCCTATCCCTAACCCTAACCCTAACCCTAACCCTATCCCTATCCCTAACCCTAACCCTAACCCTAACCCTATCCCTATCCCTACCCTCATGATAAAGCTTATCCTTTCCATAATCGTAATGCTAGCCCTAACACTAACTCTATCTTTAAACAGAAATCTTCTGATATATCAGAGCTGTGGGTTGTGTCCTAAAGCAAATGCTACTGAAATCATTTTCAATCCGTAGTGAATGAACAGGAGCATAGCAGTTTCAGACCTCCGCAGGACAATGAGCTGCGAGTGTGGGCTTTTCGCCGCTCTCTTTTGTCCGGGAAAACAGCAGAGGCCGAAGATCTCCTGCAGCTACTGACTACCGTGTCTTGTGGACAAAACTGTTTCTCGAACGTACATATGCCCATGAAGCTCACAGCCCACTGACTCTATGCGATTGAATTTCCTTCTGATAGAATAGCAAGGAATTCATGCAAAGCTTCCAAACAACTAGGGACTCAGGATGTCTCATACAAGTCCTTTATTAGAAAACTTCATCTCCAGCGGGTAACACTAGGTCAATGCACTCGTTTCAGTAGAGTGCGAAATGTGTGGGATGCCGCTAGAAGCCACCGATTCGGAACGTCATTTCAATTGGTTTCCTGTAGGATCACCTTGGCGGTAACTTTGCTAGCCACAGACTTGTGGAATCACGTTGCCCAAAATAAATGAGTGAACGGAAGCACAGGACTATGCCAACTATGACCCAGAGTAAGCTTGGCTACCACTGTTTTCGCCAAACTACGCGTTCTGCGAGCAAAGCGTATGCGGACGTTGGAAGGCCGCTAGGCCATGCTACGCGACTTGGCCTCCAAGTCTCGGAAGACCTAAGGGAATGTCAATGTCAGAGTAGCCTGTGGGGCTCCCAGTGGAAGATAATACGTTCCTGAAGATTTGTTTGCTCCTCAAACGCACTCGGGAATCAACCTATTTCGTAGGAAGCGGGTTTTTCTCCAAAGCCGTCTGAGTGTTCAACGTCTTCTCAATGTTGTCATTTCCGTAGCGGATGTGATGGGAGAAGAAGACTGTAGCCTAAGAAACCATGGAGACTATACCACGTCCCTCGGACTCCACCCGTTCGTGAAGCATTCGAAGAGGAAGAAGCTAAAAGTACCTCCTGGGCCTACCAGGCCATTCATTCCACTCTGAGAATACAGCAGTGAAGACTTTGCGCTCCCCTGCGTCATTCAGCAATTATATCAAGTCGTGCGAAAAGTGTTCTCAACAAAAGCCATCCACACTATTGGACTTGTTATCAATGTTCTCATTTCAGTAGGAGATGAAAGCAGCGGTGTGTCACATAGGACGTACCCTTGTGAGCATCCTGTCCAAGAACCTTGCTGCCATATAGCATCTCTGGCTCGTGTCATAGCGCAGGAGCTACTGAAATGATCTCCCGTCAGCAAGGGAGGGAATGCTAGCATAGCACTTTGTGATCCTTGAAGCGGAATGAGCTTCCACAGTAGAGTTTTCTCCTAGGTACTTTTTCCATCAGAAAAGCGTAGCCCCGGGAAGAAGAGAGGCAACCGCCTACTACCTCACTTTGCCCATACAGTGTTTGCAACGTGGAAATGCACGTGCAGCTAGCAGTCCCCGTACTCTATCCGAGTGACTCTCTCACACAGCACAGGAGTGAACGCTTTGAAAGCTGCCAAGTTACTCGGGAATGAACATGTTCCTGAGAAGTGGCTTTAAGCATGAACGCAGCACTAGATCAATGTGCTCATAGCAGTTGAATTGGAAATGAGTGCCTTGTACCACATCACATACCCTCTTCAGAACTTATGATCAGCTCTCTTGCTCTGTTATTTTTACCTTGCTGTGTTTCAGTGCAACGATCTACAGAATCACTTTCTCGTCCTCAACGGACTGCGTGAAAGCACAGGGCTAAGACAGCTCTGAAATGCACGATCTTCTATGGCACACGGTCCTCTACCTGTGGCCGTCATCTAGCTTTAGCTCTAGCCCTAAACCTATATGTAACATTAACCCAAACGCTAATGCTAAACCTATCCCTAACGCTAACCCTAACCCTAACCCTAACCCTATCCATAACCCTAACCCTAACCCTATCCCTAACCCTAACCCTAACCCTAACCCTATCCCTATCCCTATCCCTAACCCTAACCCTAACCCTATCCCTATCCCTACCCTCATGATAAAGCTTATCCTTTCCATAATCGTAATGCTAGCCCTAACCCTACCTCTATCTTTAAACAGAAATCTTCTGATATATCACAGCTGTGGGTTGTGTCCTAAACTAAATGCTTCTGAAATCATTTTCAATCCGTAGTGAATGAACAGGAGCATAGCAGTTTCAGACCTCCGCAGGACAATGAGCTGCGAGTGTGGGCTTTTCGCCGCTCTCTTTTGTCCGGGAAAACAGCAGAGGCCGAAGATCTCCTGCAGCTACTGACTACTGTGTCTTGTGGACAAAACTGTTTCTCGAACGTACATATGCCCATGAAGCTCACAGCCCACTGACTCTATGCGATTGAATTTCCTTCTGATAGAATAGCAAGGAATTCATGGAAAGCTTCCAAACAACTAGGGACTCAGGATGTCTCATACAAGTCCCTTATTAGAAAACTTCATCTCCAGCGGGTAACACTAGGTCAATGCACTCGTTTCAGTAGAGTGCGAAATGTGTGGGATGCCGCTAGAAGCCACCGATTCGGAACGTCATTTCAATTGGTTTTCTGTAGGATCACCTTGGCGGTAACTTTGCTAGCCACAGACTTGTGGAATCACGTGGCCCAAAACAAATGAGTGAACGGAAGCACAGGACTATGCCAACTATGACCCAGAGTAAGCTTGGCTACCACTGTTTTCGCCAAATTACGCGTTCTGCGAGCAAAGCGTATGCGGACGTTGGAAGGCCGCTAGGCCATGCTACGCGACTTGGCCTCCAAGTCTCGGAAGACCTAAGGGAATGTCAATGTCAGAGTAGCCTGTGGGGCTCCCAGTGGAAGATAATACGTTCCTGAAGATTTGTTTGCTCCTCAAACGCACTCGGGAATCAACCTATTTCGTAGGAAGCGGGTTTTTCTCCAAAGCCGTCTCAGTGTTCAACGTCTTCTCAATGTTGTCATTTCCGTAGAGGATGTGATGGGAGAAGAAGACTGTAGCCTAAGAAACCATGGAGACTTTACCACGTCCCTCGGACTCCACCCGTTCGTGAAGCATTCGAAGAGGAAGAAGCTAAAAGTACCTCCTGGGCCTACCAGGCCATTCATTCCACTCTGAGAATACAGCAGTGAAGACTTTGCGCTCCCCTGCGTCATTCAGCAATTATATCAAGTCGTGCGAAAAGTGTTCTCAACAAAAGCCATCCACACTATTGGACGTGTTATCAATGTTCTCATTTCAGTAGGAGATGAAAGCAGCGGTGTGTCACATAGGACGTACCCTTGTGAGCATCCTGTCCAAGAACCTTGCTGCCATATAGCATCTCTGGCTCGTGTCATAGCGCAGGAGCTACTGAAATGATCTCCCGTCAGCAAGGGAGGGAATGCTAGCATAGCACTTTGTGATCCTTGAAGCGGAATGAGCTTCCACAGTAGAGTTTTCTCCTAGGTACTTTTTCCATCAGAAAAGCGTAGCCCCGGGAAGAAGAGAGGCAACCGCCTACTACCTCACTTTGCCCATACAGTGTTTGCAACGTGGAAATGCACGTGCAGCTAGCAGTCCCCGTACTCTATCCGAGTGACTCTCTCACACAGCACAGGAGTGAACGCTTTGAAAGCTGCCAAGTTACTCGGGAATGAACATGTTCCTGAGAAGTGGCTTTAAGCATGAACGCAGCACTAGATCAATGTGCTCATAGCAGTTGAATTGGAAATGAGTGCCTTGTACCACATCACATACCCTCTTCAGAACTTATGATCAGCTCTCTTGCTCTGTTATTTTTACCTTGCTGTGTTTCAGTGCAACGATCTACAGAATCACTTTCTCGTCCTCAACGGACTGCGTGAAAGCACAGGGCTAAGACAGCTCTGAAATGCACGATCTTCTATGGCACACTGTCCTCTACCTGTGGCCGTCATCTAGCTTTAGCTCTAGCCCTAAACCTATATGTAACATTAACCCAAACGCTAATGCTAAACCTATCCCTAACGCTAACCCTAACCCTAACCCTAACCCTATCCATAACCCTAACCCTAACCCTATCCCTAACCCTAACCCTAACCCTAACCCTATCCCTATCCCTAACCCTAACCCTATCCCTATCCCTACCCTCATGATAAAGCTTATCCTTTCCATAATCGTAATGCTAGCCCTAACCCTAACTCTATCTTTAAACAGAAATCTTCTGATATATCACAGCTGTGGGTTGTGTCCTAAAGCAAATGCTACTGAAATCATTTTCAATCCGTAGTGAATGAACAGGAGCATAGCAGTTTCAGACCTCCGCAGGACAATGAGCTGCGAGTGTGGGCTTTTCGCCGCTCTCTTTTGTCCGGGAAAACAGCAGAGGCCGAAGATCTCCTGCAGCTACTGACTACTGTGTCTTGTGGACAAAACTGTTTCTCGAACGTACATATGCCCATGAAGCTCACAGCCCACTGACTCTATGCGATTGAATTTCCTTCTGATAGAATAGCAAGGAATTCATGCAAGGCTTCCAAACAACTAGGGACTCAGGATGTCTCATACAAGTCCCTTATTAGAAAACTTCATCTCCAGCGGGTAACACTAGGTCAATGCACTCGTTTCAGTAGAGTGCGAAATGTGTGGGATGCCGCTAGAAGCCACCGATTCGGAACGTCATTTCAATTGGTTTTCTGTAGGATCACCTTGGCGGTAACTTTGCTAGCCACAGACTTGTGGAATCACGTGGCCCAAAACAAATGAGTGAACGGAAGCACAGGACTATGCCAACTATGACCCAGAGTAAGCTTGGCTACCACTGTTTTCGCCAAATTACGCGTTCTGCGAGCAAAGCGTATGCGGACGTTGGAAGGCCGCTAGGCCATGCTACGCGACTTGGCCTCCAAGTCTCGGAAGACCTAAGGGAATGTCAATGTCAGAGTAGCCTGTGGGGCTCCCAGTGGAAGATAATACGTTCCTGAAGATTTGTTTGCTCCTCAAACGCACTCGGGAATCAACCTATTTCGTAGGAAGCGGGTTTTTCTCCAAAGCCGTCTGAGTGTTCAACGTCTTCTCAATGTTGTCATTTCCGTAGCGGATGTGATGGGAGAAGAAGACTGTAGCCTAAGAAACCATGGAGACTTTACCACGTCCCTCGGACTCCACCCGTTCGTGAAGCATTCGAAGAGGAAGAAGCTAAAAGTACCTCCTGGGCCTACCAGGCCATTCATTCCACTCTGAGAATACAGCAGTGAAGACTTTGCGCTCCCCTGCGTCATTCAGCAATTATATCAAGTCGTGCGAAAAGTGTTCTCAACAAAAGCCATCCACACTATTGGACGTGTTATCAATGTTCTCATTTCAGTAGGAGATGAAAGCAGCGGTGTGTCACATAGGACGTACCCTTGTGAGCATCCTGTCCAAGAACCTTGCTGCCATATAGCATCTCTGGCTCGTGTCATAGCGCAGGAGCTACTGAAATGATCTCCCGTCAGCAAGGGAGGGAATGCTAGCATAGCACTTTGTGATCCTTGAAGCGGAATGAGCTTCCACAGTAGAGTTTTCTCCTAGGTACTTTTTCCATCAGAAAAGCGTAGCCCCGGGAAGAAGAGAGGCAACCGCCTACTACCTCACTTTGCCCATACAGTGTTTGCAACGTGGAAATGCACGTGCAGCTAGCAGTCCCCGTACTCTATCCGAGTGACTCTCTCACACAGCACAGGAGTGAACGCTTTGAAAGCTGCCAAGTTACTCGGGAATGAACATGTTCCTGAGAAGTGGCTTTAAGCATGAACGCAGCACTAGATCAATGTGCTCATAGCAGTTGAATTGGAAATGAGTGCCTTGTACCACATCACATACCCTCTTCAGAACTTATGATCAGCTCTCTTGCTCTGTTATTTTTACCTTGCTGTGTTTCAGTGCAACGATCTACAGAATCACTTTCTCGTCCTCAACGGACTGCGTGAAAGCACAGGACTAAGACACCTATGAAATGCAGGATCTTCCATGGCACACGGTCCTCTACCTGTGGCCGTCATCTAGCTTTAGCCCTAGCCCTAAACCTATATGTAACATTAACCCAAACGCTAATGCTAAACCTATCCCTAACGCTAACCCTAACCCTAACCCTAACCCTAACCCTATCCATAACCCTAACCCTAACCCTATCCCTAACCCTAACGCTAACCCTAACCCTATCCATAACCCTAACCCTAACCCTATCCCTAACCCTAACCCTAACCCTAACCCTATCCCTATCCCTAACCCTAACCCTAACCCTAACCCTATCCCTATCCCTACCCTCATGATAAAGCTTATCCTTTCCATAATCGTAATGCTAGCCCTAACACTAACTCTATCTTTAAACAGAAATCTTCTGATATATCAGAGCTGTGGGTTGTGTCCTAAAGCAAATGCTACTGAAATCATTTTCAATCCGTAGTGAATGAACAGGAGCATAGCAGTTTCAGACCTCCGCAGGACAATGAGCTGCGAGTGTGGGCTTTTCGCCGCTCTCTTTTGTCCGGGAAAACAGCAGAGGCCGAAGATCTCCTGCAGCTACTGACTACCGTGTCTTGTGGACAAAACTGTTTCTCGAACGTACATATGCCCATGAAGCTCACAGCCCACTGACTCTATGCGATTGAATTTCCTTCTGATAGAATAGCAAGGAATTCATGCAAAGCTTCCAAACAACTAGGGACTCAGGATGTCTCATACAAGTCCTTTATTAGAAAACTTCATCTCCAGCGGGTAACACTAGGTCAATGCACTCGTTTCAGTAGAGTGCGAAATGTGTGGGATGCCGCTAGAAGCCACCGATTCGGAACGTCATTTCAATTGGTTTCCTGTAGGATCACCTTGGCGGTAACTTTGCTAGCCACAGACTTGTGGAATCACGTTGCCCAAAATAAATGAGTGAACGGAAGCACAGGACTATGCCAACTATGACCCAGAGTAAGCTTGGCTACCACTGTTTTCGCCAAACTACGCGTTCTGCGAGCAAAGCGTATGCGGACGTTGGAAGGCCGCTAGGCCATGCTACGCGACTTGGCCTCCAAGTCTCGGAAGACCTAAGGGAATGTCAATGTCAGAGTAGCCTGTGGGGCTCCCAGTGGAAGATAATACGTTCCTGAAGATTTGTTTGCTCCTCAAACGCACTCGGGAATCAACCTATTTCGTAGGAAGCGGGTTTTTCTCCAAAGCCGTCTGAGTGTTCAACGTCTTCTCAATGTTGTCATTTCCGTAGCGGATGTGATGGGAGAAGAAGACTGTAGCCTAAGAAACCATGGAGACTATACCACGTCCCTCGGACTCCACCCGTTCGTGAAGCATTCGAAGAGGAAGAAGCTAAAAGTACCTCCTGGGCCTACCAGGCCATTCATTCCACTCTGAGAATACAGCAGTGAAGACTTTGCGCTCCCCTGCGTCATTCAGCAATTATATCAAGTCGTGCGAAAAGTGTTCTCAACAAAAGCCATCCACACTATTGGACTTGTTATCAATGTTCTCATTTCAGTAGGAGATGAAAGCAGCGGTGTGTCACATAGGACGTACCCTTGTGAGCATCCTGTCCAAGAACCTTGCTGCCATATAGCATCTCTGGCTCGTGTCATAGCGCAGGAGCTACTGAAATGATCTCCCGTCAGCAAGGGAGGGAATGCTAGCATAGCACTTTGTGATCCTTGAAGCGGAATGAGCTTCCACAGTAGAGTTTTCTCCTAGGTACTTTTTCCATCAGAAAAGCGTAGCCCCGGGAAGAAGAGAGGCAACCGCCTACTACCTCACTTTGCCCATACAGTGTTTGCAACGTGGAAATGCACGTGCAGCTAGCAGTCCCCGTACTCTATCCGAGTGACTCTCTCACACAGCACAGGAGTGAACGCTTTGAAAGCTGCCAAGTTACTCGGGAATGAACATGTTCCTGAGAAGTGGCTTTAAGCATGAACGCAGCACTAGATCAATGTGCTCATAGCAGTTGAATTGGAAATGAGTGCCTTGTACCACATCACATACCCTCTTCAGAACTTATGATCAGCTCTCTTGCTCTGTTATTTTTACCTTGCTGTGTTTCAGTGCAACGATCTACAGAATCACTTTCTCGTCCTCAACGGACTGCGTGAAAGCACAGGGCTAAGACAGCTCTGAAATGCACGATCTTCTATGGCACACGGTCCTCTACCTGTGGCCGTCATCTAGCTTTAGCTCTAGCCCTAAACCTATATGTAACATTAACCCAAACGCTAATGCTAAACCTATCCCTAACGCTAACCCTAACCCTAACCCTAACCCTATCCATAACCCTAACCCTAACCCTATCCCTAACCCTAACCCTAACCCTAACCCTATCCCTATCCCTAACCCTAACCCTAACCCTAACCCTATCCCTATCCCTACCCTCATGATAAAGCTTATCCTTTCCATAATCGTAATGCTAGCCCTAACCCTACCTCTATCTTTAAACAGAAATCTTCTGATATATCACAGCTGTGGGTTGTGTCCTAAACTAAATGCTTCTGAAATCATTTTCAATCCGTAGTGAATGAACAGGAGCATAGCAGTTTCAGACCTCCGCAGGACAATGAGCTGCGAGTGTGGGCTTTTCGCCGCTCTCTTTTGTCCGGGAAAACAGCAGAGGCCGAAGATCTCCTGCAGCTACTGACTACTGTGTCTTGTGGACAAAACTGTTTCTCGAACGTACATATGCCCATGAAGCTCACAGCCCACTGACTCTATGCGATTGAATTTCCTTCTGATAGAATAGCAAGGAATTCATGGAAAGCTTCCAAACAACTAGGGACTCAGGATGTCTCATACAAGTCCCTTATTAGAAAACTTCATCTCCAGCGGGTAACACTAGGTCAATGCACTCGTTTCAGTAGAGTGCGAAATGTGTGGGATGCCGCTAGAAGCCACCGATTCGGAACGTCATTTCAATTGGTTTTCTGTAGGATCACCTTGGCGGTAACTTTGCTAGCCACAGACTTGTGGAATCACGTGGCCCAAAACAAATGAGTGAACGGAAGCACAGGACTATGCCAACTATGACCCAGAGTAAGCTTGGCTACCACTGTTTTCGCCAAATTACGCGTTCTGCGAGCAAAGCGTATGCGGACGTTGGAAGGCCGCTAGGCCATGCTACGCGACTTGGCCTCCAAGTCTCGGAAGACCTAAGGGAATGTCAATGTCAGAGTAGCCTGTGGGGCTCCCAGTGGAAGATAATACGTTCCTGAAGATTTGTTTGCTCCTCAAACGCACTCGGGAATCAACCTATTTCGTAGGAAGCGGGTTTTTCTCCAAAGCCGTCTCAGTGTTCAACGTCTTCTCAATGTTGTCATTTCCGTAGAGGATGTGATGGGAGAAGAAGACTGTAGCCTAAGAAACCATGGAGACTTTACCACGTCCCTCGGACTCCACCCGTTCGTGAAGCATTCGAAGAGGAAGAAGCTAAAAGTACCTCCTGGGCCTACCAGGCCATTCATTCCACTCTGAGAATACAGCAGTGAAGACTTTGCGCTCCCCTGCGTCATTCAGCAATTATATCAAGTCGTGCGAAAAGTGTTCTCAACAAAAGCCATCCACACTATTGGACGTGTTATCAATGTTCTCATTTCAGTAGGAGATGAAAGCAGCGGTGTGTCACATAGGACGTACCCTTGTGAGCATCCTGTCCAAGAACCTTGCTGCCATATAGCATCTCTGGCTCGTGTCATAGCGCAGGAGCTACTGAAATGATCTCCCGTCAGCAAGGGAGGGAATGCTAGCATAGCACTTTGTGATCCTTGAAGCGGAATGAGCTTCCACAGTAGAGTTTTCTCCTAGGTACTTTTTCCATCAGAAAAGCGTAGCCCCGGGAAGAAGAGAGGCAACCGCCTACTACCTCACTTTGCCCATACAGTGTTTGCAACGTGGAAATGCACGTGCAGCTAGCAGTCCCCGTACTCTATCCGAGTGACTCTCTCACACAGCACAGGAGTGAACGCTTTGAAAGCTGCCAAGTTACTCGGGAATGAACATGTTCCTGAGAAGTGGCTTTAAGCATGAACGCAGCACTAGATCAATGTGCTCATAGCAGTTGAATTGGAAATGAGTGCCTTGTACCACATCACATACCCTCTTCAGAACTTATGATCAGCTCTCTTGCTCTGTTATTTTTACCTTGCTGTGTTTCAGTGCAACGATCTACAGAATCACTTTCTCGTCCTCAACGGACTGCGTGAAAGCACAGGGCTAAGACAGCTCTGAAATGCACGATCTTCTATGGCACACTGTCCTCTACCTGTGGCCGTCATCTAGCTTTAGCTCTAGCCCTAAACCTATATGTAACATTAACCCAAACGCTAATGCTAAACCTATCCCTAACGCTAACCCTAACCCTAACCCTAACCCTATCCATAACCCTAACCCTAACCCTATCCCTAACCCTAACCCTAACCCTAACCCTATCCCTATCCCTAACCCTAACCCTATCCCTATCCCTACCCTCATGATAAAGCTTATCCTTTCCATAATCGTAATGCTAGCCCTAACCCTAACTCTATCTTTAAACAGAAATCTTCTGATATATCAGAGCTGTGGGTTGTGTCCTAAAGCAAATGCTACTGAAATCATTTTCAATCCGTAGTGAATGAACAGGAGCATAGCAGTTTCAGACCTCCGCAGGACAATGAGCTGCGAGTGTGGGCTTTTCGCCGCTCTCTTTTGTCCGGGAAAACAGCAGAGGCCGAAGATCTCCTGCAGCTACTGACTACTGTGTCTTGTGGACAAAACTGTTTCTCGAACGTACATATGCCCATGAAGCTCACAGCCCACTGACTCTATGCGATTGAATTTCCTTCTGATAGAATAGCAAGGAATTCATGCAAGGCTTCCAAACAACTAGGGACTCAGGATGTCTCATACAAGTCCCTTATTAGAAAACTTCATCTCCAGCGGGTAACACTAGGTCAATGCACTCGTTTCAGTAGAGTGCGAAATGTGTGGGATGCCGCTAGAAGCCACCGATTCGGAACGTCATTTCAATTGGTTTTCTGTAGGATCACCTTGGCGGTAACTTTGCTAGCCACAGACTTGTGGAATCACATGGCCCAAAACAAATGAGTGAACGGAAGCACAGGACTATGCCAACTATGACCCAGAGTAAGCTTGGCTACCACTGTTTTCGCCAAATTACGCGTTCTGCGAGCAAAGCGTATGCGGACGTTGGAAGGCCGCTAGGCCATGCTACGCGACTTGGCCTCCAAGTCTCGGAAGACCTAAGGGAATGTCAATGTCAGAGTAGCCTGTGGGGCTCCCAGTGGAAGATAATACGTTCCTGAAGATTTGTTTGCTCCTCAAACGCACTCGGGAATCAACCTATTTCGTAGGAAGCGGGTTTTTCTCCAAAGCCGTCTGAGTGTTCAACGTCTTCTCAATGTTGTCATTTCCGTAGCGGATGTGATGGGAGAAGAAGACTGTAGCCTAAGAAACCATGGAGACTTTACCACGTCCCTCGGACTCCACCCGTTCGTGAAGCATTCGAAGAGGAAGAAGCTAAAAGTACCTCCTGGGCCTACCAGGCCATTCATTCCACTCTGAGAATACAGCAGTGAAGACTTTGCGCTCCCCTGCGTCATTCAGCAATTATATCAAGTCGTGCGAAAAGTGTTCTCAACAAAAGCCATCCACACTATTGGACGTGTTATCAATGTTCTCATTTCAGTAGGAGATGAAAGCAGCGGTGTGTCACATAGGACGTACCCTTGTGAGCATCCTGTCCAAGAACCTTGCTGCCATATAGCATCTCTGGCTCGTGTCATAGCGCAGGAGCTACTGAAATGATCTCCCGTCAGCAAGGGAGGGAATGCTAGCATAGCACTTTGTGATCCTTGAAGCGGAATGAGCTTCCACAGTAGAGTTTTCTCCTAGGTACTTTTTCCATCAGAAAAGCGTAGCCCCGGGAAGAAGAGAGGCAACCGCCTACTACCTCACTTTGCCCATACAGTGTTTGCAACGTGGAAATGCACGTGCAGCTAGCAGTCCCCGTACTCTATCCGAGTGACTCTCTCACACAGCACAGGAGTGAACGCTTTGAAAGCTGCCAAGTTACTCGGGAATGAACATGTTCCTGAGAAGTGGCTTTAAGCATGAACGCAGCACTAGATCAATGTGCTCATAGCAGTTGAATTGGAAATGAGTGCCTTGTACCACATCACATACCCTCTTCAGAACTTATGATCAGCTCTCTTGCTCTGTTATTTTTACCTTGCTGTGTTTCAGTGCAACGATCTACAGAATCACTTTCTCGTCCTCAACGGACTGCGTGAAAGCACAGGACTAAGACACCTATGAAATGCAGGATCTTCCATGGCACACGGTCCTCTACCTGTGGCCGTCATCTAGCTTTAGCCCTAGCCCTAAACCTATATGTAACATTAACCCAAACGCTAATGCTAAACCTATCCCTAACGCTAACCCTAACCCTAACCCTAACCCTAACCCTATCCATAACCCTAACCCTAACCCTATCCCTAACCCTAACGCTAACCCTAACCCTATCCATAACCCTAACCCTAACCCTATCCCTAACCCTAACCCTAACCCTAACCCTATCCCTATCCCTAACCCTAACCCTAACCCTAACCCTATCCCTATCCCTACCCTCATGATAAAGCTTATCCTTTCCATAATCGTAATGCTAGCCCTAACACTAACTCTATCTTTAAACAGAAATCTTCTGATATATCAGAGCTGTGGGTTGTGTCCTAAAGCAAATGCTACTGAAATCATTTTCAATCCGTAGTGAATGAACAGGAGCATAGCAGTTTCAGACCTCCGCAGGACAATGAGCTGCGAGTGTGGGCTTTTCGCCGCTCTCTTTTGTCCGGGAAAACAGCAGAGGCCGAAGATCTCCTGCAGCTACTGACTACCGTGTCTTGTGGACAAAACTGTTTCTCGAACGTACATATGCCCATGAAGCTCACAGCCCACTGACTCTATGCGATTGAATTTCCTTCTGATAGAATAGCAAGGAATTCATGCAAAGCTTCCAAACAACTAGGGACTCAGGATGTCTCATACAAGTCCTTTATTAGAAAACTTCATCTCCAGCGGGTAACACTAGGTCAATGCACTCGTTTCAGTAGAGTGCGAAATGTGTGGGATGCCGCTAGAAGCCACCGATTCGGAACGTCATTTCAATTGGTTTCCTGTAGGATCACCTTGGCGGTAACTTTGCTAGCCACAGACTTGTGGAATCACGTTGCCCAAAATAAATGAGTGAACGGAAGCACAGGACTATGCCAACTATGACCCAGAGTAAGCTTGGCTACCACTGTTTTCGCCAAACTACGCGTTCTGCGAGCAAAGCGTATGCGGACGTTGGAAGGCCGCTAGGCCATGCTACGCGACTTGGCCTCCAAGTCTCGGAAGACCTAAGGGAATGTCAATGTCAGAGTAGCCTGTGGGGCTCCCAGTGGAAGATAATACGTTCCTGAAGATTTGTTTGCTCCTCAAACGCACTCGGGAATCAACCTATTTCGTAGGAAGCGGGTTTTTCTCCAAAGCCGTCTGAGTGTTCAACGTCTTCTCAATGTTGTCATTTCCGTAGCGGATGTGATGGGAGAAGAAGACTGTAGCCTAAGAAACCATGGAGACTATACCACGTCCCTCGGACTCCACCCGTTCGTGAAGCATTCGAAGAGGAAGAAGCTAAAAGTACCTCCTGGGCCTACCAGGCCATTCATTCCACTCTGAGAATACAGCAGTGAAGACTTTGCGCTCCCCTGCGTCATTCAGCAATTATATCAAGTCGTGCGAAAAGTGTTCTCAACAAAAGCCATCCACACTATTGGACTTGTTATCAATGTTCTCATTTCAGTAGGAGATGAAAGCAGCGGTGTGTCACATAGGACGTACCCTTGTGAGCATCCTGTCCAAGAACCTTGCTGCCATATAGCATCTCTGGCTCGTGTCATAGCGCAGGAGCTACTGAAATGATCTCCCGTCAGCAAGGGAGGGAATGCTAGCATAGCACTTTGTGATCCTTGAAGCGGAATGAGCTTCCACAGTAGAGTTTTCTCCTAGGTACTTTTTCCATCAGAAAAGCGTAGCCCCGGGAAGAAGAGAGGCAACCGCCTACTACCTCACTTTGCCCATACAGTGTTTGCAACGTGGAAATGCACGTGCAGCTAGCAGTCCCCGTACTCTATCCGAGTGACTCTCTCACACAGCACAGGAGTGAACGCTTTGAAAGCTGCCAAGTTACTCGGGAATGAACATGTTCCTGAGAAGTGGCTTTAAGCATGAACGCAGCACTAGATCAATGTGCTCATAGCAGTTGAATTGGAAATGAGTGCCTTGTACCACATCACATACCCTCTTCAGAACTTATGATCAGCTCTCTTGCTCTGTTATTTTTACCTTGCTGTGTTTCAGTGCAACGATCTACAGAATCACTTTCTCGTCCTCAACGGACTGCGTGAAAGCACAGGGCTAAGACAGCTCTGAAATGCACGATCTTCTATGGCACACGGTCCTCTACCTGTGGCCGTCATCTAGCTTTAGCTCTAGCCCTAAACCTATATGTAACATTAACCCAAACGCTAATGCTAAACCTATCCCTAACGCTAACCCTAACCCTAACCCTAACCCTATCCATAACCCTAACCCTAACCCTATCCCTAACCCTAACCCTAACCCTAACCCTATCCCTATCCCTAACCCTAACCCTAACCCTAACCCTATCCCTATCCCTACCCTCATGATAAAGCTTATCCTTTCCATAATCGTAATGCTAGCCCTAACCCTACCTCTATCTTTAAACAGAAATCTTCTGATATATCACAGCTGTGGGTTGTGTCCTAAACTAAATGCTTCTGAAATCATTTTCAATCCGTAGTGAATGAACAGGAGCATAGCAGTTTCAGACCTCCGCAGGACAATGAGCTGCGAGTGTGGGCTTTTCGCCGCTCTCTTTTGTCCGGGAAAACAGCAGAGGCCGAAGATCTCCTGCAGCTACTGACTACTGTGTCTTGTGGACAAAACTGTTTCTCGAACGTACATATGCCCATGAAGCTCACAGCCCACTGACTCTATGCGATTGAATTTCCTTCTGATAGAATAGCAAGGAATTCATGCAAAGCTTCCAAACAACTAGGGACTCAGGATGTCTCATACAAGTCCTTTATTAGAAAACTTCATCTCCAGCGGGTAACACTAGGTCAATGCACTCGTTTCAGTAGAGTGCGAAATGTGTGGGATGCCGCTAGAAGCCACCGATTCGGAACGTCATTTCAATTGGTTTCCTGTAGGATCACCTTGGCGGTAACTTTGCTAGCCACAGACTTGTGGAATCACGTTGCCCAAAATAAATGAGTGAACGGAAGCACAGGACTATGCCAACTATGACCCAGAGTAAGCTTGGCTACCACTGTTTTCGCCAAACTACGCGTTCTGCGAGCAAAGCGTATGCGGACGTTGGAAGGCCGCTAGGCCATGCTACGCGACTTGGCCTCCAAGTCTCGGAAGACCTAAGGGAATGTCAATGTCAGAGTAGCCTGTGGGGCTCCCAGTGGAAGATAATACGTTCCTGAAGATTTGTTTGCTCCTCAAACGCACTCGGGAATCAACCTATTTCGTAGGAAGCGGGTTTTTCTCCAAAGCCGTCTGAGTGTTCAACGTCTTCTCAATGTTGTCATTTCCGTAGCGGATGTGATGGGAGAAGAAGACTGTAGCCTAAGAAACCATGGAGACTATACCACGTCCCTCGGACTCCACCCGTTCGTGAAGCATTCGAAGAGGAAGAAGCTAAAAGTACCTCCTGGGCCTACCAGGCCATTCATTCCACTCTGAGAATACAGCAGTGAAGACTTTGCGCTCCCCTGCGTCATTCAGCAATTATATCAAGTCGTGCGAAAAGTGTTCTCAACAAAAGCCATCCACACTATTGGACTTGTTATCAATGTTCTCATTTCAGTAGGAGATGAAAGCAGCGGTGTGTCACATAGGACGTACCCTTGTGAGCATCCTGTCCAAGAACCTTGCTGCCATATAGCATCTCTGGCTCGTGTCATAGCGCAGGAGCTACTGAAATGATCTCCCGTCAGCAAGGGAGGGAATGCTAGCATAGCACTTTGTGATCCTTGAAGCGGAATGAGCTTCCACAGTAGAGTTTTCTCCTAGGTACTTTTTCCATCAGAAAAGCGTAGCCCCGGGAAGAAGAGAGGCAACCGCCTACTACCTCACTTTGCCCATACAGTGTTTGCAACGTGGAAATGCACGTGCAGCTAGCAGTCCCCGTACTCTATCCGAGTGACTCTCTCACACAGCACAGGAGTGAACGCTTTGAAAGCTGCCAAGTTACTCGGGAATGAACATGTTCCTGAGAAGTGGCTTTAAGCATGAACGCAGCACTAGATCAATGTGCTCATAGCAGTTGAATTGGAAATGAGTGCCTTGTACCACATCACATACCCTCTTCAGAACTTATGATCAGCTCTCTTGCTCTGTTATTTTTACCTTGCTGTGTTTCAGTGCAACGATCTACAGAATCACTTTCTCGTCCTCAACGGACTGCGTGAAAGCACAGGGCTAAGACAGCTCTGAAATGCACGATCTTCTATGGCACACGGTCCTCTACCTGTGGCCGTCATCTAGCTTTAGCTCTAGCCCTAAACCTATATGTAACATTAACCCAAACGCTAATGCTAAACCTATCCCTAACGCTAACCCTAACCCTAACCCTAACCCTATCCATAACCCTAACCCTAACCCTATCCCTAACCCTAACCCTAACCCTAACCCTATCCCTATCCCTAACCCTAACCCTAACCCTAACCCTATCCCTATCCCTACCCTCATGATAAAGCTTATCCTTTCCATAATCGTAATGCTAGCCCTAACCCTACCTCTATCTTTAAACAGAAATCTTCTGATATATCACAGCTGTGGGTTGTGTCCTAAACTAAATGCTTCTGAAATCATTTTCAATCCGTAGTGAATGAACAGGAGCATAGCAGTTTCAGACCTCCGCAGGACAATGAGCTGCGAGTGTGGGCTTTTCGCCGCTCTCTTTTGTCCGGGAAAACAGCAGAGGCCGAAGATCTCCTGCAGCTACTGACTACTGTGTCTTGTGGACAAAACTGTTTCTCGAACGTACATATGCCCATGAAGCTCACAGCCCACTGACTCTATGCGATTGAATTTCCTTCTGATAGAATAGCAAGGAATTCATGGAAAGCTTCCAAACAACTAGGGACTCAGGATGTCTCATACAAGTCCCTTATTAGAAAACTTCATCTCCAGCGGGTAACACTAGGTCAATGCACTCGTTTCAGTAGAGTGCGAAATGTGTGGGATGCCGCTAGAAGCCACCGATTCGGAACGTCATTTCAATTGGTTTTCTGTAGGATCACCTTGGCGGTAACTTTGCTAGCCACAGACTTGTGGAATCACGTGGCCCAAAACAAATGAGTGAACGGAAGCACAGGACTATGCCAACTATGACCCAGAGTAAGCTTGGCTACCACTGTTTTCGCCAAATTACGCGTTCTGCGAGCAAAGCGTATGCGGACGTTGGAAGGCCGCTAGGCCATGCTACGCGACTTGGCCTCCAAGTCTCGGAAGACCTAAGGGAATGTCAATGTCAGAGTAGCCTGTGGGGCTCCCAGTGGAAGATAATACGTTCCTGAAGATTTGTTTGCTCCTCAAACGCACTCGGGAATCAACCTATTTCGTAGGAAGCGGGTTTTTCTCCAAAGCCGTCTCAGTGTTCAACGTCTTCTCAATGTTGTCATTTCCGTAGAGGATGTGATGGGAGAAGAAGACTGTAGCCTAAGAAACCATGGAGACTTTACCACGTCCCTCGGACTCCACCCGTTCGTGAAGCATTCGAAGAGGAAGAAGCTAAAAGTACCTCCTGGGCCTACCAGGCCATTCATTCCACTCTGAGAATACAGCAGTGAAGACTTTGCGCTCCCCTGCGTCATTCAGCAATTATATCAAGTCGTGCGAAAAGTGTTCTCAACAAAAGCCATCCACACTATTGGACGTGTTATCAATGTTCTCATTTCAGTAGGAGATGAAAGCAGCGGTGTGTCACATAGGACGTACCCTTGTGAGCATCCTGTCCAAGAACCTTGCTGCCATATAGCATCTCTGGCTCGTGTCATAGCGCAGGAGCTACTGAAATGATCTCCCGTCAGCAAGGGAGGGAATGCTAGCATAGCACTTTGTGATCCTTGAAGCGGAATGAGCTTCCACAGTAGAGTTTTCTCCTAGGTACTTTTTCCATCAGAAAAGCGTAGCCCCGGGAAGAAGAGAGGCAACCGCCTACTACCTCACTTTGCCCATACAGTGTTTGCAACGTGGAAATGCACGTGCAGCTAGCAGTCCCCGTACTCTATCCGAGTGACTCTCTCACACAGCACAGGAGTGAACGCTTTGAAAGCTGCCAAGTTACTCGGGAATGAACATGTTCCTGAGAAGTGGCTTTAAGCATGAACGCAGCACTAGATCAATGTGCTCATAGCAGTTGAATTGGAAATGAGTGCCTTGTACCACATCACATACCCTCTTCAGAACTTATGATCAGCTCTCTTGCTCTGTTATTTTTACCTTGCTGTGTTTCAGTGCAACGATCTACAGAATCACTTTCTCGTCCTCAACGGACTGCGTGAAAGCACAGGACTAAGACACCTATGAAATGCAGGATCTTCCATGGCACACGGTCCTCTACCTGTGGCCGTCATCTAGCTTTAGCCCTAGCCCTAAACCTATATGTAACATTAACCCAAACGCTAATGCTAAACCTATCCCTAACGCTAACCCTAACCCTAACCCTAACCCTAACCCTATCCATAACCCTAACCCTAACCCTATCCCTAACCCTAACGCTAACCCTAACCCTATCCATAACCCTAACCCTAACCCTATCCCTAACCCTAACCCTAACCCTAACCCTATCCCTATCCCTAACCCTAACCCTAACCCTAACCCTATCCCTATCCCTACCCTCATGATAAAGCTTATCCTTTCCATAATCGTAATGCTAGCCCTAACCCTAACTCTATCTTTAAACAGAAATCTTCTGATATATCAGAGCTGTGGGTTGTGTCCTAAAGCAAATGCTACTGAAATCATTTTCAATCCGTAGTGAATGAACAGGAGCATAGCAGTTTCAGACCTCCGCAGGACAATGAGCTGCGAGTGTGGGCTTTTCGCCGCTCTCTTTTGTCCGGGAAAACAGCAGAGGCCGAAGATCTCCTGCAGCTACTGACTACCGTGTCTTGTGGACAAAACTGTTTCTCGAACGTACATATGCCCATGAAGCTCACAGCCCACTGACTCTATGCGATTGAATTTCCTTCTGATAGAATAGCAAGGAATTCATGCAAAGCTTCCAAACAACTAGGGACTCAGGATGTCTCATACAAGTCCCTTATTAGAAAACTTCATCTCCAGCGGGTAACACTAGGTCAATGCACTCGTTTCAGTAGAGTGCGAAATGTGTGGGATGCCACTAGAAGCCACCGATTCGGAACGTCATTTCAATTGGTTTCCTGTAGGATCACCTTGGCGGTAACTTTGCTAGCCACAGACTTGTGGAATCACGTTGCCCAAAACAAATGAGTGAACGGAAGCACAGGACTATGCCAACTATGACCCAGAGTAAGCTTGGCTACCACTGTTTTCGCCAAATTACGCGTTCTGCGAGCAAAGCGTATGCGGACGTTGGAAGGCCGCTAGGCCATGCTACGCGACTTGGCCTCCAAGTCTCGGAAGACCTAAGGGAATGTCAATGTCAGAGTAGCCTGTGGGGCTCCCAGTGGAAGATAATACGTTCCTGAAGATTTGTTTGCTCCTCAAACGCACTCGGGAATCAACCTATTTCGTAGGAAGCGGGTTTTTCTCCAAAGCCGTCTCAGTGTTCAACGTCTTCTCAATGTTGTCATTTCCGTAGCGGATGTGATGGGAGAAGAAGACTGTAGCCTAAGAAACCATGGAGACTATATCACGTCCCTCGGACTCCACCCGTTCGTGAAGCATTCGAAGAGGAAGAAGCTAAAAGTACCTCCTGGGCCTACCAGGCCATTCATTCCACTCTGAGAATACAGCAGTGAAGACTTTGCGCTCCCCTGCGTCATTCAGCAATTATATCAAGTCGTGCGAAAAGTGTTCTCAACAAAAGCCATCCACACTATTGGACGTGTTATCAATGTTCTCATTTCAGTAGGAGATGAAAGCAGCGGTGTGTCACATAGGACGTACCCTTGTGAGCATCCTGTCCAAGAACCTTGCTGCCATATAGCATCTCTGGCTCGTGTCATAGCGCAGGAGCTACTGAAATGATCTCCCGTCAGCAAGGGAGGGAATGCTAGCATAGCACTTTGTGATCCTTGAAGCGGAATGAGCTTCCACAGTAGAGTTTTCTCCTAGGTACTTTTTCCATCAGAAAAGCGTAGCCCCGGGAAGAAGAGAGGCAACCGCCTACTACCTCACTTTGCCCATACAGTGTTTGCAACGTGGAAATGCACGTGCAGCTAGCAGTCCCCGTACTCTATCCGAGTGACTCTCTCACACAGCACAGGAGTGAACGCTTTGAAAGCTGCCAAGTTACTCGGGAATGAACATGTTCCTGAGAAGTGGCTTTAAGCATGAACGCAGCACTAGATCAATGTGCTCATAGCAGTTGAATTGGAAATGAGTGCCTTGTACCACATCACATACCCTCTTCAGAACTTATGATCAGCTCTCTTGCTCTGTTATTTTTACCTTGCTGTGTTTCAGTGCAACGATCTACAGAATCACTTTCTCGTCCTCAACGGACTGCGTGAAAGCACAGGGCTAAGACAGCTCTGAAATGCACGATCTTCTATGGCACACTGTCCTCTACCTGTGGCCGTCATCTACCTTTAGCTCTAGCCCTAAACCTATATGTAACATTAACCCAAACGCTAATGCTAAACCTATCCCTAACGCTAACCCTAACCCTAACCCTAACCCTATCCATAACCCTAACCCTAACCCTATCCCTAACCCTAACCCTAACCCTAACCCTATCCCTATCCCTAACCCTAACCCTATCCCTATCCCTACCCTCATGATAAAGCTTATCCTTTCCATAATCGTAATGCTAGCCCTAACCCTAACTCTATCTTTAAACAGAAATCTTCTGATATATCAGAGCTGTGGGTTGTGTCCTAAAGCAAATGCTACTGAAATCATTTTCAATCCGTAGTGAATGAACAGGAGCATAGCAGTTTCAGACCTCCGCAGGACAATGAGCTGCGAGTGTGGGCTTTTCGCCGCTCTCTTTTGTCCGGGAAAACAGCAGAGGCCGAAGATCTCCTGCAGCTACTGACTACTGTGTCTTGTGGACAAAACTGTTTCTCGAACGTACATATGCCCATGAAGCTCACAGCCCACTGACTCTATGCGATTGAATTTCCTTCTGATAGAATAGCAAGGAATTCATGCAAAGCTTCCAAACAACTAGGGACTCAGGATGTCTCATACAAGTCCCTTATTAGAAAACTTCATCTCCAGCGGGTAACACTAGGTCAATGCACTCGTTTCAGTAGAGTGCGAAATGTGTGGGATGCCGCTAGAAGCCACCGATTCGGAACGTCATTTCAATTGGTTTTCTGTAGGATCACCTTGGCGGTAACTTTGCTAGCCACAGACTTGTGGAATCACGTGGCCCAAAACAAATGAGTGAACGGAAGCACAGGACTATGCCAGCTATGACCCAGAGTAAGCTTGGCTACCACTGTTTTCGCCAAATTACGCGTTCTGCGAGCAAAGCGTATGCGGACGTTGGAAGGCCGCTAGGCCATGCTACGCGACTTGGCCTCCAAGTCTCGGAAGACCTAAGGGAATGTCAATGTCAGAGTAGCCTGTGGGGCTCCCAGTGGAAGATAATACGTTCCTGAAGATTTGTTTGCTCCTCAAACGCACTCGGGAATCAACCTATTTCGTAGGAAGCGGGTTTTTCTCCAAAGCCGTCTGAGTGTTCAACGTCTTCTCAATGTTGTCATTTCCGTAGCGGATGTGATGGGAGAAGAAGACTGTAGCCTAAGAAACCATGGAGACTATACCACGTCCCTCGGACTCCACCCGTTCGTGAAGCATTCGAAGAGGAAGAAGCTAAAAGTACCTCCTGGGCCTACCAGGCCATTCATTCCACTCTGAGAATACAGCAGTGAAGACTTTGCGCTCCCCTGCGTCATTCAGCAATTATATCAAGTCGTGCGAAAAGTGTTCTCAACAAAAGCCATCCACACTATTGGACTTGTTATCAATGTTCTCATTTCAGTAGGAGATGAAAGCAGCGGTGTGTCACATAGGACGTACCCTTGTGAGCATCCTGTCCAAGAACCTTGCTGCCATATAGCATCTCTGGCTCGTGTCATAGCGCAGGAGCTACTGAAATGATCTCCCGTCAGCAAGGGAGGGAATGCTAGCATAGCACTTTGTGATCCTTGAAGCGGAATGAGCTTCCACAGTAGAGTTTTCTCCTAGGTACTTTTTCCATCAGAAAAGCGTAGCCCCGGGAAGAAGAGAGGCAACCGCCTACTACCTCACTTTGCCCATACAGTGTTTGCAACGTGGAAATGCACGTGCAGCTAGCAGTCCCCGTACTCTATCCGAGTGACTCTCTCACACAGCACAGGAGTGAACGCTTTGAAAGCTGCCAAGTTACTCGGGAATGAACATGTTCCTGAGAAGTGGCTTTAAGCATGAACGCAGCACTAGATCAATGTGCTCATAGCAGTTGAATTGGAAATGAGTGCCTTGTACCACATCACATACCCTCTTCAGAACTTATGATCAGCTCTCTTGCTCTGTTATTTTTACCTTGCTGTGTTTCAGTGCAACGATCTACAGAATCACTTTCTCGTCCTCAACGGACTGCGTGAAAGCACAGGGCTAAGACAGCTCTGAAATGCACGATCTTCTATGGCACACTGTCCTCTACCTGTGGCCGTCATCTACCTTTAGCTCTAGCCCTAAACCTATATGTAACATTAACCCAAACGCTAATGCTAAACCTATCCCTAACGCTAACCCTAACCCTAACCCTAACCCTATCCATAACCCTAACCCTAACCCTATCCCTAACCCTAACCCTAACCCTAACCCTATCCCTATCCCTAACCCTAACCCTATCCCTATCCCTACCCTCATGATAAAGCTTATCCTTTCCATAATCGTAATGCTAGCCCTAACCCTAACTCTATCTTTAAACAGAAATCTTCTGATATATCAGAGCTGTGGGTTGTGTCCTAAAGCAAATGCTACTGAAATCATTTTCAATCCGTAGTGAATGAACAGGAGCATAGCAGTTTCAGACCTCCGCAGGACAATGAGCTGCGAGTGTGGGCTTTTCGCCGCTCTCTTTTGTCCGGGAAAACAGCAGAGGCCGAAGATCTCCTGCAGCTACTGACTACTGTGTCTTGTGGACAAAACTGTTTCTCGAACGTACATATGCCCATGAAGCTCACAGCCCACTGACTCTATGCGATTGAATTTCCTTCTGATAGAATAGCAAGGAATTCATGCAAAGCTTCCAAACAACTAGGGACTCAGGATGTCTCATACAAGTCCCTTATTAGAAAACTTCATCTCCAGCGGGTAACACTAGGTCAATGCACTCGTTTCAGTAGAGTGCGAAATGTGTGGGATGCCGCTAGAAGCCACCGATTCGGAACGTCATTTCAATTGGTTTTCTGTAGGATCACCTTGGCGGTAACTTTGCTAGCCACAGACTTGTGGAATCACGTGGCCCAAAACAAATGAGTGAACGGAAGCACAGGACTATGCCAGCTATGACCCAGAGTAAGCTTGGCTACCACTGTTTTCGCCAAATTACGCGTTCTGCGAGCAAAGCGTATGCGGACGTTGGAAGGCCGCTAGGCCATGCTACGCGACTTGGCCTCCAAGTCTCGGAAGACCTAAGGGAATGTCAATGTCAGAGTAGCCTGTGGGGCTCCCAGTGGAAGATAATACGTTCCTGAAGATTTGTTTGCTCCTCAAACGCACTCGGGAATCAACCTATTTCGTAGGAAGCGGGTTTTTCTCCAAAGCCGTCTCAGTGTTCAACGTCTTCTCAATGTTGTCATTTCCGTAGCGGATGTGATGGGAGAAGAAGACTGTAGCCTAAGAAACCATGGAGACTTTACCACGTCCCTCGGACTCCACCCGTTCGTGAAGCATTCGAAGAGGAAGAAGCTAAAAGTACCTCCTGGGCCTACCAGGCCATTCATTCCACTCTGAGAATACAGCAGTGAAGACTTTGCGCTCCCCTGCGTCATTCAGCAATTATATCAAGTCGTGCGAAAAGTGTTCTCAACAAAAGCCATCCACACTATTGGACGTGTTATCAATGTTCTCATTTCAGTAGGAGATGAAAGCAGCGGTGTGTCACATAGGACGTACCCTTGTGAGCATCCTGTCCAAGAACCTTGCTGCCATATAGCATCTCTGGCTCGTGTCATAGCGCAGGAGCTACTGAAATGATCTCCCGTCAGCAAGGGAGGGAATGCTAGCATAGCACTTTGTGATCCTTGAAGCGGAATGAGCTTCCACAGTAGAGTTTTCTCCTAGGTACTTTTTCCATCAGAAAAGCGTAGCCCCGGGAAGAAGAGAGGCAACCGCCTACTACCTCACTTTGCCCATACAGTGTTTGCAACGTGGAAATGCACGTGCAGCTAGCAGTCCCCGTACTCTATCCGAGTGACTCTCTCACACAGCACAGGAGTGAACGCTTTGAAAGCTGCCAAGTTACTCGGGAATGAACATGTTCCTGAGAAGTGGCTTTAAGCATGAACGCAGCACTAGATCAATGTGCTCATAGCAGTTGAATTGGAAATGAGTGCCTTGTACCACATCACATACCCTCTTCAGAACTTATGATCAGCTCTCTTGCTCTGTTATTTTTACCTTGCTGTGTTTCAGTGCAACGATCTACAGAATCACTTTCTCGTCCTCAACGGACTGCGTGAAAGCACAGGACTAAGACACCTATGAAATGCAGGATCTTCCATGGCACACGGTCCTCTACCTGTGGCCGTCATCTAGCTTTAGCCCTAGCCCTAAACCTATATGTAACATTAACCCAAACGCTAATGCTAAACCTATCCCTAACGCTAACCCTAACCCTAACCCTAACCCTAACCCTATCCATAACCCTAACCCTAACCCTATCCCTAACCCTAACGCTAACCCTAACCCTATCCATAACCCTAACCCTAACCCTATCCCTAACCCTAACCCTAACCCTAACCCTATCCCTATCCCTAACCCTAACCCTAACCCTAACCCTATCCCTATCCCTACCCTCATGATAAAGCTTATCCTTTCCATAATCGTAATGCTAGCCCTAACCCTAACTCTATCTTTAAACAGAAATCTTCTGATATATCAGAGCTGTGGGTTGTGTCCTAAAGCAAATGCTACTGAAATCATTTTCAATCCGTAGTGAATGAACAGGAGCATAGCAGTTTCAGACCTCCGCAGGACAATGAGCTGCGAGTGTGGGCTTTTCGCCGCTCTCTTTTGTCCGGGAAAACAGCAGAGGCCGAAGATCTCCTGCAGCTACTGACTACCGTGTCTTGTGGACAAAACTGTTTCTCGAACGTACATATGCCCATGAAGCTCATAGCCCACTGACTCTATGCGATTGAATTTCCTTCTGATAGAATAGCAAGGAATTCATGGAAAGCTTCCAAACAACTAGGGACTCAGGATGTCTCATACAAGTCCCTTATTAGAAAACTTCATCTCCAGCGGGTAACACTAGGTCAATGCACTCGTTTCAGTAGAGTGCGAAATGTGTGGGATGCCGCTAGAAGCCACCGATTCGGAACGTCATTTCAATTGGTTTTCTGTAGGATCACCTTGGCGGTAACTTTGCTAGCCACAGACTTGTGGAATCACGTGGCCCAAAACAAATGAGTGAACGGAAGCACAGGACTATGCCAACTATGACCCAGAGTAAGCTTGGCTACCACTGTTTTCGCCAAATTACGCGTTCTGCGAGCAAAGCGTATGCGGACGTTGGAAGGCCGCTAGGCCATGCTACGCGACTTGGCCTCCAAGTCTCGGAAGACCTAAGGGAATGTCAATGTCAGAGTAGCCTGTGGGGCTCCCAGTGGAAGATAATACGTTCCTGAAGATTTGTTTGCTCCTCAAACGCACTCGGGAATCAACCTATTTCGTAGGAAGCGGGTTTTTCTCCAAAGCCGTCTCAGTGTTCAACGTCTTCTCAATGTTGTCATTTCCGTAGAGGATGTGATGGGAGAAGAAGACTGTAGCCTAAGAAACCATGGAGACTTTACCACGTCCCTCGGACTCCACCCGTTCGTGAAGCATTCGAAGAGGAAGAAGCTAAAAGTACCTCCTGGGCCTACCAGGCCATTCATTCCACTCTGAGAATACAGCAGTGAAGACTTTGCGCTCCCCTGCGTCATTCAGCAATTATATCAAGTCGTGCGAAAAGTGTTCTCAACAAAAGCCATCCACACTATTGGACGTGTTATCAATGTTCTCATTTCAGTAGGAGATGAAAGCAGCGGTGTGTCACATAGGACGTACCCTTGTGAGCATCCTGTCCAAGAACCTTGCTGCCATATAGCATCTCTGGCTCGTGTCATAGCGCAGGAGCTACTGAAATGATCTCCCGTCAGCAAGGGAGGGAATGCTAGCATAGCACTTTGTGATCCTTGAAGCGGAATGAGCTTCCACAGTAGAGTTTTCTCCTAGGTACTTTTTCCATCAGAAAAGCGTAGCCCCGGGAAGAAGAGAGGCAACCGCCTACTACCTCACTTTGCCCATACAGTGTTTGCAACGTGGAAATGCACGTGCAGCTAGCAGTCCCCGTACTCTATCCGAGTGACTCTCTCACACAGCACAGGAGTGAACGCTTTGAAAGCTGCCAAGTTACTCGGGAATGAACATGTTCCTGAGAAGTGGCTTTAAGCATGAACGCAGCACTAGATCAATGTGCTCATAGCAGTTGAATTGGAAATGAGTGCCTTGTACCACATCACATACCCTCTTCAGAACTTATGATCAGCTCTCTTGCTCTGTTATTTTTACCTTGCTGTGTTTCAGTGCAACGATCTACAGAATCACTTTCTCGTCCTCAACGGACTGCGTGAAAGCACAGGACTAAGACACCTATGAAATGCAGGATCTTCCATGGCACACGGTCCTCTACCTGTGGCCGTCATCTAGCTTTAGCCCTAGCCCTAAACCTATATGTAACATTAACCCAAACGCTAATGCTAAACCTATCCCTAACGCTAACCCTAACCCTAACCCTAACCCTAACCCTATCCATAACCCTAACCCTAACCCTATCCCTAACCCTAACGCTAACCCTAACCCTATCCATAACCCTAACCCTAACCCTATCCCTAACCCTAACCCTAACCCTAACCCTATCCCTATCCCTAACCCTAACCCTAACCCTAACCCTATCCCTATCCCTACCCTCATGATAAAGCTTATCCTTTCCATAATCGTAATGCTAGCCCTAACCCTAACTCTATCTTTAAACAGAAATCTTCTGATATATCAGAGCTGTGGGTTGTGTCCTAAAGCAAATGCTACTGAAATCATTTTCAATCCGTAGTGAATGAACAGGAGCATAGCAGTTTCAGACCTCCGCAGGACAATGAGCTGCGAGTGTGGGCTTTTCGCCGCTCTCTTTTGTCCGGGAAAACAGCAGAGGCCGAAGATCTCCTGCAGCTACTGACTACCGTGTCTTGTGGACAAAACTGTTTCTCGAACGTACATATGCCCATGAAGCTCACAGCCCACTGACTCTATGCGATTGAATTTCCTTCTGATAGAATAGCAAGGAATTCATGCAAAGCTTCCAAACAACTAGGGACTCAGGATGTCTCATACAAGTCCCTTATTAGAAAACTTCATCTCCAGCGGGTAACACTAGGTCAATGCACTCGTTTCAGTAGAGTGCGAAATGTGTGGGATGCCACTAGAAGCCACCGATTCGGAACGTCATTTCAATTGGTTTCCTGTAGGATCACCTTGGCGGTAACTTTGCTAGCCACAGACTTGTGGAATCACGTTGCCCAAAACAAATGAGTGAACGGAAGCACAGGACTATGCCAACTATGACCCAGAGTAAGCTTGGCTACCACTGTTTTCGCCAAATTACGCGTTCTGCGAGCAAAGCGTATGCGGACGTTGGAAGGCCGCTAGGCCATGCTACGCGACTTGGCCTCCAAGTCTCGGAAGACCTAAGGGAATGTCAATGTCAGAGTAGCCTGTGGGGCTCCCAGTGGAAGATAATACGTTCCTGAAGATTTGTTTGCTCCTCAAACGCACTCGGGAATCAACCTATTTCGTAGGAAGCGGGTTTTTCTCCAAAGCCGTCTCAGTGTTCAACGTCTTCTCAATGTTGTCATTTCCGTAGCGGATGTGATGGGAGAAGAAGACTGTAGCCTAAGAAACCATGGAGACTATATCACGTCCCTCGGACTCCACCCGTTCGTGAAGCATTCGAAGAGGAAGAAGCTAAAAGTACCTCCTGGGCCTACCAGGCCATTCATTCCACTCTGAGAATACAGCAGTGAAGACTTTGCGCTCCCCTGCGTCATTCAGCAATTATATCAAGTCGTGCGAAAAGTGTTCTCAACAAAAGCCATCCACACTATTGGACGTGTTATCAATGTTCTCATTTCAGTAGGAGATGAAAGCAGCGGTGTGTCACATAGGACGTACCCTTGTGAGCATCCTGTCCAAGAACCTTGCTGCCATATAGCATCTCTGGCTCGTGTCATAGCGCAGGAGCTACTGAAATGATCTCCCGTCAGCAAGGGAGGGAATGCTAGCATAGCACTTTGTGATCCTTGAAGCGGAATGAGCTTCCACAGTAGAGTTTTCTCCTAGGTACTTTTTCCATCAGAAAAGCGTAGCCCCGGGAAGAAGAGAGGCAACCGCCTACTACCTCACTTTGCCCATACAGTGTTTGCAACGTGGAAATGCACGTGCAGCTAGCAGTCCCCGTACTCTATCCGAGTGACTCTCTCACACAGCACAGGAGTGAACGCTTTGAAAGCTGCCAAGTTACTCGGGAATGAACATGTTCCTGAGAAGTGGCTTTAAGCATGAACGCAGCACTAGATCAATGTGCTCATAGCAGTTGAATTGGAAATGAGTGCCTTGTACCACATCACATACCCTCTTCAGAACTTATGATCAGCTCTCTTGCTCTGTTATTTTTACCTTGCTGTGTTTCAGTGCAACGATCTACAGAATCACTTTCTCGTCCTCAACGGACTGCGTGAAAGCACAGGGCTAAGACAGCTCTGAAATGCACGATCTTCTATGGCACACTGTCCTCTACCTGTGGCCGTCATCTACCTTTAGCTCTAGCCCTAAACCTATATGTAACATTAACCCAAACGCTAATGCTAAACCTATCCCTAACGCTAACCCTAACCCTAACCCTAACCCTATCCATAACCCTAACCCTAACCCTATCCCTAACCCTAACCCTAACCCTAACCCTATCCCTATCCCTAACCCTAACCCTATCCCTATCCCTACCCTCATGATAAAGCTTATCCTTTCCATAATCGTAATGCTAGCCCTAACCCTAACTCTATCTTTAAACAGAAATCTTCTGATATATCAGAGCTGTGGGTTGTGTCCTAAAGCAAATGCTACTGAAATCATTTTCAATCCGTAGTGAATGAACAGGAGCATAGCAGTTTCAGACCTCCGCAGGACAATGAGCTGCGAGTGTGGGCTTTTCGCCGCTCTCTTTTGTCCGGGAAAACAGCAGAGGCCGAAGATCTCCTGCAGCTACTGACTACTGTGTCTTGTGGACAAAACTGTTTCTCGAACGTACATATGCCCATGAAGCTCACAGCCCACTGACTCTATGCGATTGAATTTCCTTCTGATAGAATAGCAAGGAATTCATGCAAAGCTTCCAAACAACTAGGGACTCAGGATGTCTCATACAAGTCCCTTATTAGAAAACTTCATCTCCAGCGGGTAACACTAGGTCAATGCACTCGTTTCAGTAGAGTGCGAAATGTGTGGGATGCCGCTAGAAGCCACCGATTCGGAACGTCATTTCAATTGGTTTTCTGTAGGATCACCTTGGCGGTAACTTTGCTAGCCACAGACTTGTGGAATCACGTGGCCCAAAACAAATGAGTGAACGGAAGCACAGGACTATGCCAGCTATGACCCAGAGTAAGCTTGGCTACCACTGTTTTCGCCAAATTACGCGTTCTGCGAGCAAAGCGTATGCGGACGTTGGAAGGCCGCTAGGCCATGCTACGCGACTTGGCCTCCAAGTCTCGGAAGACCTAAGGGAATGTCAATGTCAGAGTAGCCTGTGGGGCTCCCAGTGGAAGATAATACGTTCCTGAAGATTTGTTTGCTCCTCAAACGCACTCGGGAATCAACCTATTTCGTAGGAAGCGGGTTTTTCTCCAAAGCCGTCTCAGTGTTCAACGTCTTCTCAATGTTGTCATTTCCGTAGCGGATGTGATGGGAGAAGAAGACTGTAGCCTAAGAAACCATGGAGACTTTACCACGTCCCTCGGACTCCACCCGTTCGTGAAGCATTCGAAGAGGAAGAAGCTAAAAGTACCTCCTGGGCCTACCAGGCCATTCATTCCACTCTGAGAATACAGCAGTGAAGACTTTGCGCTCCCCTGCGTCATTCAGCAATTATATCAAGTCGTGCGAAAAGTGTTCTCAACAAAAGCCATCCACACTATTGGACTTGTTATCAATGTTCTCATTTCAGTAGGAGATGAAAGCAGCGGTGTGTCACATAGGACGTACCCTTGTGAGCATCCTGTCCAAGAACCTTGCTGCCATATAGCATCTCTGGCTCGTGTCATAGCGCAGGAGCTACTGAAATGATCTCCCGTCAGCAAGGGAGGGAATGCTAGCATAGCACTTTGTGATCCTTGAAGCGGAATGAGCTTCCACAGTAGAGTTTTCTCCTAGGTACTTTTTCCATCAGAAAAGCGTAGCCCCGGGAAGAAGAGAGGCAACCGCCTACTACCTCACTTTGCCCATACAGTGTTTGCAACGTGGAAATGCACGTGCAGCTAGCAGTCCCCGTACTCTATCCGAGTGACTCTCTCACACAGCACAGGAGTGAACGCTTTGAAAGCTGCCAAGTTACTCGGGAATGAACATGTTCCTGAGAAGTGGCTTTAAGCATGAACGCAGCACTAGATCAATGTGCTCATAGCAGTTGAATTGGAAATGAGTGCCTTGTACCACATCACATACCCTCTTCAGAACTTATGATCAGCTCTCTTGCTCTGTTATTTTTACCTTGCTGTGTTTCAGTGCAACGATCTACAGAATCACTTTCTCGTCCTCAACGGACTGCGTGAAAGCACAGGGCTAAGACAGCTCTGAAATGCACGATCTTCTATGGCACACGGTCCTCTACCTGTGGCCGTCATCTAGCTTTAGCTCTAGCCCTAAACCTATATGTAACATTAACCCAAACGCTAATGCTAAACCTATCCCTAACGCTAACCCTAACCCTAACCCTAACCCTATCCATAACCCTAACCCTAACCCTATCCCTAACCCTAACCCTAACCCTAACCCTATCCCTATCCCTAACCCTAACCCTAACCCTAACCCTATCCCTATCCCTACCCTCATGATAAAGCTTATCCTTTCCATAATCGTAATGCTAGCCCTAACCCTAACTCTATCTTTAAACAGAAATCTTCTGATATATCAGAGCTGTGGGTTGTGTCCTAAAGCAAATGCTACTGAAATCATTTTCAATCCGTAGTGAATGAACAGGAGCATAGCAGTTTCAGACCTCCGCAGGACAATGAGCTGCGAGTGTGGGCTTTTCGCCGCTCTCTTTTGTCCGGGAAAACAGCAGAGGCCGAAGATCTCCTGCAGCTACTGACTACTGTGTCTTGTGGACAAAACTGTTTCTCGAACGTACATATGCCCATGAAGTTCACAGCCCACTGACTCTATGCGATTGAATTTCATTCTGATAGAATAGCAAGGAATTCATGCAAAGCTTCCAAACAACTAGGGACTCAGGATGTCTCATACAAGTCCCTTATTAGAAAACTTCATCTCCAGCGGGTAACACTAGGTCAATGCACTCGTTTCAGTAGAGTGCGAAATGTGTGGGATGCCGCTAGAAGCCACCGATTCGGAACGTCATTTCAATTGGTTTTCTGTAGGATCACCTTGGCGGTAACTTTGCTAGCCACAGACTTGTGGAATCACGTGGCCCAAAACAAATGAGTGAACGGAAGCACAGGACTATGCCAACTATGACCCAGAGTAAGCTTGGCTACCACTGTTTTCGCCAAATTACGCGTTCTGCGAGCAAAGCGTATGCGGACGTTGGAAGGCCGCTAGGCCATGCTACGCGACTTGGCCTCCAAGTCTCGGAAGACCTAAGGGAATGTCAATGTCAGAGTAGCCTGTGGGGCTCCCAGTGGAAGATAATACGTTCCTGAAGATTTGTTTGCTCCTCAAACGCACTCGGGAATCAACCTATTTCGTAGGAAGCGGGTTTTTCTCCAAAGCCGTCTCAGTGTTCAACGTCTTCTCAATGTTGTCATTTCCGTAGAGGATGTGATGGGAGAAGAAGACTGTAGCCTAAGAAACCATGGAGACTTTACCACGTCCCTCGGACTCCACCCGTTCGTGAAGCATTCGAAGAGGAAGAAGCTAAAAGTACCTCCTGGGCCTACCAGGCCATTCATTCCACTCTGAGAATACAGCAGTGAAGACTTTGCGCTCCCCTGCGTCATTCAGCAATTATATCAAGTCGTGTGAAAAGTGTTCTCAACAAAAGCCATCCACACTATTGGACGTGTTATCAATGTTCTCATTTCAGTAGGAGATGAAAGCAGCGGTGTGTCACATAGGACGTACCCTTGTGAGCATCCTGTCCAAGAACCTTGCTGCCATATAGCATCTCTGGCTCGTGTCATAGCGCAGGAGCTACTGAAATGATCTCCCGTCAGCAAGGGAGGGAATGCTAGCATAGCACTTTGTGATCCTTGAAGCGGAATGAGCTTCCACAGTAGAGTTTTCTCCTAGGTACTTTTTCCATCAGAAAAGCGTAGCCCCGGGAAGAAGAGAGGCAACCGCCTACTACCTCACTTTGCCCATACAGTGTTTGCAACGTGGAAATGCACGTGCAGCTAGCAGTCCCCGTACTCTATCCGAGTGACTCTCTCACACAGCACAGGAGTGAACGCTTTGAAAGCTGCCAAGTTACTCGGGAATGAACATGTTCCTGAGAAGTGGCTTTAAGCATGAACGCAGCACTAGATCAATGTGCTCATAGCAGTTGAATTGGAAATGAGTGCCTTGTACCACATCACATACCCTCTTCAGAACTTATGATCAGCTCTCTTGCTCTGTTATTTTTACCTTGCTGTGTTTCAGTGCAACGATCTACAGAATCACTTTCTCGTCCTCAACGGACTGCGTGAAAGCACAGGACTAAGACACCTATGAAATGCAGGATCTTCCATGGCACACGGTCCTCTACCTGTGGCCGTCATCTAGCTTTAGCCCTAGCCCTAAACCTATATGTAACATTAACCCAAACGCTAATGCTAAACCTATCCCTAACGCTAACCCTAACCCTAACCCTAACCCTAACCCTATCCATAACCCTAACCCTAACCCTATCCCTAACCCTAACGCTAACCCTAACCCTATCCATAACCCTAACCCTAACCCTATCCCTAACCCTAACCCTAACCCTAACCCTATCCCTATCCCTAACCCTAACCCTAACCCTAACCCTATCCCTATCCCTACCCTCATGATAAAGCTTATCCTTTCCATAATCCTAATGCTAGCCCTAACCCTAACTCTATCTTTAAACAGAAATCTTCTGATATATCAGAGCTGTGGGTTGTGTCCTAAAGCAAATGCTACTGAAATCATTTTCAATCCGTAGTGAATGAACAGGAGCATAGCAGTTTCAGACCTCCGCAGGACAATGAGCTGCGAGTGTGGGCTTTTCGCCGCTCTCTTTTGTCCGGGAAAACAGCAGAGGCCGAAGATCTCCTGCAGCTACTGACTACTGTGTCTTGTGGACAAAACTGTTTCTCGAACGTACATATGCCCATGAAGTTCACAGCCCACTGACTCTATGCGATTGAATTTCATTCTGATAGAATAGCAAGGAATTCATGCAAAGCTTCCAAACAACTAGGGACTCAGGATGTCTCATACAAGTCCCTTATTAGAAAACTTCATCTCCAGCGGGTAACACTAGGTCAATGCACTCGTTTCAGTAGAGTGCGAAATGTGTGGGATGCCGCTAGAAGCCACCGATTCGGAACGTCATTTCAATTGGTTTTCTGTAGGATCACCTTGGCGGTAACTTTGCTAGCCACAGACTTGTGGAATCACGTGGCCCAAAACAAATGAGTGAACGGAAGCACAGGACTATGCCAACTATGACCCAGAGTAAGCTTGGCTACCACTGTTTTCGCCAAATTACGCGTTCTGCGAGCAAAGCGTATGCGGACGTTGGAAGGCCGCTAGGCCATGCTACGCGACTTGGCCTCCAAGTCTCGGAAGACCTAAGGGAATGTCAATGTCAGAGTAGCCTGTGGGGCTCCCAGTGGAAGATAATACGTTCCTGAAGATTTGTTTGCTCCTCAAACGCACTCGGGAATCAACCTATTTCGTAGGAAGCGGGTTTTTCTCCAAAGCCGTCTCAGTGTTCAACGTCTTCTCAATGTTGTCATTTCCGTAGAGGATGTGATGGGAGAAGAAGACTGTAGCCTAAGAAACCATGGAGACTTTACCACGTCCCTCGGACTCCACCCGTTCGTGAAGCATTCGAAGAGGAAGAAGCTAAAAGTACCTCCTGGGCCTACCAGGCCATTCATTCCACTCTGAGAATACAGCAGTGAAGACTTTGCGCTCCCCTGCGTCATTCAGCAATTATATCAAGTCGTGCGAAAAGTGTTCTCAACAAAAGCCATCCACACTATTGGACGTGTTATCAATGTTCTCATTTCAGTAGGAGATGAAAGCAGCGGTGTGTCACATAGGACGTACCCTTGTGAGCATCCTGTCCAAGAACCTTGCTGCCATATAGCATCTCTGGCTCGTGTCATAGCGCAGGAGCTACTGAAATGATCTCCCGTCAGCAAGGGAGGGAATGCTAGCATAGCACTTTGTGATCCTTGAAGCGGAATGAGCTTCCACAGTAGAGTTTTCTCCTAGGTACTTTTTCCATCAGAAAAGCGTAGCCCCGGGAAGAAGAGAGGCAACCGCCTACTACCTCACTTTGCCCATACAGTGTTTGCAACGTGGAAATGCACGTGCAGCTAGCAGTCCCCGTACTCTATCCGAGTGACTCTCTCACACAGCACAGGAGTGAACGCTTTGAAAGCTGCCAAGTTACTCGGGAATGAACATGTTCCTGAGAAGTGGCTTTAAGCATGAACGCAGCACTAGATCAATGTGCTCATAGCAGTTGAATTGGAAATGAGTGCCTTGTACCACATCACATACCCTCTTCAGAACTTATGATCAGCTCTCTTGCTCTGTTATTTTTACCTTGCTGTGTTTCAGTGCAACGATCTACAGAATCACTTTCTCGTCCTCAACGGACTGCGTGAAAGCACAGGACTAAGACACCTATGAAATGCAGGATCTTCCATGGCACACGGTCCTCTACCTGTGGCCGTCATCTAGCTTTAGCCCTAGCCCTAAACCTATATGTAACATTAACCCAAACGCTAATGCTAAACCTATCCCTAACGCTAACCCTAACCCTAACCCTAACCCTAACCCTATCCATAACCCTAACCCTAACCCTATCCCTAACCCTAACGCTAACCCTAACCCTATCCATAACCCTAACCCTAACCCTATCCCTAACCCTAACCCTAACCCTAACCCTATCCCTATCCCTAACCCTAACCCTAACCCTAACCCTATCCCTATCCCTACCCTCATGATAAAGCTTATCCTTTCCATAATCCTAATGCTAGCCCTAACCCTAACTCTATCTTTAAACAGAAATCTTCTGATATATCAGAGCTGTGGGTTGTGTCCTAAAGCAAATGCTACTGAAATCATTTTCAATCCGTAGTGAATGAACAGGAGCATAGCAGTTTCAGACCTCCGCAGGACAATGAGCTGCGAGTGTGGGCTTTTCGCCGCTCTCTTTTGTCCGGGAAAACAGCAGAGGCCGAAGATCTCCTGCAGCTACTGACTACCGTGTCTTGTGGACAAAACTGTTTCTCGAACGTACATATGCCCATGAAGCTCACAGCCCACTGACTCTATGCGATTGAATTTCCTTCTGATAGAATAGCAAGGAATTCATGCAAAGCTTCCAAACAACTAGGGACTCAGGATGTCTCATACAAGTCCCTTATTAGAAAACTTCATCTCCAGCGGGTAACACTAGGTCAATGCACTCGTTTCAGTAGAGTGCGAAATGTGTGGGATGCCACTAGAAGCCACCGATTCGGAACGTCATTTCAATTGGTTTCCTGTAGGATCACCTTGGCGGTAACTTTGCTAGCCACAGACTTGTGGAATCACGTTGCCCAAAACAAATGAGTGAACGGAAGCACAGGACTATGCCAACTATGACCCAGAGTAAGCTTGGCTACCACTGTTTTCGCCAAATTACGCGTTCTGCGAGCAAAGCGTATGCGGACGTTGGAAGGCCGCTAGGCCATGCTACGCGACTTGGCCTCCAAGTCTCGGAAGACCTAAGGGAATGTCAATGTCAGAGTAGCCTGTGGGGCTCCCAGTGGAAGATAATACGTTCCTGAAGATTTGTTTGCTCCTCAAACGCACTCGGGAATCAACCTATTTCGTAGGAAGCGGGTTTTTCTCCAAAGCCGTCTCAGTGTTCAACGTCTTCTCAATGTTGTCATTTCCGTAGCGGATGTGATGGGAGAAGAAGACTGTAGCCTAAGAAACCATGGAGACTATATCACGTCCCTCGGACTCCACCCGTTCGTGAAGCATTCGAAGAGGAAGAAGCTAAAAGTACCTCCTGGGCCTACCAGGCCATTCATTCCACTCTGAGAATACAGCAGTGAAGACTTTGCGCTCCCCTGCGTCATTCAGCAATTATATCAAGTCGTGCGAAAAGTGTTCTCAACAAAAGCCATCCACACTATTGGACGTGTTATCAATGTTCTCATTTCAGTAGGAGATGAAAGCAGCGGTGTGTCACATAGGACGTACCCTTGTGAGCATCCTGTCCAAGAACCTTGCTGCCATATAGCATCTCTGGCTCGTGTCATAGCGCAGGAGCTACTGAAATGATCTCCCGTCAGCAAGGGAGGGAATGCTAGCATAGCACTTTGTGATCCTTGAAGCGGAATGAGCTTCCACAGTAGAGTTTTCTCCTAGGTACTTTTTCCATCAGAAAAGCGTAGCCCCGGGAAGAAGAGAGGCAACCGCCTACTACCTCACTTTGCCCATACAGTGTTTGCAACGTGGAAATGCACGTGCAGCTAGCAGTCCCCGTACTCTATCCGAGTGACTCTCTCACACAGCACAGGAGTGAACGCTTTGAAAGCTGCCAAGTTACTCGGGAATGAACATGTTCCTGAGAAGTGGCTTTAAGCATGAACGCAGCACTAGATCAATGTGCTCATAGCAGTTGAATTGGAAATGAGTGCCTTGTACCACATCACATACCCTCTTCAGAACTTATGATCAGCTCTCTTGCTCTGTTATTTTTACCTTGCTGTGTTTCAGTGCAACGATCTACAGAATCACTTTCTCGTCCTCAACGGACTGCGTGAAAGCACAGGACTAAGACACCTATGAAATGCAGGATCTTCCATGGCACACGGTCCTCTACCTGTGGCCGTCATCTAGCTTTAGCCCTAGCCCTAAACCTATATGTAACATTAACCCAAACGCTAATGCTAAACCTATCCCTAACGCTAACCCTAACCCTAACCCTAACCCTAACCCTATCCATAACCCTAACCCTAACCCTATCCCTAACCCTAACGCTAACCCTAACCCTATCCATAACCCTAACCCTAACCCTAACCCTATCCCTAACCCTAACCCTAACCCTATCCCTATCCCTAACCCTAACCCTAACCCTAACCCTATCCCTATCCCTACCCTCATGATAAAGCTTATCCTTTCCATAATCGTAATGCTAGCCCTAACCCTAACTCTATCTTTAAACAGAAATCTTCTGATATATCAGAGCTGTGGGTTGTGTCCTAAAGCAAATGCTACTGAAATCATTTTCAATCCGTAGTGAATGAACAGGAGCATAGCAGTTTCAGACCTCCGCAGGACAATGAGCTGCGAGTGTGGGCTTTTCGCCGCTCTCTTTTGTCCGGGAAAACAGCAGAGGCCGAAGATCTCCTGCAGCTACTGACTACCGTGTCTTGTGGACAAAACTGTTTCTCGAACGTACATATGCCCATGAAGCTCACAGCCCACTGACTCTATGCGATTGAATTTCCTTCTGATAGAATAGCAAGGAATTCATGCAAAGCTTCCAAACAACTAGGGACTCAGGATGTCTCATACAAGTCCCTTATTAGAAAACTTCATCTCCAGCGGGTAACACTAGGTCAATGCACTCGTTTCAGTAGAGTGCGAAATGTGTGGGATGCCACTAGAAGCCACCGATTCGGAACGTCATTTCAATTGGTTTCCTGTAGGATCACCTTGGCGGTAACTTTGCTAGCCACAGACTTGTGGAATCACGTTGCCCAAAACAAATGAGTGAACGGAAGCACAGGACTATGCCAACTATGACCCAGAGTAAGCTTGGCTACCACTGTTTTCGCCAAATTACGCGTTCTGCGAGCAAAGTGTATGCGGACGTTGGAAGGCCGCTAGGCCATGCTACGCGACTTGGCCTCCAAGTCTCGGAAGACCTAAGGGAATGTCAATGTCAGAGTAGCCTGTGGGGCTCCCAGTGGAAGATAATACGTTCCTGAAGATTTGTTTGCTCCTCAAACGCACTCGGGAATCAACCTATTTCGTAGGAAGCGGGTTTTTCTCCAAAGCCGTCTCAGTGTTCAACGTCTTCTCAATGTTGTCATTTCCGTAGCGGATGTGATGGGAGAAGAAGACTGTAGCCTAAGAAACCATGGAGACTTTACCACGTCCCTCGGACTCCACCCGTTCGTGAAGCATTCGAAGAGGAAGAAGCTAAAAGTACCTCCTGGGCCTACCAGGCCATTCATTCCACTCTGAGAATACAGCAGTGAAGACTTTGCGCTCCCCTGCGTCATTCAGCAATTATATCAAGTCGTGCGAAAAGTGTTCTCAACAAAAGCCATCCACACTATTGGACGTGTTATCAATGTTCTCATTTCAGTAGGAGATGAAAGCAGCGGTGTGTCACATAGGACGTACCCTTGTGAGCATCCTGTCCAAGAACCTTGCTGCCATATAGCATCTCTGGCTCATGTCATAGCGCAGGAGCTACTGAAATGATCTCCCGTCAGCAAGGGAGGGAATGCTAGCATAGCACTTTGTGATCCTTGAAGCGGAATGAGCTTCCACAGTAGAGTTTTCTCCTAGGTACTTTTTCCATCAGAAAAGCGTAGCCCCGGGAAGAAGAGAGGCAACCGCCTACTACCTCACTTTGCCCATACAGTGTTTGCAACGTGGAAATGCACGTGCAGCTAGCAGTCCCCGTACTCTATCCGAGTGACTCTCTCACACAGCACAGGAGTGAACGCTTTGAAAGCTGCCAAGTTACTCGGGAATGAACATGTTCCTGAGAAGTGGCTTTAAGCATGAACGCAGCACTAGATCAATGTGCTCATAGCAGTTGAATTGGAAATGAGTGCCTTGTACCACATCACATACCCTCTTCAGAACTTATGATCAGCTCTCTTGCTCTGTTATTTTTACCTTGCTGTGTTTCAGTGCAACGATCTACAGAATCACTTTCTCGTCCTCAACGGACTGCGTGAAAGCACAGGGCTAAGACAGCTCTGAAATGCACGATCTTCTATGGCACACTGTCCTCTACCTGTGGCCGTCATCTAGCTTTAGCTCTAGCCCTAAACCTATATGTAACATTAACCCAAACGCTAATGCTAAACCTATCCCTAACGCTAACCCTAACCCTAACCCTAACCCTATCCATAACCCTAACCCTAACCCTATCCCTAACCCTAACCCTAACCCTAACCCTATCCCTATCCCTAACCCTAACCCTATCCCTATCCCTACCCTCATGATAAAGCTTATCCTTTCCATAATCGTAATGCTAGCCCTAACCATAACTCTATCTTTAAACAGAAATCTTCTGATATATCAGAGCTGTGGGTTGTGTCCTAAAGCAAATGCTACTGAAATCATTTTCAATACGTAGTGAATGAACAGGAGCATAGCAGTTTCAGACCTCCGCAGGACAATGAGCTGCGAGTGTGGGCTTTTCGCCGCTCTCTTTTGTCCGGGAAAACAGCAGAGGCCGAAGATCTCCTGCAGCTACTGACTACTGTGTCTTGTGGACAAAACTGTTTCTCGAACGTACATATGCCCATGAAGCTCACAGCCCACTGACTCTATGCGATTGAATTTCCTTCTGATAGAATAGCAAGGAATTCATGCAAAGCTTCCAAACAACTAGGGACTCAGGATGTCTCATACAAGTCCCTTATTAGAAAACTTCATCTCCAGCGGGTAACACTAGGTCAATGCACTCGTTTCAGTAGAGTGCGAAATGTGTGGGATGCCGCTAGAAGCCACCGATTCGGAACGTCATTTCAATTGGTTTTCTGTAGGATCACCTTGGCGGTAACTTTGCTAGCCACAGACTTGTGGAATCACGTGGCCCAAAACAAATGAGTGAACGGAAGCACAGGACTATGCCAGCTATGACCCAGAGTAAGCTTGGCTACCACTGTTTTCGCCAAATTACGCGTTCTGCGAGCAAAGCGTATGCGGACGTTGGAAGGCCGCTAGGCCATGCTACGCGACTTGGCCTCCAAGTCTCGGAAGACCTAAGGGAATGTCAATGTCAGAGTAGCCTGTGGGGCTCCCAGTGGAAGATAATACGTTCCTGAAGATTTGTTTGCTCCTCAAACGCACTCGGGAATCAACCTATTTCGTAGGAAGCGGGTTTTTCTCCAAAGCCGTCTCAGTGTTCAACGTCTTCTCAATGTTGTCATTTCCGTAGCGGATGTGATGGGAGAAGAAGACTGTAGCCTACGAAACCATGGAGACTTTACCACGTCCCTCGGACTCCACCCGTTCGTGAAGCATTCGAAGAGGAAGAAGCTAAAAGTACCTCCTGGGCCTACCAGGCCATTCATTCCACTCTGAGAATACAGCAGTGAAGACTTTGCGCTCCCCTGCGTCATTCAGCAATTATATCAAGTCGTGCGAAAAGTGTTCTCAACAAAAGCCATCCACACTATTGGACGTGTTTTCAATGTTCTCATTTCAGTAGGAGATGAAAGCAGCGGTGTGTCACATAGGACGTACCCTTGTGAGCATCCTGTCCAAGAACCTTGCTGCCATATAGCATCTCTGGCTCGTGTCATAGCGCAGGAGCTACTGAAATGATCTCCCGTCAGCAAGGGAGGGAATGCTAGCATAGCACTTTGTGATCCTTGAAGCGGAATGAGCTTCCACAGTAGAGTTTTCTCCTAGGTACTTTTTCCATCAGAAAAGCGTAGCCCCGGGAAGAAGAGAGGCAACCGCCTAGTACCTCACTTGGCCCATACAGTGTTTGCAACGTGGAAATGCACGTGCAGCTAGCAGTCCCCGTACTCTATCCGAGTGACTCTCTCACACAGCACAGGAGTGAACGCTTTGAAAGCTGCCAAGTAACTCGGGAATGAACATGTTCCTGAGAAGTGGCTTTAAGCATGAACGCAGCACTAGATCAATGTGCTCATAGCAGTTGAATTGGAAATGAGTGCCTTGTACCACATCACATACCCTCTTCAGAACTTATGATCAGCTCTCTTGCTCTGTTATTTTTACCTTGCTGTGTTTCAGTGCAACGATCTACAGAATCACTTTCTCGTCCTCAACGGACTGCGTGAAAGCACAGGACTAAGACACCTATGAAATGCAGGATCTTCCATGGCACACGGTCCTCTACCTGTGGCCGTCATCTAGCTTTAGCCCTAGCCCTAAACCTATATGTAACATTAACCCAAACGCTAATGCTAAACCTATCCCTAACGCTAACCCTAACCCTAACCCTAACCCTAACCCTATCCATAACCCTAACCCTAACCCTATCCCTAACCCTAACGCTAACCCTAACCCTATCCATAACCCTAACCCTAACCCTATCCCTAACCCTAACCCTAACCCTAACCCTATCCCTATCCCTAACCCTAACCCTAACCCTAACCCTATCCCTATCCCTACCCTCATGATAAAGCTTATCCTTTCCATAATCGTAATGCTAGCCCTAACCCTAACTCTATCTTTAAACAGAAATCTTCTGATATATCAGAGCTGTGGGTTGTGTCCTAAAGCAAATGCTACTGAAATCATTTTCAATCCGTAGTGAATGAACAGGAGCATAGCAGTTTCAGACCTCCGCAGGACAATGAGCTGCGAGTGTGGGCTTTTCGCCGCTCTCTTTTGTCCGGGAAAACAGCAGAGGCCGAAGATCTCCTGCAGCTACTGACTACCGTGTCTTGTGGACAAAACTGTTTCTCGAACGTACATATGCCCATGAAGCTCACAGCCCACTGACTCTATGCGATTGAATTTCCTTCTGATAGAATAGCAAGGAATTCATGCAAAGCTTCCAAACAACTAGGGACTCAGGATGTCTCATACAAGTCCCTTATTAGAAAACTTCATCTCCAGCGGGTAACACTAGGTCAATGCACTCGTTTCAGTAGAGTGCGAAATGTGTGGGATGCCGCTAGAAGCCACCGATTCGAAACGTCATTTCAATTGGTTTCCTGTAGGATCACCTTGGCGGTAACTTTGCTAGCCACAGACTTGTGGAATCACGTGGCCCAAAAGAAATGAGTGAACGGAAGCACAGGACTATGCCAACTATGACCCAGAGTAAGCTTGGCTACCACTGTTTTCGCCAAACTACGCGTTATGCGAGCAAAGCGTATGCGGACGTTGGAAGGCCGCTAGGCCATGCTACGCGACTTGGCCTCCAAGTCTCGGAAGACCTAAGGGAATGTCAATGTCAGAGTAGCCTGTGGGGCTCCCAGTGGAAGATAATACGTTCCTGAAGATTTGTTTGCTCCTCAAACGCACTCGGGAATCAACCTATTTCGTAGGAAGCGGGTTTTTCTCCAAAGCCGTCTCAGTGTTCAACGTCTTCTCAATGTTGTCATTTCCGTAGAGGATGTGATGGGAGAAGAAGACTGTAGCCTAAGAAACCATGGAGACTTTACCACGTCCCTCGGACTCCACCCGTTCGTGAAGCATTCGAAGAGGAAGAAGCTAAAAGTACCTCCTGGGCCTACCAGGCCATTCATTCCACTCTGAGAATACAGCAGTGAAGACTTTGCGCTCCCCTGCGTCATTCAGCAATTATATCAAGTCGTGCGAAAAGTGTTCTCAACAAAAGCCATCCACACTATTGGACGTGTTATCAATGTTCTCATTTCAGTAGGAGATGAAAGCAGCGGTGTGTCACATAGGACGTACCCTTGTGAGCATCCTGTCCAAGAACCTTGCTGCCATATAGCATCTCTGGCTCGTGTCATAGCGCAGGAGCTACTGAAATGATCTCCCGTCAGCAAGGGAGGGAATGCTAGCATAGCACTTTGTGATCCTTGAAGCGGAATGAGCTTCCACAGTAGAGTTTTCTCCTAGGTACTTTTTCCATCAGAAAAGCGTAGCCCCGGGAAGAAGAGAGGCAACCGCCTACTACCTCACTTTGCCCATACAGTGTTTGCAACGTGGAAATGCACGTGCAGCTAGCAGTCCCCGTACTCTATCCGAGTGACTCTCTCACACAGCACAGGAGTGAACGCTTTGAAAGCTGCCAAGTTACTCGGGAATGAACATGTTCCTGAGAAGTGGCTTTAAGCATGAACGCAGCACTAGATCAATGTGCTCATAGCAGTTGAATTGGAAATGAGTGCCTTGTACCACATCACATACCCTCTTCAGAACTTATGATCAGCTCTCTTGCTCTGTTATTTTTACCTTGCTGTGTTTCAGTGCAACGATCTACAGAATCACTTTCTCGTCCTCAACGGACTGCGTGAAAGCACAGGACTAAGACACCTATGAAATGCAGGATCTTCCATGGCACACGGTCCTCTACCTGTGGCCGTCATCTAGCTTTAGCCCTAGCCCTAAACCTATATGTAACATTAACCCAAACGCTAATGCTAAACCTATCCCTAACGCTAACCCTAACCCTAACCCTAACCCTAACCCTATCCATAACCCTAACCCTAACCCTATCCCTAACCCTAACGCTAACCCTAACCCTATCCATAACCCTAACCCTAACCCTATCCCTAACCCTAACCCTAACCCTAACCCTATCCCTATCCCTAACCCTAACCCTAACCCTAACCCTATCCCTATCCCTACCCTCATGATAAAGCTTATCCTTTCCATAATCGTAATGCTAGCCCTAACACTAACTCTATCTTTAAACAGAAATCTTCTGATATATCAGAGCTGTGGGTTGTGTCCTAAAGCAAATGCTACTGAAATCATTTTCAATCCGTAGTGAATGAACAGGAGCATAGCAGTTTCAGACCTCCGCAGGACAATGAGCTGCGAGTGTGGGCTTTTCGCCGCTCTCTTTTGTCCGGGAAAACAGCAGAGGCCGAAGATCTCCTGCAGCTACTGACTACTGTGTCTTGTGGACAAAACTGTTTCTCGAACGTACATATGCCCATGAAGCTCACAGCCCACTGACTCTATGCGATTGAATTTCCTTCTGATAGAATAGCAAGGAATTCATGCAAAGCTTCCAAACAACTAGGGACTCAGGATGTCTCATACAAGTCCTTTATTAGAAAACTTCATCTCCAGCGGGTAACACTAGGTCAATGCACTCGTTTCAGTAGAGTGCGAAATGTGTGGGGTGCCGCTAGAAGCCACCGATTCGGAACGTCATTTCAATTGGTTTCCTGTAGGATCACCTTGGCGGTAACTTTGCTAGCCACAGACTTGTGGAATCACGTTGCCCAAAATAAATGAGTGAACGGAAGCACAGGACTATGCCAACTATGACCCAGAGTAAGCTTGGCTACCACTGTTTTCGCCAAACTACGCGTTCTGCGAGCAAAGCGTATGCGGACGTTGGAAGGCCGCTAGGCCATGCTACGCGACTTGGCCTCCAAGTCTCGGAAGACCTAAGGGAATGTCAATGTCAGAGTAGCCTGTGGGGCTCCCAGTGGAAGATAATACGTTCCTGAAGATTTGTTTGCTCCTCAAACGCACTCGGGAATCAACCTATTTCGTAGGAAGCGGGTTTTTCTCCAAAGCCGTCTGAGTGTTCAACGTCTTCTCAATGTTGTCATTTCCGTAGCGGATGTGATGGGAGAAGAAGACTGTAGCCTAAGAAACCATGGAGACTATACCACGTCCCTCGGACTCCACCCGTTCGTGAAGCATTCGAAGAGGAAGAAGCTAAAAGTACCTCCTGGGCCTACCAGGCCATTCATTCCACTCTGAGAATACAGCAGTGAAGACTTTGCGCTCCCCTGCGTCATTCAGCAATTATATCAAGTCGTGCGAAAAGTGTTCTCAACAAAAGCCATCCACACTATTGGACTTGTTATCAATGTTCTCATTTCAGTAGGAGATGAAAGCAGCGGTGTGTCACATAGGACGTACCCTTGTGAGCATCCTGTCCAAGAACCTTGCTGCCATATAGCATCTCTGGCTCGTGTCATAGCGCAGGAGCTACTGAAATGATCTCCCGTCAGCAAGGGAGGGAATGCTAGCATAGCACTTTGTGATCCTTGAAGCGGAATGAGCTTCCACAGTAGAGTTTTCTCCTAGGTACTTTTTCCATCAGAAAAGCGTAGCCCCGGGAAGAAGAGAGGCAACCGCCTACTACCTCACTTTGCCCATACAGTGTTTGCAACGTGGAAATGCACGTGCAGCTAGCAGTCCCCGTACTCTATCCGAGTGACTCTCTCACACAGCACAGGAGTGAACGCTTTGAAAGCTGCCAAGTTACTCGGGAATGAACATGTTCCTGAGAAGTGGCTTTAAGCATGAACGCAGCACTAGATCAATGTGCTCATAGCAGTTGAATTGGAAATGAGTGCCTTGTACCACATCACATACCCTCTTCAGAACTTATGATCAGCTCTCTTGCTCTGTTATTTTTACCTTGCTGTGTTTCAGTGCAACGATCTACAGAATCACTTTCTCGTCCTCAACGGACTGCGTGAAAGCACAGGGCTAAGACAGCTCTGAAATGCACGATCTTCTATGGCACACGGTCCTCTACCTGTGGCCGTCATCTAGCTTTAGCTCTAGCCCTAAACCTATATGTAACATTAACCCAAACGCTAATGCTAAACCTATCCCTAACGCTAACCCTAACCCTAACCCTAACCCTATCCATAACCCTAACCCTAACCCTATCCCTAACCCTAACCCTAACCCTAACCCTATCCCTATCCCTAACCCTAACCCTAACCCTAACCCTATCCCTATCCCTACCCTCATGATAAAGCTTATCCTTTCCATAATCGTAATGCTAGCCCTAACCCTACCTCTATCTTTAAACAGAAATCTTCTGATATATCACAGCTGTGGGTTGTGTCCTAAACTAAATGCTTCTGAAATCATTTTCAATCCGTAGTGAATGAACAGGAGCATAGCAGTTTCAGACCTCCGCAGGACAATGAGCTGCGAGTGTGGGCTTTTCGCCGCTCTCTTTTGTCCGGGAAAACAGCAGAGGCCGAAGATCTCCTGCAGCTACTGACTACTGTGTCTTGTGGACAAAACTGTTTCTCGAACGTACATATGCCCATGAAGCTCACAGCCCACTGACTCTATGCGATTGAATTTCCTTCTGATAGAATAGCAAGGAATTCATGGAAAGCTTCCAAACAACTAGGGACTCAGGATGTCTCATACAAGTCCCTTATTAGAAAACTTCATCTCCAGCGGGTAACACTAGGTCAATGCACTCGTTTCAGTAGAGTGCGAAATGTGTGGGATGCCGCTAGAAGCCACCGATTCGGAACGTCATTTCAATTGGTTTTCTGTAGGATCACCTTGGCGGTAACTTTGCTAGCCACAGACTTGTGGAATCACGTGGCCCAAAACAAATGAGTGAACGGAAGCACAGGACTATGCCAACTATGACCCAGAGTAAGCTTGGCTACCACTGTTTTCGCCAAATTACGCGTTCTGCGAGCAAAGCGTATGCGGACGTTGGAAGGCCGCTAGGCCATGCTACGCGACTTGGCCTCCAAGTCTCGGAAGACCTAAGGGAATGTCAATGTCAGAGTAGCCTGTGGGGCTCCCAGTGGAAGATAATACGTTCCTGAAGATTTGTTTGCTCCTCAAACGCACTCGGGAATCAACCTATTTCGTAGGAAGCGGGTTTTTCTCCAAAGCCGTCTCAGTGTTCAACGTCTTCTCAATGTTGTCATTTCCGTAGAGGATGTGATGGGAGAAGAAGACTGTAGCCTAAGAAACCATGGAGACTTTACCACGTCCCTCGGACTCCACCCGTTCGTGAAGCATTCGAAGAGGAAGAAGCTAAAAGTACCTCCTGGGCCTACCAGGCCATTCATTCCACTCTGAGAATACAGCAGTGAAGACTTTGCGCTCCCCTGCGTCATTCAGCAATTATATCAAGTCGTGCGAAAAGTGTTCTCAACAAAAGCCATCCACACTATTGGACGTGTTATCAATGTTCTCATTTCAGTAGGAGATGAAAGCAGCGGTGTGTCACATAGGACGTACCCTTGTGAGCATCCTGTCCAAGAACCTTGCTGCCATATAGCATCTCTGGCTCGTGTCATAGCGCAGGAGCTACTGAAATGATCTCCCGTCAGCAAGGGAGGGAATGCTAGCATAGCACTTTGTGATCCTTGAAGCGGAATGAGCTTCCACAGTAGAGTTTTCTCCTAGGTACTTTTTCCATCAGAAAAGCGTAGCCCCGGGAAGAAGAGAGGCAACCGCCTACTACCTCACTTTGCCCATACAGTGTTTGCAACGTGGAAATGCACGTGCAGCTAGCAGTCCCCGTACTCTATCCGAGTGACTCTCTCACACAGCACAGGAGTGAACGCTTTGAAAGCTGCCAAGTTACTCGGGAATGAACATGTTCCTGAGAAGTGGCTTTAAGCATGAACGCAGCACTAGATCAATGTGCTCATAGCAGTTGAATTGGAAATGAGTGCCTTGTACCACATCACATACCCTCTTCAGAACTTATGATCAGCTCTCTTGCTCTGTTATTTTTACCTTGCTGTGTTTCAGTGCAACGATCTACAGAATCACTTTCTCGTCCTCAACGGACTGCGTGAAAGCACAGGGCTAAGACAGCTCTGAAATGCACGATCTTCTATGGCACACTGTCCTCTACCTGTGGCCGTCATCTACCTTTAGCTCTAGCCCTAAACCTATATGTAACATTAACCCAAACGCTAATGCTAAACCTATCCCTAACGCTAACCCTAACCCTAACCCTAACCCTATCCATAACCCTAACCCTAACCCTATCCCTAACCCTAACCCTAACCCTAACCCTATCCCTATCCCTAACCCTAACCCTATCCCTATCCCTACCCTCATGATAAAGCTTATCCTTTCCATAATCGTAATGCTAGCCCTAACCCTAACTCTATCTTTAAACAGAAATCTTCTGATATATCACAGCTGTGGGTTGTGTCCTAAAGCAAATGCTACTGAAATCATTTTCAATCCGTAGTGAATGAACAGGAGCATAGCAGTTTCAGACCTCCGCAGGACAATGAGCTGCGAGTGTGGGCTTTTCGCCGCTCTCTTTTGTCCGGGAAAACAGCAGAGGCCGAAGATCTCCTGCAGCTACTGACTACTGTGTCTTGTGGACAAAACTGTTTCTCGAACGTACATATGCCCATGAAGCTCACAGCCCACTGACTCTATGCGATTGAATTTCCTTCTGATAGAATAGCAAGGAATTCATGCAAGGCTTCCAAACAACTAGGGACTCAGGATGTCTCATACAAGTCCCTTATTAGAAAACTTCATCTCCAGCGGGTAACACTAGGTCAATGCACTCGTTTCAGTAGAGTGCGAAATGTGTGGGATGCCGCTAGAAGCCACCGATTCGGAACGTCATTTCAATTGGTTTTCTGTAGGATCACCTTGGCGGTAACTTTGCTAGCCACAGACTTGTGGAATCACGTGGCCCAAAACAAATGAGTGAACGGAAGCACAGGACTATGCCAACTATGACCCAGAGTAAGCTTGGCTACCACTGTTTTCGCCAAATTACGCGTTCTGCGAGCAAAGCGTATGCGGACGTTGGAAGGCCGCTAGGCCATGCTACGCGACTTGGCCTCCAAGTCTCGGAAGACCTAAGGGAATGTCAATGTCAGAGTAGCCTGTGGGGCTCCCAGTGGAAGATAATACGTTCCTGAAGATTTGTTTGCTCCTCAAACGCACTCGGGAATCAACCTATTTCGTAGGAAGCGGGTTTTTCTCCAAAGCCGTCTGAGTGTTCAACGTCTTCTCAATGTTGTCATTTCCGTAGCGGATGTGATGGGAGAAGAAGACTGTAGCCTAAGAAACCATGGAGACTTTACCACGTCCCTCGGACTCCACCCGTTCGTGAAGCATTCGAAGAGGAAGAAGCTAAAAGTACCTCCTGGGCCTACCAGGCCATTCATTCCACTCTGAGAATACAGCAGTGAAGACTTTGCGCTCCCCTGCGTCATTCAGCAATTATATCAAGTCGTGCGAAAAGTGTTCTCAACAAAAGCCATCCACACTATTGGACGTGTTATCAATGTTCTCATTTCAGTAGGAGATGAAAGCAGCGGTGTGTCACATAGGACGTACCCTTGTGAGCATCCTGTCCAAGAACCTTGCTGCCATATAGCATCTCTGGCTCGTGTCATAGCGCAGGAGCTACTGAAATGATCTCCCGTCAGCAAGGGAGGGAATGCTAGCATAGCACTTTGTGATCCTTGAAGCGGAATGAGCTTCCACAGTAGAGTTTTCTCCTAGGTACTTTTTCCATCAGAAAAGCGTAGCCCCGGGAAGAAGAGAGGCAACCGCCTACTACCTCACTTTGCCCATACAGTGTTTGCAACGTGGAAATGCACGTGCAGCTAGCAGTCCCCGTACTCTATCCGAGTGACTCTCTCACACAGCACAGGAGTGAACGCTTTGAAAGCTGCCAAGTTACTCGGGAATGAACATGTTCCTGAGAAGTGGCTTTAAGCATGAACGCAGCACTAGATCAATGTGCTCATAGCAGTTGAATTGGAAATGAGTGCCTTGTACCACATCACATACCCTCTTCAGAACTTATGATCAGCTCTCTTGCTCTGTTATTTTTACCTTGCTGTGTTTCAGTGCAACGATCTACAGAATCACTTTCTCGTCCTCAACGGACTGCGTGAAAGCACAGGACTAAGACACCTATGAAATGCAGGATCTTCCATGGCACACGGTCCTCTACCTGTGGCCGTCATCTAGCTTTAGCCCTAGCCCTAAACCTATATGTAACATTAACCCAAACGCTAATGCTAAACCTATCCCTAACGCTAACCCTAACCCTAACCCTAACCCTAACCCTATCCATAACCCTAACCCTAACCCTATCCCTAACCCTAACGCTAACCCTAACCCTATCCATAACCCTAACCCTAACCCTATCCCTAACCCTAACCCTAACCCTAACCCTATCCCTATCCCTAACCCTAACCCTAACCCTAACCCTATCCCTATCCCTACCCTCATGATAAAGCTTATCCTTTCCATAATCGTAATGCTAGCCCTAACCCTAACTCTATCTTTAAACAGAAATCTTCTGATATATCAGAGCTGTGGGTTGTGTCCTAAAGCAAATGCTACTGAAATCATTTTCAATCCGTAGTGAATGAACAGGAGCATAGCAGTTTCAGACCTCCGCAGGACAATGAGCTGCGAGTGTGGGCTTTTCGCCGCTCTCTTTTGTCCGGGAAAACAGCAGAGGCCGAAGATCTCCTGCAGCTACTGACTACCGTGTCTTGTGGACAAAACTGTTTCTCGAACGTACATATGCCCATGAAGCTCACAGCCCACTGACTCTATGCGATTGAATTTCCTTCTGATAGAATAGCAAGGAATTCATGCAAGGCTTCCAAACAACTAGGGACTCAGGATGTCTCATACAAGTCCCTTATTAGAAAACTTCATCTCCAGCGGGTAACACTAGGTCAATGCACTCGTTTCAGTAGAGTGCGAAATGTGTGGGATGCCGCTAGAAGCCACCGATTCGGAACGTCATTTCAATTGGTTTTCTGTAGGATCACCTTGGCGGTAACTTTGCTAGCCACAGACTTGTGGAATCACGTGGCCCAAAACAAATGAGTGAACGGAAGCACAGGACTATGCCAACTATGACCCAGAGTAAGCTTGGCTACCACTGTTTTCGCCAAATTACGCGTTCTGCGAGCAAAGCGTATGCGGACGTTGGAAGGCCGCTAGGCCATGCTACGCGACTTGGCCTCCAAGTCTCGGAAGACCTAAGGGAATGTCAATGTCAGAGTAGCCTGTGGGGCTCCCAGTGGAAGATAATACGTTCCTGAAGATTTGTTTGCTCCTCAAACGCACTCGGGAATCAACCTATTTCGTAGGAAGCGGGTTTTTCTCCAAAGCCGTCTGAGTGTTCAACGTCTTCTCAATGTTGTCATTTCCGTAGCGGATGTGATGGGAGAAGAAGACTGTAGCCTAAGAAACCATGGAGACTTTACCACGTCCCTCGGACTCCACCCGTTCGTGAAGCATTCGAAGAGGAAGAAGCTAAAAGTACCTCCTGGGCCTACCAGGCCATTCATTCCACTCTGAGAATACAGCAGTGAAGACTTTGCGCTCCCCTGCGTCATTCAGCAATTATATCAAGTCGTGCGAAAAGTGTTCTCAACAAAAGCCATCCACACTATTGGACGTGTTATCAATGTTCTCATTTCAGTAGGAGATGAAAGCAGCGGTGTGTCACATAGGACGTACCCTTGTGAGCATCCTGTCCAAGAACCTTGCTGCCATATAGCATCTCTGGCTCGTGTCATAGCGCAGGAGCTACTGAAATGATCTCCCGTCAGCAAGGGAGGGAATGCTAGCATAGCACTTTGTGATCCTTGAAGCGGAATGAGCTTCCACAGTAGAGTTTTCTCCTAGGTACTTTTTCCATCAGAAAAGCGTAGCCCCGGGAAGAAGAGAGGCAACCGCCTACTACCTCACTTTGCCCATACAGTGTTTGCAACGTGGAAATGCACGTGCAGCTAGCAGTCCCCGTACTCTATCCGAGTGACTCTCTCACACAGCACAGGAGTGAACGCTTTGAAAGCTGCCAAGTTACTCGGGAATGAACATGTTCCTGAGAAGTGGCTTTAAGCATGAACGCAGCACTAGATCAATGTGCTCATAGCAGTTGAATTGGAAATGAGTGCCTTGTACCACATCACATACCCTCTTCAGAACTTATGATCAGCTCTCTTGCTCTGTTATTTTTACCTTGCTGTGTTTCAGTGCAACGATCTACAGAATCACTTTCTCGTCCTCAACGGACTGCGTGAAAGCACAGGACTAAGACACCTATGAAATGCAGGATCTTCCATGGCACACGGTCCTCTACCTGTGGCCGTCATCTAGCTTTAGCCCTAGCCCTAAACCTATATGTAACATTAACCCAAACGCTAATGCTAAACCTATCCCTAACGCTAACCCTAACCCTAACCCTAACCCTAACCCTATCCATAACCCTAACCCTAACCCTATCCCTAACCCTAACGCTAACCCTAACCCTATCCATAACCCTAACCCTAACCCTATCCCTAACCCTAACCCTAACCCTAACCCTATCCCTATCCCTAACCCTAACCCTAACCCTAACCCTATCCCTATCCCTACCCTCATGATAAAGCTTATCCTTTCCATAATCGTAATGCTAGCCCTAACACTAACTCTATCTTTAAACAGAAATCTTCTGATATATCAGAGCTGTGGGTTGTGTCCTAAAGCAAATGCTACTGAAATCATTTTCAATCCGTAGTGAATGAACAGGAGCATAGCAGTTTCAGACCTCCGCAGGACAATGAGCTGCGAGTGTGGGCTTTTCGCCGCTCTCTTTTGTCCGGGAAAACAGCAGAGGCCGAAGATCTCCTGCAGCTACTGACTACCGTGTCTTGTGGACAAAACTGTTTCTCGAACGTACATATGCCCATGAAGCTCACAGCCCACTGACTCTATGCGATTGAATTTCCTTCTGATAGAATAGCAAGGAATTCATGCAAAGCTTCCAAACAACTAGGGACTCAGGATGTCTCATACAAGTCCTTTATTAGAAAACTTCATCTCCAGCGGGTAACACTAGGTCAATGCACTCGTTTCAGTAGAGTGCGAAATGTGTGGGATGCCGCTAGAAGCCACCGATTCGGAACGTCATTTCAATTGGTTTCCTGTAGGATCACCTTGGCGGTAACTTTGCTAGCCACAGACTTGTGGAATCACGTTGCCCAAAATAAATGAGTGAACGGAAGCACAGGACTATGCCAACTATGACCCAGAGTAAGCTTGGCTACCACTGTTTTCGCCAAACTACGCGTTCTGCGAGCAAAGCGTATGCGGACGTTGGAAGGCCGCTAGGCCATGCTACGCGACTTGGCCTCCAAGTCTCGGAAGACCTAAGGGAATGTCAATGTCAGAGTAGCCTGTGGGGCTCCCAGTGGAAGATAATACGTTCCTGAAGATTTGTTTGCTCCTCAAACGCACTCGGGAATCAACCTATTTCGTAGGAAGCGGGTTTTTCTCCAAAGCCGTCTGAGTGTTCAACGTCTTCTCAATGTTGTCATTTCCGTAGCGGATGTGATGGGAGAAGAAGACTGTAGCCTAAGAAACCATGGAGACTATACCACGTCCCTCGGACTCCACCCGTTCGTGAAGCATTCGAAGAGGAAGAAGCTAAAAGTACCTCCTGGGCCTACCAGGCCATTCATTCCACTCTGAGAATACAGCAGTGAAGACTTTGCGCTCCCCTGCGTCATTCAGCAATTATATCAAGTCGTGCGAAAAGTGTTCTCAACAAAAGCCATCCACACTATTGGACTTGTTATCAATGTTCTCATTTCAGTAGGAGATGAAAGCAGCGGTGTGTCACATAGGACGTACCCTTGTGAGCATCCTGTCCAAGAACCTTGCTGCCATATAGCATCTCTGGCTCGTGTCATAGCGCAGGAGCTACTGAAATGATCTCCCGTCAGCAAGGGAGGGAATGCTAGCATAGCACTTTGTGATCCTTGAAGCGGAATGAGCTTCCACAGTAGAGTTTTCTCCTAGGTACTTTTTCCATCAGAAAAGCGTAGCCCCGGGAAGAAGAGAGGCAACCGCCTACTACCTCACTTTGCCCATACAGTGTTTGCAATGTGGAAATGCACGTGCAGCTAGCAGTCCCCGTACTCTATCCGAGTGACTCTCTCACACAGCACAGGAGTGAACGCTTTGAAAGCTGCCAAGTTACTCGGGAATGAACATGTTCCTGAGAAGTGGCTTTAAGCATGAACGCAGCACTAGATCAATGTGCTCATAGCAGTTGAATTGGAAATGAGTGCCTTGTACCACATCACATACCCTCTTCAGAACTTATGATCAGCTCTCTTGCTCTGTTATTTTTACCTTGCTGTGTTTCAGTGCAACGATCTACAGAATCACTTTCTCGTCCTCAACGGACTGCGTGAAAGCACAGGGCTAAGACAGCTCTGAAATGCACGATCTTCTATGGCACACGGTCCTCTACCTGTGGCCGTCATCTACCTTTAGCTCTAGCCCTAAACCTATATGTAACATTAACCCAAACGCTAATGCTAAACCTATCCCTAACGCTAACCCTAACCCTAACCCTAACCCTATCCATAACCCTAACCCTAACCCTATCCCTAACCCTAACCCTAACCCTAACCCTATCCCTATCCCTAACCCTAACCCTAACCCTAACCCTATCCCTATCCCTACCCTCATGATAAAGCTTATCCTTTCCATAATCGTAATGCTAGCCCTAACCCTACCTCTATCTTTAAACAGAAATCTTCTGATATATCACAGCTGTGGGTTGTGTCCTAAACTAAATGCTTCTGAAATCATTTTCAATCCGTAGTGAATGAACAGGAGCATAGCAGTTTCAGACCTCCGCAGGACAATGAGCTGCGAGTGTGGGCTTTTCGCCGCTCTCTTTTGTCCGGGAAAACAGCAGAGGCCGAAGATCTCCTGCAGCTACTGACTACTGTGTCTTGTGGACAAAACTGTTTCTCGAACGTACATATGCCCATGAAGCTCACAGCCCACTGACTCTATGCGATTGAATTTCCTTCTGATAGAATAGCAAGGAATTCATGGAAAGCTTCCAAACAACTAGGGACTCAGGATGTCTCATACAAGTCCCTTATTAGAAAACTTCATCTCCAGCGGGTAACACTAGGTCAATGCACTCGTTTCAGTAGAGTGCGAAATGTGTGGGATGCCGCTAGAAGCCACCGATTCGGAACGTCATTTCAATTGGTTTTCTGTAGGATCACCTTGGCGGTAACTTTGCTAGCCACAGACTTGTGGAATCACGTGGCCCAAAACAAATGAGTGAACGGAAGCACAGGACTATGCCAACTATGACCCAGAGTAAGCTTGGCTACCACTGTTTTCGCCAAATTACGCGTTCTGCGAGCAAAGCGTATGCGGACGTTGGAAGGCCGCTAGGCCATGCTACGCGACTTGGCCTCCAAGTCTCGGAAGACCTAAGGGAATGTCAATGTCAGAGTAGCCTGTGGGGCTCCCAGTGGAAGATAATACGTTCCTGAAGATTTGTTTGCTCCTCAAACGCACTCGGGAATCAACCTATTTCGTAGGAAGCGGGTTTTTCTCCAAAGCCGTCTCAGTGTTCAACGTCTTCTCAATGTTGTCATTTCCGTAGAGGATGTGATGGGAGAAGAAGACTGTAGCCTAAGAAACCATGGAGACTTTACCACGTCCCTCGGACTCCACCCGTTCGTGAAGCATTCGAAGAGGAAGAAGCTAAAAGTACCTCCTGGGCCTACCAGGCCATTCATTCCACTCTGAGAATACAGCAGTGAAGACTTTGCGCTCCCCTGCGTCATTCAGCAATTATATCAAGTCGTGCGAAAAGTGTTCTCAACAAAAGCCATCCACACTATTGGACGTGTTATCAATGTTCTCATTTCAGTAGGAGATGAAAGCAGCGGTGTGTCACATAGGACGTACCCTTGTGAGCATCCTGTCCAAGAACCTTGCTGCCATATAGCATCTCTGGCTCGTGTCATAGCGCAGGAGCTACTGAAATGATCTCCCGTCAGCAAGGGAGGGAATGCTAGCATAGCACTTTGTGATCCTTGAAGCGGAATGAGCTTCCACAGTAGAGTTTTCTCCTAGGTACTTTTTCCATCAGAAAAGCGTAGCCCCGGGAAGAAGAGAGGCAACCGCCTACTACCTCACTTTGCCCATACAGTGTTTGCAACGTGGAAATGCACGTGCAGCTAGCAGTCCCCGTACTCTATCCGAGTGACTCTCTCACACAGCACAGGAGTGAACGCTTTGAAAGCTGCCAAGTTACTCGGGAATGAACATGTTCCTGAGAAGTGGCTTTAAGCATGAACGCAGCACTAGATCAATGTGCTCATAGCAGTTGAATTGGAAATGAGTGCCTTGTACCACATCACATACCCTCTTCAGAACTTATGATCAGCTCTCTTGCTCTGTTATTTTTACCTTGCTGTGTTTCAGTGCAACGATCTACAGAATCACTTTCTCGTCCTCAACGGACTGCGTGAAAGCACAGGGCTAAGACAGCTCTGAAATGCACGATCTTCTATGGCACACTGTCCTCTACCTGTGGCCGTCATCTAGCTTTAGCTCTAGCCCTAAACCTATATGTAACATTAACCCAAACGCTAATGCTAAACCTATCCCTAACGCTAACCCTAACCCTAACCCTAACCCTATCCATAACCCTAACCCTAACCCTATCCCTAACCCTAACCCTAACCCTAACCCTATCCCTATCCCTAACCCTAACCCTATCCCTATCCCTACCCTCATGATAAAGCTTATCCTTTCCATAATCGTAATGCTAGCCCTAACCCTAACTCTATCTTTAAACAGAAATCTTCTGATATATCAGAGCTGTGGGTTGTGTCCTAAAGCAAATGCTACTGAAATCATTTTCAATCCGTAGTGAATGAACAGGAGCATAGCAGTTTCAGACCTCCGCAGGACAATGAGCTGCGAGTGTGGGCTTTTCGCCGCTCTCTTTTGTCCGGGAAAACAGCAGAGGCCGAAGATCTCCTGCAGCTACTGACTACTGTGTCTTGTGGACAAAACTGTTTCTCGAACGTACATATGCCCATGAAGCTCACAGCCCACTGACTCTATGCGATTGAATTTCCTTCTGATAGAATAGCAAGGAATTCATGCAAGGCTTCCAAACAACTAGGGACTCAGGATGTCTCATACAAGTCCCTTATTAGAAAACTTCATCTCCAGCGGGTAACACTAGGTCAATGCACTCGTTTCAGTAGAGTGCGAAATGTGTGGGATGCCGCTAGAAGCCACCGATTCGGAACGTCATTTCAATTGGTTTTCTGTAGGATCACCTTGGCGGTAACTTTGCTAGCCACAGACTTGTGGAATCACGTGGCCCAAAACAAATGAGTGAACGGAAGCACAGGACTATGCCAACTATGACCCAGAGTAAGCTTGGCTACCACTGTTTTCGCCAAATTACGCGTTCTGCGAGCAAAGCGTATGCGGACGTTGGAAGGCCGCTAGGCCATGCTACGCGACTTGGCCTCCAAGTCTCGGAAGACCTAAGGGAATGTCAATGTCAGAGTAGCCTGTGGGGCTCCCAGTGGAAGATAATACGTTCCTGAAGATTTGTTTGCTCCTCAAACGCACTCGGGAATCAACCTATTTCGTAGGAAGCGGGTTTTTCTCCAAAGCCGTCTGAGTGTTCAACGTCTTCTCAATGTTGTCATTTCCGTAGCGGATGTGATGGGAGAAGAAGACTGTAGCCTAAGAAACCATGGAGACTTTACCACGTCCCTCGGACTCCACCCGTTCGTGAAGCATTCGAAGAGGAAGAAGCTAAAAGTACCTCCTGGGCCTACCAGGCCATTCATTCCACTCTGAGAATACAGCAGTGAAGACTTTGCGCTCCCCTGCGTCATTCAGCAATTATATCAAGTCGTGCGAAAAGTGTTCTCAACAAAAGCCATCCACACTATTGGACGTGTTATCAATGTTCTCATTTCAGTAGGAGATGAAAGCAGCGGTGTGTCACATAGGACGTACCCTTGTGAGCATCCTGTCCAAGAACCTTGCTGCCATATAGCATCTCTGGCTCGTGTCATAGCGCAGGAGCTACTGAAATGATCTCCCGTCAGCAAGGGAGGGAATGCTAGCATAGCACTTTGTGATCCTTGAAGCGGAATGAGCTTCCACAGTAGAGTTTTCTCCTAGGTACTTTTTCCATCAGAAAAGCGTAGCCCCGGGAAGAAGAGAGGCAACCGCCTACTACCTCACTTTGCCCATACAGTGTTTGCAACGTGGAAATGCACGTGCAGCTAGCAGTCCCCGTACTCTATCCGAGTGACTCTCTCACACAGCACAGGAGTGAACGCTTTGAAAGCTGCCAAGTTACTCGGGAATGAACATGTTCCTGAGAAGTGGCTTTAAGCATGAACGCAGCACTAGATCAATGTGCTCATAGCAGTTGAATTGGAAATGAGTGCCTTGTACCACATCACATACCCTCTTCAGAACTTATGATCAGCTCTCTTGCTCTGTTATTTTTACCTTGCTGTGTTTCAGTGCAACGATCTACAGAATCACTTTCTCGTCCTCAACGGACTGCGTGAAAGCACAGGACTAAGACACCTATGAAATGCAGGATCTTCCATGGCACACGGTCCTCTACCTGTGGCCGTCATCTAGCTTTAGCCCTAGCCCTAAACCTATATGTAACATTAACCCAAACGCTAATGCTAAACCTATCCCTAACGCTAACCCTAACCCTAACCCTAACCCTAACCCTATCCATAACCCTAACCCTAACCCTATCCCTAACCCTAACGCTAACCCTAACCCTATCCATAACCCTAACCCTAACCCTATCCCTAACCCTAACCCTAACCCTAACCCTATCCCTATCCCTAACCCTAACCCTAACCCTAACCCTATCCCTATCCCTACCCTCATGATAAAGCTTATCCTTTCCATAATCGTAATGCTAGCCCTAACACTAACTCTATCTTTAAACAGAAATCTTCTGATATATCAGAGCTGTGGGTTGTGTCCTAAAGCAAATGCTACTGAAATCATTTTCAATCCGTAGTGAATGAACAGGAGCATAGCAGTTTCAGACCTCCGCAGGACAATGAGCTGCGAGTGTGGGCTTTTCGCCGCTCTCTTTTGTCCGGGAAAACAGCAGAGGCCGAAGATCTCCTGCAGCTACTGACTACCGTGTCTTGTGGACAAAACTGTTTCTCGAACGTACATATGCCCATGAAGCTCACAGCCCACTGACTCTATGCGATTGAATTTCCTTCTGATAGAATAGCAAGGAATTCATGCAAAGCTTCCAAACAACTAGGGACTCAGGATGTCTCATACAAGTCCTTTATTAGAAAACTTCATCTCCAGCGGGTAACACTAGGTCAATGCACTCGTTTCAGTAGAGTGCGAAATGTGTGGGATGCCGCTAGAAGCCACCGATTCGGAACGTCATTTCAATTGGTTTCCTGTAGGATCACCTTGGCGGTAACTTTGCTAGCCACAGACTTGTGGAATCACGTTGCCCAAAATAAATGAGTGAACGGAAGCACAGGACTATGCCAACTATGACCCAGAGTAAGCTTGGCTACCACTGTTTTCGCCAAACTACGCGTTCTGCGAGCAAAGCGTATGCGGACGTTGGAAGGCCGCTAGGCCATGCTACGCGACTTGGCCTCCAAGTCTCGGAAGACCTAAGGGAATGTCAATGTCAGAGTAGCCTGTGGGGCTCCCAGTGGAAGATAATACGTTCCTGAAGATTTGTTTGCTCCTCAAACGCACTCGGGAATCAACCTATTTCGTAGGAAGCGGGTTTTTCTCCAAAGCCGTCTGAGTGTTCAACGTCTTCTCAATGTTGTCATTTCCGTAGCGGATGTGATGGGAGAAGAAGACTGTAGCCTAAGAAACCATGGAGACTATACCACGTCCCTCGGACTCCACCCGTTCGTGAAGCATTCGAAGAGGAAGAAGCTAAAAGTACCTCCTGGGCCTACCAGGCCATTCATTCCACTCTGAGAATACAGCAGTGAAGACTTTGCGCTCCCCTGCGTCATTCAGCAATTATATCAAGTCGTGCGAAAAGTGTTCTCAACAAAAGCCATCCACACTATTGGACTTGTTATCAATGTTCTCATTTCAGTAGGAGATGAAAGCAGCGGTGTGTCACATAGGACGTACCCTTGTGAGCATCCTGTCCAAGAACCTTGCTGCCATATAGCATCTCTGGCTCGTGTCATAGCGCAGGAGCTACTGAAATGATCTCCCGTCAGCAAGGGAGGGAATGCTAGCATAGCACTTTGTGATCCTTGAAGCGGAATGAGCTTCCACAGTAGAGTTTTCTCCTAGGTACTTTTTCCATCAGAAAAGCGTAGCCCCGGGAAGAAGAGAGGCAACCGCCTACTACCTCACTTTGCCCATACAGTGTTTGCAACGTGGAAATGCACGTGCAGCTAGCAGTCCCCGTACTCTATCCGAGTGACTCTCTCACACAGCACAGGAGTGAACGCTTTGAAAGCTGCCAAGTTACTCGGGAATGAACATGTTCCTGAGAAGTGGCTTTAAGCATGAACGCAGCACTAGATCAATGTGCTCATAGCAGTTGAATTGGAAATGAGTGCCTTGTACCACATCACATACCCTCTTCAGAACTTATGATCAGCTCTCTTGCTCTGTTATTTTTACCTTGCTGTGTTTCAGTGCAACGATCTACAGAATCACTTTCTCGTCCTCAACGGACTGCGTGAAAGCACAGGGCTAAGACAGCTCTGAAATGCACGATCTTCTATGGCACACGGTCCTCTACCTGTGGCCGTCATCTAGCTTTAGCTCTAGCCCTAAACCTATATGTAACATTAACCCAAACGCTAATGCTAAACCTATCCCTAACGCTAACCCTAACCCTAACCCTAACCCTATCCATAACCCTAACCCTAACCCTATCCCTAACCCTAACCCTAACCCTAACCCTATCCCTATCCCTAACCCTAACCCTAACCCTAACCCTATCCCTATCCCTACCCTCATGATAAAGCTTATCCTTTCCATAATCGTAATGCTAGCCCTAACCCTACCTCTATCTTTAAACAGAAATCTTCTGATATATCACAGCTGTGGGTTGTGTCCTAAACTAAATGCTTCTGAAATCATTTTCAATCCGTAGTGAATGAACAGGAGCATAGCAGTTTCAGACCTCCGCAGGACAATGAGCTGCGAGTGTGGGCTTTTCGCCGCTCTCTTTTGTCCGGGAAAACAGCAGAGGCCGAAGATCTCCTGCAGCTACTGACTACTGTGTCTTGTGGACAAAACTGTTTCTCGAACGTACATATGCCCATGAAGCTCACAGCCCACTGACTCTATGCGATTGAATTTCCTTCTGATAGAATAGCAAGGAATTCATGGAAAGCTTCCAAACAACTAGGGACTCAGGATGTCTCATACAAGTCCCTTATTAGAAAACTTCATCTCCAGCGGGTAACACTAGGTCAATGCACTCGTTTCAGTAGAGTGCGAAATGTGTGGGATGCCGCTAGAAGCCACCGATTCGGAACGTCATTTCAATTGGTTTTCTGTAGGATCACCTTGGCGGTAACTTTGCTAGCCACAGACTTGTGGAATCACGTGGCCCAAAACAAATGAGTGAACGGAAGCACAGGACTATGCCAACTATGACCCAGAGTAAGCTTGGCTACCACTGTTTTCGCCAAATTACGCGTTCTGCGAGCAAAGCGTATGCGGACGTTGGAAGGCCGCTAGGCCATGCTACGCGACTTGGCCTCCAAGTCTCGGAAGACCTAAGGGAATGTCAATGTCAGAGTAGCCTGTGGGGCTCCCAGTGGAAGATAATACGTTCCTGAAGATTTGTTTGCTCCTCAAACGCACTCGGGAATCAACCTATTTCGTAGGAAGCGGGTTTTTCTCCAAAGCCGTCTCAGTGTTCAACGTCTTCTCAATGTTGTCATTTCCGTAGAGGATGTGATGGGAGAAGAAGACTGTAGCCTAAGAAACCATGGAGACTTTACCACGTCCCTCGGACTCCACCCGTTCGTGAAGCATTCGAAGAGGAAGAAGCTAAAAGTACCTCCTGGGCCTACCAGGCCATTCATTCCACTCTGAGAATACAGCAGTGAAGACTTTGCGCTCCCCTGCGTCATTCAGCAATTATATCAAGTCGTGCGAAAAGTGTTCTCAACAAAAGCCATCCACACTATTGGACGTGTTATCAATGTTCTCATTTCAGTAGGAGATGAAAGCAGCGGTGTGTCACATAGGACGTACCCTTGTGAGCATCCTGTCCAAGAACCTTGCTGCCATATAGCATCTCTGGCTCGTGTCATAGCGCAGGAGCTACTGAAATGATCTCCCGTCAGCAAGGGAGGGAATGCTAGCATAGCACTTTGTGATCCTTGAAGCGGAATGAGCTTCCACAGTAGAGTTTTCTCCTAGGTACTTTTTCCATCAGAAAAGCGTAGCCCCGGGAAGAAGAGAGGCAACCGCCTACTACCTCACTTTGCCCATACAGTGTTTGCAACGTGGAAATGCACGTGCAGCTAGCAGTCCCCGTACTCTATCCGAGTGACTCTCTCACACAGCACAGGAGTGAACGCTTTGAAAGCTGCCAAGTTACTCGGGAATGAACATGTTCCTGAGAAGTGGCTTTAAGCATGAACGCAGCACTAGATCAATGTGCTCATAGCAGTTGAATTGGAAATGAGTGCCTTGTACCACATCACATACCCTCTTCAGAACTTATGATCAGCTCTCTTGCTCTGTTATTTTTACCTTGCTGTGTTTCAGTGCAACGATCTACAGAATCACTTTCTCGTCCTCAACGGACTGCGTGAAAGCACAGGACTAAGACACCTATGAAATGCAGGATCTTCCATGGCACACGGTCCTCTACCTGTGGCCGTCATCTAGCTTTAGCCCTAGCCCTAAACCTATATGTAACATTAACCCAAACGCTAATGCTAAACCTATCCCTAACGCTAACCCTAACCCTAACCCTAACCCTAACCCTATCCATAACCCTAACCCTAACCCTATCCCTAACCCTAACGCTAACCCTAACCCTATCCATAACCCTAACCCTAACCCTATCCCTAACCCTAACCCTAACCCTAACCCTATCCCTATCCCTAACCCTAACCCTAACCCTAACCCTATCCCTATCCCTACCCTCATGATAAAGCTTATCCTTTCCATAATCGTAATGCTAGCCCTAACCCTAACTCTATCTTTAAACAGAAATCTTCTGATATATCAGAGCTGTGGGTTGTGTCCTAAAGCAAATGCTACTGAAATCATTTTCAATCCGTAGTGAATGAACAGGAGCATAGCAGTTTCAGACCTCCGCAGGACAATGAGCTGCGAGTGTGGGCTTTTCGCCGCTCTCTTTTGTCCGGGAAAACAGCAGAGGCCGAAGATCTCCTGCAGCTACTGACTACCGTGTCTTGTGGACAAAACTGTTTCTCGAACGTACATATGCCCATGAAGCTCATAGCCCACTGACTCTATGCGATTGAATTTCCTTCTGATAGAATAGCAAGGAATTCATGGAAAGCTTCCAAACAACTAGGGACTCAGGATGTCTCATACAAGTCCCTTATTAGAAAACTTCATCTCCAGCGGGTAACACTAGGTCAATGCACTCGTTTCAGTAGAGTGCGAAATGTGTGGGATGCCGCTAGAAGCCACCGATTCGGAACGTCATTTCAATTGGTTTTCTGTAGGATCACCTTGGCGGTAACTTTGCTAGCCACAGACTTGTGGAATCACGTGGCCCAAAACAAATGAGTGAACGGAAGCACAGGACTATGCCAACTATGACCCAGAGTAAGCTTGGCTACCACTGTTTTCGCCAAATTACGCGTTCTGCGAGCAAAGCGTATGCGGACGTTGGAAGGCCGCTAGGCCATGCTACGCGACTTGGCCTCCAAGTCTCGGAAGACCTAAGGGAATGTCAATGTCAGAGTAGCCTGTGGGGCTCCCAGTGGAAGATAATACGTTCCTGAAGATTTGTTTGCTCCTCAAACGCACTCGGGAATCAACCTATTTCGTAGGAAGCGGGTTTTTCTCCAAAGCCGTCTCAGTGTTCAACGTCTTCTCAATGTTGTCATTTCCGTAGAGGATGTGATGGGAGAAGAAGACTGTAGCCTAAGAAACCATGGAGACTTTACCACGTCCCTCGGACTCCACCCGTTCGTGAAGCATTCGAAGAGGAAGAAGCTAAAAGTACCTCCTGGGCCTACCAGGCCATTCATTCCACTCTGAGAATACAGCAGTGAAGACTTTGCGCTCCCCTGCGTCATTCAGCAATTATATCAAGTCGTGCGAAAAGTGTTCTCAACAAAAGCCATCCACACTATTGGACGTGTTATCAATGTTCTCATTTCAGTAGGAGATGAAAGCAGCGGTGTGTCACATAGGACGTACCCTTGTGAGCATCCTGTCCAAGAACCTTGCTGCCATATAGCATCTCTGGCTCGTGTCATAGCGCAGGAGCTACTGAAATGATCTCCCGTCAGCAAGGGAGGGAATGCTAGCATAGCACTTTGTGATCCTTGAAGCGGAATGAGCTTCCACAGTAGAGTTTTCTCCTAGGTACTTTTTCCATCAGAAAAGCGTAGCCCCGGGAAGAAGAGAGGCAACCGCCTACTACCTCACTTTGCCCATACAGTGTTTGCAACGTGGAAATGCACGTGCAGCTAGCAGTCCCCGTACTCTATCCGAGTGACTCTCTCACACAGCACAGGAGTGAACGCTTTGAAAGCTGCCAAGTTACTCGGGAATGAACATGTTCCTGAGAAGTGGCTTTAAGCATGAACGCAGCACTAGATCAATGTGCTCATAGCAGTTGAATTGGAAATGAGTGCCTTGTACCACATCACATACCCTCTTCAGAACTTATGATCAGCTCTCTTGCTCTGTTATTTTTACCTTGCTGTGTTTCAGTGCAACGATCTACAGAATCACTTTCTCGTCCTCAACGGACTGCGTGAAAGCACAGGACTAAGACACCTATGAAATGCAGGATCTTCCATGGCACACGGTCCTCTACCTGTGGCCGTCATCTAGCTTTAGCCCTAGCCCTAAACCTATATGTAACATTAACCCAAACGCTAATGCTAAACCTATCCCTAACGCTAACCCTAACCCTAACCCTAACCCTAACCCTATCCATAACCCTAACCCTAACCCTATCCCTAACCCTAACGCTAACCCTAACCCTATCCATAACCCTAACCCTAACCCTATCCCTAACCCTAACCCTAACCCTAACCCTATCCCTATCCCTAACCCTAACCCTAACCCTAACCCTATCCCTATCCCTACCCTCATGATAAAGCTTATCCTTTCCATAATCGTAATGCTAGCCCTAACCCTAACTCTATCTTTAAACAGAAATCTTCTGATATATCAGAGCTGTGGGTTGTGTCCTAAAGCAAATGCTACTGAAATCATTTTCAATCCGTAGTGAATGAACAGGAGCATAGCAGTTTCAGACCTCCGCAGGACAATGAGCTGCGAGTGTGGGCTTTTCGCCGCTCTCTTTTGTCCGGGAAAACAGCAGAGGCCGAAGATCTCCTGCAGCTACTGACTACCGTGTCTTGTGGACAAAACTGTTTCTCGAACGTACATATGCCCATGAAGCTCACAGCCCACTGACTCTATGCGATTGAATTTCCTTCTGATAGAATAGCAAGGAATTCATGCAAAGCTTCCAAACAACTAGGGACTCAGGATGTCTCATACAAGTCCCTTATTAGAAAACTTCATCTCCAGCGGGTAACACTAGGTCAATGCACTCGTTTCAGTAGAGTGCGAAATGTGTGGGATGCCACTAGAAGCCACCGATTCGGAACGTCATTTCAATTGGTTTCCTGTAGGATCACCTTGGCGGTAACTTTGCTAGCCACAGACTTGTGGAATCACGTTGCCCAAAACAAATGAGTGAACGGAAGCACAGGACTATGCCAACTATGACCCAGAGTAAGCTTGGCTACCACTGTTTTCGCCAAATTACGCGTTCTGCGAGCAAAGCGTATGCGGACGTTGGAAGGCCGCTAGGCCATGCTACGCGACTTGGCCTCCAAGTCTCGGAAGACCTAAGGGAATGTCAATGTCAGAGTAGCCTGTGGGGCTCCCAGTGGAAGATAATACGTTCCTGAAGATTTGTTTGCTCCTCAAACGCACTCGGGAATCAACCTATTTCGTAGGAAGCGGGTTTTTCTCCAAAGCCGTCTCAGTGTTCAACGTCTTCTCAATGTTGTCATTTCCGTAGCGGATGTGATGGGAGAAGAAGACTGTAGCCTAAGAAACCATGGAGACTATATCACGTCCCTCGGACTCCACCCGTTCGTGAAGCATTCGAAGAGGAAGAAGCTAAAAGTACCTCCTGGGCCTACCAGGCCATTCATTCCACTCTGAGAATACAGCAGTGAAGACTTTGCGCTCCCCTGCGTCATTCAGCAATTATATCAAGTCGTGCGAAAAGTGTTCTCAACAAAAGCCATCCACACTATTGGACGTGTTATCAATGTTCTCATTTCAGTAGGAGATGAAAGCAGCGGTGTGTCACATAGGACGTACCCTTGTGAGCATCCTGTCCAAGAACCTTGCTGCCATATAGCATCTCTGGCTCGTGTCATAGCGCAGGAGCTACTGAAATGATCTCCCGTCAGCAAGGGAGGGAATGCTAGCATAGCACTTTGTGATCCTTGAAGCGGAATGAGCTTCCACAGTAGAGTTTTCTCCTAGGTACTTTTTCCATCAGAAAAGCGTAGCCCCGGGAAGAAGAGAGGCAACCGCCTACTACCTCACTTTGCCCATACAGTGTTTGCAACGTGGAAATGCACGTGCAGCTAGCAGTCCCCGTACTCTATCCGAGTGACTCTCTCACACAGCACAGGAGTGAACGCTTTGAAAGCTGCCAAGTTACTCGGGAATGAACATGTTCCTGAGAAGTGGCTTTAAGCATGAACGCAGCACTAGATCAATGTGCTCATAGCAGTTGAATTGGAAATGAGTGCCTTGTACCACATCACATACCCTCTTCAGAACTTATGATCAGCTCTCTTGCTCTGTTATTTTTACCTTGCTGTGTTTCAGTGCAACGATCTACAGAATCACTTTCTCGTCCTCAACGGACTGCGTGAAAGCACAGGGCTAAGACAGCTCTGAAATGCACGATCTTCTATGGCACACTGTCCTCTACCTGTGGCCGTCATCTAGCTTTAGCTCTAGCCCTAAACCTATATGTAACATTAACCCAAACGCTAATGCTAAACCTATCCCTAACGCTAACCCTAACCCTAACCCTAACCCTATCCATAACCCTAACCCTAACCCTATCCCTAACCCTAACCCTAACCCTAACCCTATCCCTATCCCTAACCCTAACCCTATCCCTATCCCTACCCTCATGATAAAGCTTATCCTTTCCATAATCGTAATGCTAGCCCTAACCCTAACTCTATCTTTAAACAGAAATCTTCTGATATATCAGAGCTGTGGGTTGTGTCCTAAAGCAAATGCTACTGAAATCATTTTCAATCCGTAGTGAATGAACAGGAGCATAGCAGTTTCAGACCTCCGCAGGACAATGAGCTGCGAGTGTGGGCTTTTCGCCGCTCTCTTTTGTCCGGGAAAACAGCAGAGGCCGAAGATCTCCTGCAGCTACTGACTACTGTGTCTTGTGGACAAAACTGTTTCTCGAACGTACATATGCCCATGAAGCTCACAGCCCACTGACTCTATGCGATTGAATTTCCTTCTGATAGAATAGCAAGGAATTCATGCAAAGCTTCCAAACAACTAGGGACTCAGGATGTCTCATACAAGTCCCTTATTAGAAAACTTCATCTCCAGCGGGTAACACTAGGTCAATGCACTCGTTTCAGTAGAGTGCGAAATGTGTGGGATGCCGCTAGAAGCCACCGATTCGGAACGTCATTTCAATTGGTTTTCTGTAGGATCACCTTGGCGGTAACTTTGCTAGCCACAGACTTGTGGAATCACGTGGCCCAAAACAAATGAGTGAACGGAAGCACAGGACTATGCCAGCTATGACCCAGAGTAAGCTTGGCTACCACTGTTTTCGCCAAATTACGCGTTCTGCGAGCAAAGCGTATGCGGACGTTGGAAGGCCGCTAGGCCATGCTACGCGACTTGGCCTCCAAGTCTCGGAAGACCTAAGGGAATGTCAATGTCAGAGTAGCCTGTGGGGCTCCCAGTGGAAGATAATACGTTCCTGAAGATTTGTTTGCTCCTCAAACGCACTCGGGAATCAACCTATTTCGTAGGAAGCGGGTTTTTCTCCAAAGCCGTCTGAGTGTTCAACGTCTTCTCAATGTTGTCATTTCCGTAGCGGATGTGATGGGAGAAGAAGACTGTAGCCTAAGAAACCATGGAGACTTTACCACGTCCCTCGGACTCCACCCGTTCGTGAAGCATTCGAAGAGGAAGAAGCTAAAAGTACCTCCTGGGCCTACCAGGCCATTCATTCCACTCTGAGAATACAGCAGTGAAGACTTTGCGCTCCCCTGCGTCATTCAGCAATTATATCAAGTCGTGCGAAAAGTGTTCTCAACAAAAGCCATCCACACTATTGGACTTGTTATCAATGTTCTCATTTCAGTAGGAGATGAAAGCAGCGGTGTGTCACATAGGACGTACCCTTGTGAGCATCCTGTCCAAGAACCTTGCTGCCATATAGCATCTCTGGCTCGTGTCATAGCGCAGGAGCTACTGAAATGATCTCCCGTCAGCAAGGGAGGGAATGCTAGCATAGCACTTTGTGATCCTTGAAGCGGAATGAGCTTCCACAGTAGAGTTTTCTCCTAGGTACTTTTTCCATCAGAAAAGCGTAGCCCCGGGAAGAAGAGAGGCAACCGCCTACTACCTCACTTTGCCCATACAGTGTTTGCAACGTGGAAATGCACGTGCAGCTAGCAGTCCCCGTACTCTATCCGAGTGACTCTCTCACACAGCACAGGAGTGAACGCTTTGAAAGCTGCCAAGTTACTCGGGAATGAACATGTTCCTGAGAAGTGGCTTTAAGCATGAACGCAGCACTAGATCAATGTGCTCATAGCAGTTGAATTGGAAATGAGTGCCTTGTACCACATCACATACCCTCTTCAGAACTTATGATCAGCTCTCTTGCTCTGTTATTTTTACCTTGCTGTGTTTCAGTGCAACGATCTACAGAATCACTTTCTCGTCCTCAACGGACTGCGTGAAAGCACAGGGCTAAGACAGCTCTGAAATGCACGATCTTCTATGGCACACGGTCCTCTACCTGTGGCCGTCATCTAGCTTTAGCTCTAGCCCTAAACCTATATGTAACATTAACCCAAACGCTAATGCTAAACCTATCCCTAACGCTAACCCTAACCCTAACCCTAACCCTATCCATAACCCTAACCCTAACCCTATCCCTAACCCTAACCCTAACCCTAACCCTATCCCTATCCCTAACCCTAACCCTAACCCTAACCCTATCCCTATCCCTACCCTCATGATAAAGCTTATCCTTTCCATAATCGTAATGCTAGCCCTAACCCTAACTCTATCTTTAAACAGAAATCTTCTGATATATCAGAGCTGTGGGTTGTGTCCTAAAGCAAATGCTACTGAAATCATTTTCAATCCGTAGTGAATGAACAGGAGCATAGCAGTTTCAGACCTCCGCAGGACAATGAGCTGCGAGTGTGGGCTTTTCGCCGCTCTCTTTTGTCCGGGAAAACAGCAGAGGCCGAAGATCTCCTGCAGCTACTGACTACTGTGTCTTGTGGACAAAACTGTTTCTCGAACGTACATATGCCCATGAAGTTCACAGCCCACTGACTCTATGCGATTGAATTTCATTCTGATAGAATAGCAAGGAATTCATGCAAAGCTTCCAAACAACTAGGGACTCAGGATGTCTCATACAAGTCCCTTATTAGAAAACTTCATCTCCAGCGGGTAACACTAGGTCAATGCACTCGTTTCAGTAGAGTGCGAAATGTGTGGGATGCCGCTAGAAGCCACCGATTCGGAACGTCATTTCAATTGGTTTTCTGTAGGATCACCTTGGCGGTAACTTTGCTAGCCACAGACTTGTGGAATCACGTGGCCCAAAACAAATGAGTGAACGGAAGCACAGGACTATGCCAACTATGACCCAGAGTAAGCTTGGCTACCACTGTTTTCGCCAAATTACGCGTTCTGCGAGCAAAGCGTATGCGGACGTTGGAAGGCCGCTAGGCCATGCTACGCGACTTGGCCTCCAAGTCTCGGAAGACCTAAGGGAATGTCAATGTCAGAGTAGCCTGTGGGGCTCCCAGTGGAAGATAATACGTTCCTGAAGATTTGTTTGCTCCTCAAACGCACTCGGGAATCAACCTATTTCGTAGGAAGCGGGTTTTTCTCCAAAGCCGTCTCAGTGTTCAACGTCTTCTCAATGTTGTCATTTCCGTAGCGGATGTGATGGGAGAAGAAGACTGTAGCCTAAGAAACCATGGAGACTTTACCACGTCCCTCGGACTCCACCCGTTCGTGAAGCATTCGAAGAGGAAGAAGCTAAAAGTACCTCCTGGGCCTACCAGGCCATTCATTCCACTCTGAGAATACAGCAGTGAAGACTTTGCGCTCCCCTGCGTCATTCAGCAATTATATCAAGTCGTGCGAAAAGTGTTCTCAACAAAAGCCATCCACACTATTGGACGTGTTATCAATGTTCTCATTTCAGTAGGAGATGAAAGCAGCGGTGTGTCACATAGGACGTACCCTTGTGAGCATCCTGTCCAAGAACCTTGCTGCCATATAGCATCTCTGGCTCGTGTCATAGTGCAGGAGCTACTGAAATGATCTCCCGTCAGCAAGGGAGGGAATGCTAGCATAGCACTTTGTGATCCTTGAAGCGGAATGAGCTTCCACAGTAGAGTTTTCTCCTAGGTACTTTTTCCATCAGAAAAGCGTAGCCCCGGGAAGAAGAGAGGCAACCGCCTACTACCTCACTTTGCCCATACAGTGTTTGCAACGTGGAAATGCACGTGCAGCTAGCAGTCCCCGTACTCTATCCGAGTGACTCTCTCACACAGCACAGGAGTGAACGCTTTGAAAGCTGCCAAGTTACTCGGGAATGAACATGTTCCTGAGAAGTGGCTTTAAGCATGAACGCAGCACTAGATCAATGTGCTCATAGCAGTTGAATTGGAAATGAGTGCCTTGTACCACATCACATACCCTCTTCAGAACTTATGATCAGCTCTCTTGCTCTGTTATTTTTACCTTGCTGTGTTTCAGTGCAACGATCTACAGAATCACTTTCTCGTCCTCAACGGACTGCGTGAAAGCACAGGACTAAGACACCTATGAAATGCAGGATCTTCCATGGCACACGGTCCTCTACCTGTGGCCGTCATCTAGCTTTAGCCCTAGCCCTAAACCTATATGTAACATTAACCCAAACGCTAATGCTAAACCTATCCCTAACGCTAACCCTAACCCTAACCCTAACCCTAACCCTATCCATAACCCTAACCCTAACCCTATCCCTAACCCTAACGCTAACCCTAACCCTATCCATAACCCTAACCCTAACCCTATCCCTAACCCTAACCCTAACCCTAACCCTATCCCTATCCCTAACCCTAACCCTAACCCTAACCCTATCCCTATCCCTACCCTCATGATAAAGCTTATCCTTTCCATAATCGTAATGCTAGCCCTAACCCTAACTCTATCTTTAAACAGAAATCTTCTGATATATCAGAGCTGTGGGTTGTGTCCTAAAGCAAATGCTACTGAAATCATTTTCAATCCGTAGTGAATGAACAGGAGCATAGCAGTTTCAGACCTCCGCAGGACAATGAGCTGCGAGTGTGGGCTTTTCGCCGCTCTCTTTTGTCCGGGAAAACAGCAGAGGCCGAAGATCTCCTGCAGCTACTGACTACCGTGTCTTGTGGACAAAACTGTTTCTCGAACGTACATATGCCCATGAAGCTCACAGCCCACTGACTCTATGCGATTGAATTTCCTTCTGATAGAATAGCAAGGAATTCATGCAAAGCTTCCAAACAACTAGGGACTCAGGATGTCTCATACAAGTCCCTTATTAGAAAACTTCATCTCCAGCGGGTAACACTAGGTCAATGCACTCGTTTCAGTAGAGTGCGAAATGTGTGGGATGCCGCTAGAAGCCACCGATTCGAAACGTCATTTCAATTGGTTTCCTGTAGGATCACCTTGGCGGTAACTTTGCTAGCCACAGACTTGTGGAATCACGTGGCCCAAAAGAAATGAGTGAACGGAAGCACAGGACTATGCCAACTATGACCCAGAGTAAGCTTGGCTACCACTGTTTTCGCCAAACTACGCGTTATGCGAGCAAAGCGTATGCGGACGTTGGAAGGCCGCTAGGCCATGCTACGCGACTTGGCCTCCAAGTCTCGGAAGACCTAAGGGAATGTCAATGTCAGAGTAGCCTGTGGGGCTCCCAGTGGAAGATAATACGTTCCTGAAGATTTGTTTGCTCCTCAAACGCACTCGGGAATCAACCTATTTCGTAGGAAGCGGGTTTTTCTCCAAAGCCGTCTCAGTGTTCAACGTCTTCTCAATGTTGTCATTTCCGTAGAGGATGTGATGGGAGAAGAAGACTGTAGCCTAAGAAACCATGGAGACTTTACCACGTCCCTCGGACTCCACCCGTTCGTGAAGCATTCGAAGAGGAAGAAGCTAAAAGTACCTCCTGGGCCTACCAGGCCATTCATTCCACTCTGAGAATACAGCAGTGAAGACTTTGCGCTCCCCTGCGTCATTCAGCAATTATATCAAGTCGTGCGAAAAGTGTTCTCAACAAAAGCCATCCACACTATTGGACGTGTTATCAATGTTCTCATTTCAGTAGGAGATGAAAGCAGCGGTGTGTCACATAGGACGTACCCTTGTGAGCATCCTGTCCAAGAACCTTGCTGCCATATAGCATCTCTGGCTCGTGTCATAGCGCAGGAGCTACTGAAATGATCTCCCGTCAGCAAGGGAGGGAATGCTAGCATAGCACTTTGTGATCCTTGAAGCGGAATGAGCTTCCACAGTAGAGTTTTCTCCTAGGTACTTTTTCCATCAGAAAAGCGTAGCCCCGGGAAGAAGAGAGGCAACCGCCTACTACCTCACTTTGCCCATACAGTGTTTGCAACGTGGAAATGCACGTGCAGCTAGCAGTCCCCGTACTCTATCCGAGTGACTCTCTCACACAGCACAGGAGTGAACGCTTTGAAAGCTGCCAAGTTACTCGGGAATGAACATGTTCCTGAGAAGTGGCTTTAAGCATGAACGCAGCACTAGATCAATGTGCTCATAGCAGTTGAATTGGAAATGAGTGCCTTGTACCACATCACATACCCTCTTCAGAACTTATGATCAGCTCTCTTGCTCTGTTATTTTTACCTTGCTGTGTTTCAGTGCAACGATCTACAGAATCACTTTCTCGTCCTCAACGGACTGCGTGAAAGCACAGGACTAAGACACCTATGAAATGCAGGATCTTCCATGGCACACGGTCCTCTACCTGTGGCCGTCATCTAGCTTTAGCCCTAGCCCTAAACCTATATGTAACATTAACCCAAACGCTAATGCTAAACCTATCCCTAACGCTAACCCTAACCCTAACCCTAACCCTAACCCTATCCATAACCCTAACCCTAACCCTATCCCTAACCCTAACCCTAACCCTAACCCTATCCCTATCCCTAACCCTAACCCTAACCCTAACCCTATCCCTATCCCTACCCTCATGATAAAGCTTATCCTTTCCATAATAGTAATGCTAGCCCTAACCCTAACTCTATCTTTAAACAGAAATCTTCTGATATATCAGAGCTGTGGGTTCTGTCCTAAAGCAAATGCTACTGAAATCATTTTCAATCCGCAGTGAATGAACAGGAGCATAGCAGTTTCAGACCTCCGCAGGACAATGAGCTGCGAGTGTGGGCTTTTCGCCGCTCTCTTTTGTCCGGGAAAACAGCAGAGGCCGAAGATCTCCTGCAGCTACTGACTACCGTGTCTTGTGGACAAAACTGTTTCTCGAACGTACATATGCCCATGAAGCTCACAGCCCACTGACTCTATGCGATTGAATTTCCTTCTGATAGAATAGCAAGGAATTCATGCAAAGCTTCCAAACAACTAGGGACTCAGGATGTCTCATACAAGTCCCTTATTAGAAAACTTCATCTCCAGCGGGTAACACTAGGTCAATGCACTCGTTTCAGTAGAGTGCGAAATGTGTGGGATGCCGCTAGAAGCCACCGATTCGGAACGTCATTTCAATTGGTTTCCTGTAGGATCACCTTGGCGGTAACTTTGCTAGCCACAGACTTGTGGAATCACGTGGCCCAAAACAAATGAGTGAACGGAAGCACAGGACTATGCCAACTATGACCCAGAGTAAGCTTGGCTACCACTGTTTTCGCCAAACTACGCGTTCTGCGAGCAAAGCGTATGCGGACGTTGGAAGGCCGCTAGGCCATGCTACGCGACTTGGCCTCCAAGTCTCGGAAGACCTAAGGGAATGTCAATGTCAGAGTAGCCTGTGGGGCTCCCAGTGGAAGATAATACGTTCCTGAAGATTTGTTTGCTCCTCAAACGCACTCGGGAATCAACCTATTTCGTAGGAAGCGGGTTTTTCTCCAAAGCCGTCTGAGTGTTCAACGTCTTCTCAATGTTGTCATTTCCGTAGCGGATGTGATGGGAGAAGAAGACTGTAGCCTAAGAAACCATGGAGACTATACCACGTCCCTCGGACTCCACCCTTTCGTGAAGCATTCGAAGAGGAAGAAGCTAAAAGTACCTCCTGGGCCTACCAGGCCATTCATTCCACTCTGAGAATACAGCAGTGAAGACTTTGCGCTCCCCTGCGTCATTCAGCAATTATATCAAGTCGTGCGAAAAGTGTTCTCAACAAAAGCCATCCACACTATTGGACGTGTTATCAATGTTCTCATTTCAGTAGGAGATGAAAGCAGCGGTGTGTCACATAGGACGTACCCTTGTGAGCATCCTGTCCAAGAACCTTGCTGCCATATAGCATCTCTGGCTCGTGTCATAGCGCAGGAGCTACTGAAATGATCTCCCGTCAGCAAGGGAGGGAATGCTAGCGTAGCACTTTGTGATCCTTGAAGCGGAATGAGCTTCCACAGTAGAGTTTTCTCCTAGGTACTTTTTCCATCAGAAAAGCGTAGCCCCGGGAAGAAGAGAGGCAACCGCCTAGTACCTCACTTGGCCCATACAGTGTTTGCAACGTGGAAATGCACGTGCAGCTAGCAGTCCCCGTACTCTATCCGAGTGACTCTCTCACACAGCACAGGAGTGAACGCTTTGAAAGCTGCCAAGTTACTCGGGAATGAACATGTTCCTGAGAAGTGGCTTTAAGCATGAACGCAGCACTAGATCAATGTGCTCATAGCAGTTGAATTGGAAATGAGTGCCTTGTACCACATCACATACCCTCTTCAGAACTTATGATCAGCTCTCTTGCTCTGTTATTTTTACCTTGCTGTGTTTCAGTGCAACGATCTACAGAATCACTTTCTCGTCCTCAACGGACTGCGTGAAAGCACAGGACTAAGACACCTATGAAATGCAGGATCTTCCATGGCACACGGTCCTCTACCTGTGGCCGTCATCTAGCTTTAGCCCTAGCCCTAAACCTATATGTAACATTAACCCAAACGCTAATGCTAAACCTATCCCTAACGCTAACCCTAACCCTAACCCTAACCCTAACCCTATCCATAACCCTAACCCTAACCCTATCCCTAACCCTAACGCTAACCCTAACCCTATCCATAACCCTAACCCTAACCCTATCCCTAACCCTAACCCTAACCCTAACCCTATCCCTATCCCTAACCCTAACCCTAACCCTAACCCTATCCCTATCCCTACCCTCATGATAAAGCTTATCCTTTCCATAATCGTAATGCTAGCCCTAACCCTAACTCTATCTTTAAACAGAAATCTTCTGATATATCAGAGCTGTGGGTTGTGTCCTAAAGCAAATGCTACTGAAATCATTTTCAATCCGTAGTGAATGAACAGGAGCATAGCAGTTTCAGACCTCCGCAGGACAATGAGCTGCGAGTGTGGGCTTTTCGCCGCTCTCTTTTGTCCGGGAAAACAGCAGAGGCCGAAGATCTCCTGCAGCTACTGACTACCGTGTCTTGTGGACAAAACTGTTTCTCGAACGTACATATGCCCATGAAGCTCACAGCCCACTGACTCTATGCGATTGAATTTCCTTCTGATAGAATAGCAAGGAATTCATGCAAAGCTTCCAAACAACTAGGGACTCAGGATGTCTCATACAAGTCCCTTATTAGAAAACTTCATCTCCAGCGGGTAACACTAGGTCAATGCACTCGTTTCAGTAGAGTGCGAAATGTGTGGGATGCCGCTAGAAGCCACCGATTCGAAACGTCATTTCAATTGGTTTCCTGTAGGATCACCTTGGCGGTAACTTTGCTAGCCACAGACTTGTGGAATCACGTGGCCCAAAAGAAATGAGTGAACGGAAGCACAGGACTATGCCAACTATGACCCAGAGTAAGCTTGGCTACCACTGTTTTCGCCAAACTACGCGTTATGCGAGCAAAGCGTATGCGGACGTTGGAAGGCCGCTAGGCCATGCTACGCGACTTGGCCTCCAAGTCTCGGAAGACCTAAGGGAATGTCAATGTCAGAGTAGCCTGTGGGGCTCCCAGTGGAAGATAATACGTTCCTGAAGATTTGTTTGCTCCTCAAACGCACTCGGGAATCAACCTATTTCGTAGGAAGCGGGTTTTTCTCCAAAGCCGTCTCAGTGTTCAACGTCTTCTCAATGTTGTCATTTCCGTAGAGGATGTGATGGGAGAAGAAGACTGTAGCCTAAGAAACCATGGAGACTTTACCACGTCCCTCGGACTCCACCCGTTCGTGAAGCATTCGAAGAGGAAGAAGCTAAAAGTACCTCCTGGGCCTACCAGGCCATTCATTCCACTCTGAGAATACAGCAGTGAAGACTTTGCGCTCCCCTGCGTCATTCAGCAATTATATCAAGTCGTGCGAAAAGTGTTCTCAACAAAAGCCATCCACACTATTGGACGTGTTATCAATGTTCTCATTTCAGTAGGAGATGAAAGCAGCGGTGTGTCACATAGGACGTACCCTTGTGAGCATCCTGTCCAAGAACCTTGCTGCCATATAGCATCTCTGGCTCGTGTCATAGCGCAGGAGCTACTGAAATGATCTCCCGTCAGCAAGGGAGGGAATGCTAGCATAGCACTTTGTGATCCTTGAAGCGGAATGAGCTTCCACAGTAGAGTTTTCTCCTAGGTACTTTTTCCATCAGAAAAGCGTAGCCCCGGGAAGAAGAGAGGCAACCGCCTACTACCTCACTTTGCCCATACAGTGTTTGCAACGTGGAAATGCACGTGCAGCTAGCAGTCCCCGTACTCTATCCGAGTGACTCTCTCACACAGCACAGGAGTGAACGCTTTGAAAGCTGCCAAGTTACTCGGGAATGAACATGTTCCTGAGAAGTGGCTTTAAGCATGAACGCAGCACTAGATCAATGTGCTCATAGCAGTTGAATTGGAAATGAGTGCCTTGTACCACATCACATACCCTCTTCAGAACTTATGATCAGCTCTCTTGCTCTGTTATTTTTACCTTGCTGTGTTTCAGTGCAACGATCTACAGAATCACTTTCTCATCCTCAACGGACTGCGTGAAAGCACAGGACTAAGACACCTATGAAATGCAGGATCTTCCATGGCACACGGTCCTCTACCTGTGGCCGTCATCTAGCTTTAGCCCTAGCCCTAAACCTATATGTAACATTAACCCAAACGCTAATGCTAAACCTATCCCTAACGCTAACCCTAACCCTAACCCTAACCCTAACCCTATCCATAACCCTAACCCTAACCCTATCCCTAACCCTAACACTAACCCTAACCCTATCCATAACCCTAACCCTAACCCTAACCCTATCCCTAACCCTAACCCTAACCCTATCCCTATCCCTAACCCTAACCCTAACCCTAACCCTATCCCTATCCCTACCCTCATGATAAAGCTTATCCTTTCCATAATCGTAATGCTAGCCCTAACCCTAACTCTATCTTTAAACAGAAATCTTCTGATATATCAGAGCTGTGGGTTGTGTCCTAAAGCAAATGCTACTGAAATCATTTTCAATCCGTAGTGAATGAACAGGAGCATAGCAGTTTCAGACCTCCGCAGGACAATGAGCTGCGAGTGTGGGCTTTTCGCCGCTCTCTTTTGTCCGGGAAAACAGCAGAGGCCGAAGATCTCCTGCAGCTACTGACTACCGTGTCTTGTGGACAAAACTGTTTCTCGAACGTACATATGCCCATGAAGCTCACAGCCCACTGACTCTATGCGATTGAATTTCCTTCTGATAGAATAGCAAGGAATTCATGCAAAGCTTCCAAACAACTAGGGACTCAGGATGTCTCATACAAGTCCCTTATTAGAAAACTTCATCTCCAGCGGGTAACACTAGGTCAATGCACTCGTTTCAGTAGAGTGCGAAATGTGTGGGATGCCACTAGAAGCCACCGATTCGGAACGTCATTTCAATTGGTTTCCTGTAGGATCACCTTGGCGGTAACTTTGCTAGCCACAGACTTGTGGAATCACGTTGCCCAAAACAAATGAGTGAACGGAAGCACAGGACTATGCCAACTATGACCCAGAGTAAGCTTGGCTACCACTGTTTTCGCCAAATTACGCGTTCTGCGAGCAAAGTGTATGCGGACGTTGGAAGGCCGCTAGGCCATGCTACGCGACTTGGCCTCCAAGTCTCGGAAGACCTAAGGGAATGTCAATGTCAGAGTAGCCTGTGGGGCTCCCAGTGGAAGATAATACGTTCCTGAAGATTTGTTTGCTCCTCAAACGCACTCGGGAATCAACCTATTTCGTAGGAAGCGGGTTTTTCTCCAAAGCCGTCTGAGTGTTCAACGTCTTCTCAATGTTGTCATTTCCGTAGCGGATGTGATGGGAGAAGAAGACTGTAGCCTAAGAAACCATGGAGACTTTACCACGTCCCTCGGACTCCACCCGTTCGTGAAGCATTCGAAGAGGAAGAAGCTAAAAGTACCTCCTGGGCCTACCAGGCCATTCATTCCACTCTGAGAATACAGCAGTGAAGACTTTGCGCTCCCCTGCGTCATTCAGCAATTATATCAAGTCGTGCGAAAAGTGTTCTCAACAAAAGCCATCCACACTATTGGACGTGTTATCAATGTTCTCATTTCAGTAGGAGATGAAAGCAGCGGTGTGTCACATAGGACGTACCCTTGTGAGCATCCTGTCCAAGAACCTTGCTGCCATATAGCATCTCTGGCTCATGTCATAGCGCAGGAGCTACTGAAATGATCTCCCGTCAGCAAGGGAGGGAATGCTAGCATAGCACTTTGTGATCCTTGAAGCGGAATGAGCTTCCACAGTAGAGTTTTCTCCTAGGTACTTTTTCCATCAGAAAAGCGTAGCCCCGGGAAGAAGAGAGGCAACCGCCTACTACCTCACTTTGCCCATACAGTGTTTGCAACGTGGAAATGCACGTGCAGCTAGCAGTCCCCGTACTCTATCCGAGTGACTCTCTCACACAGCACAGGAGTGAACGCTTTGAAAGCTGCCAAGTTACTCGGGAATGAACATGTTCCTGAGAAGTGGCTTTAAGCATGAACGCAGCACTAGATCAATGTGCTCATAGCAGTTGAATTGGAAATGAGTGCCTTGTACCACATCACATACCCTCTTCAGAACTTATGATCAGCTCTCTTGCTCTGTTATTTTTACCTTGCTGTGTTTCAGTGCAACGATCTACAGAATCACTTTCTCGTCCTCAACGGACTGCGTGAAAGCACAGGGCTAAGACAGCTCTGAAATGCACGATCTTCTATGGCACACTGTCCTCTACCTGTGGCCGTCATCTAGCTTTAGCTCTAGCCCTAAACCTATATGTAACATTAACCCAAACGCTAATGCTAAACCTATCCCTAACGCTAACCCTAACCCTAACCCTAACCCTATCCATAACCCTAACCCTAACCCTATCCCTAACCCTAACCCTAACCCTAACCCTATCCCTATCCCTAACCCTAACCCTATCCCTATCCCTACCCTCATGATAAAGCTTATCCTTTCCATAATCGTAATGCTAGCCCTAACCCTAACTCTATCTTTAAACAGAAATCTTCTGATATATCAGAGCTGTGGGTTGTGTCCTAAAGCAAATGCTACTGAAATCATTTTCAATCCGTAGTGAATGAACAGGAGCATAGCAGTTTCAGACCTCCGCAGGACAATGAGCTGCGAGTGTGGGCTTTTCGCCGCTCTCTTTTGTCCGGGAAAACAGCAGAGGCCGAAGATCTCCTGCAGCTACTGACTACTGTGTCTTGTGGACAAAACTGTTTCTCGAACGTACATATGCCCATGAAGCTCACAGCCCACTGACTCTATGCGATTGAATTTCCTTCTGATAGAATAGCAAGGAATTCATGCAAAGCTTCCAAACAACTAGGGACTCAGGATGTCTCATACAAGTCCCTTATTAGAAAACTTCATCTCCAGCGGGTAACACTAGGTCAATGCACTCGTTTCAGTAGAGTGCGAAATGTGTGGGATGCCGCTAGAAGCCACCGATTCGGAACGTCATTTCAATTGGTTTTCTGTAGGATCACCTTGGCGGTAACTTTGCTAGCCACAGACTTGTGGAATCACGTGGCCCAAAACAAATGAGTGAACGGAAGCACAGGACTATGCCAGCTATGACCCAGAGTAAGCTTGGCTACCACTGTTTTCGCCAAATTACGCGTTCTGCGAGCAAAGCGTATGCGGACGTTGGAAGGCCGCTAGGCCATGCTACGCGACTTGGCCTCCAAGTCTCGGAAGACCTAAGGGAATGTCAATGTCAGAGTAGCCTGTGGGGCTCCCAGTGGAAGATAATACGTTCCTGAAGATTTGTTTGCTCCTCAAACGCACTCGGGAATCAACCTATTTCGTAGGAAGCGGGTTTTTCTCCAAAGCCGTCTCAGTGTTCAACGTCTTCTCAATGTTGTCATTTCCGTAGCGGATGTGATGGGAGAAGAAGACTGTAGCCTACGAAACCATGGAGACTTTACCACGTCCCTCGGACTCCACCCGTTCGTGAAGCATTCGAAGAGGAAGAAGCTAAAAGTACCTCCTGGGCCTACCAGGCCATTCATTCCACTCTGAGAATACAGCAGTGAAGACTTTGCGCTCCCCTGCGTCATTCAGCAATTATATCAAGTCGTGCGAAAAGTGTTCTCAACAAAAGCCATCCACACTATTGGACGTGTTATCAATGTTCTCATTTCAGTAGGAGATGAAAGCAGCGGTGTGTCACATAGGACGTACCCTTGTGAGCATCCTGTCCAAGAACCTTGCTGCCATATAGCATCTCTGGCTCGTGTCATAGCGCAGGAGCTACTGAAATGATCTCCCGTCAGCAAGGGAGGGAATGCTAGCGTAGCACTTTGTGATCCTTGAAGCGGAATGAGCTTCCACAGTAGAGTTTTCTCCTAGGTACTTTTTCCATCAGAAAAGCGTAGCCCCGGGAAGAAGAGAGGCAACCGCCTAGTACCTCACTTGGCCCATACAGTGTTTGCAACGTGGAAATGCACGTGCAGCTAGCAGTCCCCGTACTCTATCCGAGTGACTCTCTCACACAGCACAGGAGTGAACGCTTTGAAAGCTGCCAAGTAACTCGGGAATGAACATGTTCCTGAGAAGTGGCTTTAAGCATGAACGCAGCACTAGATCAATGTGCTCATAGCAGTTGAATTGGAAATGAGTGCCTTGTACCACATCACATACCCTCTTCAGAACTTATGATCAGCTCTCTTGCTCTGTTATTTTTACCTTGCTGTGTTTCAGTGCAACGATCTACAGAATCACTTTCTCGTCCTCAACGGACTGCGTGAAAGCACAGGACTAAGACACCTATGAAATGCAGGATCTTCCATGGCACACGGTCCTCTACCTGTGGCCGTCATCTAGCTTTAGCCCTAGCCCTAAACCTATATGTAACATTAACCCAAACGCTAATGCTAAACCTATCCCTAACGCTAACCCTAACCCTAACCCTAACCCTAACCCTATCCATAACCCTAACCCTAACCCTATCCCTAACCCTAACGCTAACCCTAACCCTATCCATAACCCTAACCCTAACCCTATCCCTAACCCTAACCCTAACCCTAACCCTATCCCTATCCCTAACCCTAACCCTAACCCTAACCCTATCCCTATCCCTACCCTCATGATAAAGCTTATCCTTTCCATAATCGTAATGCTAGCCCTAACCCTAACTCTATCTTTAAACAGAAATCTTCTGATATATCAGAGCTGTGGGTTGTGTCCTAAAGCAAATGCTACTGAAATCATTTTCAATCCGTAGTGAATGAACAGGAGCATAGCAGTTTCAGACCTCCGCAGGACAATGAGCTGCGAGTGTGGGCTTTTCGCCGCTCTCTTTTGTCCGGGAAAACAGCAGAGGCCGAAGATCTCCTGCAGCTACTGACTACCGTGTCTTGTGGACAAAACTGTTTCTCGAACGTACATATGCCCATGAAGCTCACAGCCCACTGACTCTATGCGATTGAATTTCATTCTGATAGAATAGCAAGGAATTCATGCAAAGCTTCCAAACAACTAGGGACTCAGGATGTCTCATACAAGTCCCTTATTAGAAAACTTCATCTCCAGCGGGTAACACTAGGTCAATGCACTCGTTTCAGTAGAGTGCGAAATGTGTGGGATGCCGCTAGAAGCCACCGATTCGAAACGTCATTTCAATTGGTTTCCTGTAGGATCACCTTGGCGGTAACTTTGCTAGCCACAGACTTGTGGAATCACGTGGCCCAAAAGAAATGAGTGAACGGAAGCACAGGACTATGCCAACTATGACCCAGAGTAAGCTTGGCTACCACTGTTTTCGCCAAACTACGCGTTATGCGAGCAAAGCGTATGCGGACGTTGGAAGGCCGCTAGGCCATGCTACGCGACTTGGCCTCCAAGTCTCGGAAGACCTAAGGGAATGTCAATGTCAGAGTAGCCTGTGGGGCTCCCAGTGGAAGATAATACGTTCCTGAAGATTTGTTTGCTCCTCAAACGCACTCGGGAATCAACCTATTTCGTAGGAAGCGGGTTTTTCTCCAAAGCCGTCTCAGTGTTCAACGTCTTCTCAATGTTGTCATTTCCGTAGAGGATGTGATGGGAGAAGAAGACTGTAGCCTAAGAAACCATGGAGACTTTACCACGTCCCTCGGACTCCACCCGTTCGTGAAGCATTCGAAGAGGAAGAAGCTAAAAGTACCTCCTGGGCCTACCAGGCCATTCATTCCACTCTGAGAATACAGCAGTGAAGACTTTGCGCTCCCCTGCGTCATTCAGCAATTATATCAAGTCGTGCGAAAAGTGTTCTCAACAAAAGCCATCCACACTATTGGACGTGTTATCAATGTTCTCATTTCAGTAGGAGATGAAAGCAGCGGTGTGTCACATAGGACGTACCCTTGTGAGCATCCTGTCCAAGAACCTTGCTGCCATATAGCATCTCTGGCTCGTGTCATAGCGCAGGAGCTACTGAAATGATCTCCCGTCAGCAAGGGAGGGAATGCTAGCATAGCACTTTGTGATCCTTGAAGCGGAATGAGCTTCCACAGTAGAGTTTTCTCCTAGGTACTTTTTCCATCAGAAAAGCGTAGCCCCGGGAAGAAGAGAGGCAACCGCCTAGTACCTCACTTGGCCCATACAGTGTTTGCAACGTGGAAATGCACGTGCAGCTAGCAGTCCCCGTACTCTATCCGAGTGACTCTCTCACACAGCACAGGAGTGAACGCTTTGAAAGCTGCCAAGTTACTCGGGAATGAACATGTTCCTGAGAAGTGGCTTTAAGCATGAACGCAGCACTAGATCAATGTGCTCATAGCAGTTGAATTGGAAATGAGTGCCTTGTACCACATCACATACCCTCTTCAGAACTTATGATCAGCTCTCTTGCTCTGTTATTTTTACCTTGCTGTGTTTCAGTGCAACGATCTACAGAATCACTTTCTCATCCTCAACGGACTGCGTGAAAGCACAGGACTAAGACACCTATGAAATGCAGGATCTTCCATGGCACACGGTCCTCTACCTGTGGCCGTCATCTAGCTTTAGCCCTAGCCCTAAACCTATATGTAACATTAACCCAAACGCTAATGCTAAACCTATCCCTAACGCTAACCCTAACCCTAACCCTAACCCTAACCCTATCCATAACCCTAACCCTAACCCTATCCCTAACCCTAACGCTAACCCTAACCCTATCCATAACCCTAACCCTAACCCTAACCCTATCCCTAACCCTAACCCTAACCCTATCCCTATCCCTAACCCTAACCCTAACCCTAACCCTATCCCTATCCCTACCCTCATGATAAAGCTTATCCTTTCCATAATCGTAATGCTAGCCCTAACCCTAACTCTATCTTTAAACAGAAATCTTCTGATATATCAGAGCTGTGGGTTGTGTCCTAAAGCAAATGCTACTGAAATCATTTTCAATCCGTAGTGAATGAACAGGAGCATAGCAGTTTCAGACCTCCGCAGGACAATGAGCTGCGAGTGTGGGCTTTTCGCCGCTCTCTTTTGTCCGGGAAAACAGCAGAGGCCGAAGATCTCCTGCAGCTACTGACTACCGTGTCTTGTGGACAAAACTGTTTCTCGAACGTACATATGCCCATGAAGCTCACAGCCCACTGACTCTATGCGATTGAATTTCCTTCTGATAGAATAGCAAGGAATTCATGCAAAGCTTCCAAACAACTAGGGACTCAGGATGTCTCATACAAGTCCCTTATTAGAAAACTTCATCTCCAGCGGGTAACACTAGGTCAATGCACTCGTTTCAGTAGAGTGCGAAATGTGTGGGATGCCACTAGAAGCCACCGATTCGGAACGTCATTTCAATTGGTTTCCTGTAGGATCACCTTGGCGGTAACTTTGCTAGCCACAGACTTGTGGAATCACGTTGCCCAAAACAAATGAGTGAACGGAAGCACAGGACTATGCCAACTATGACCCAGAGTAAGCTTGGCTACCACTGTTTTCGCCAAATTACGCGTTCTGCGAGCAAAGTGTATGCGGACGTTGGAAGGCCGCTAGGCCATGCTACGCGACTTGGCCTCCAAGTCTCGGAAGACCTAAGGGAATGTCAATGTCAGAGTAGCCTGTGGGGCTCCCAGTGGAAGATAATACGTTCCTGAAGATTTGTTTGCTCCTCAAACGCACTCGGGAATCAACCTATTTCGTAGGAAGCGGGTTTTTCTCCAAAGCCGTCTGAGTGTTCAACGTCTTCTCAATGTTGTCATTTCCGTAGCGGATGTGATGGGAGAAGAAGACTGTAGCCTAAGAAACCATGGAGACTTTACCACGTCCCTCGGACTCCACCCGTTCGTGAAGCATTCGAAGAGGAAGAAGCTAAAAGTACCTCCTGGGCCTACCAGGCCATTCATTCCACTCTGAGAATACAGCAGTGAAGACTTTGCGCTCCCCTGCGTCATTCAGCAATTATATCAAGTCGTGCGAAAAGTGTTCTCAACAAAAGCCATCCACACTATTGGACGTGTTATCAATGTTCTCATTTCAGTAGGAGATGAAAGCAGCGGTGTGTCACATAGGACGTACCCTTGTGAGCATCCTGTCCAAGAACCTTGCTGCCATATAGCATCTCTGGCTCATGTCATAGCGCAGGAGCTACTGAAATGATCTCCCGTCAGCAAGGGAGGGAATGCTAGCATAGCACTTTGTGATCCTTGAAGCGGAATGAGCTTCCACAGTAGAGTTTTCTCCTAGGTACTTTTTCCATCAGAAAAGCGTAGCCCCGGGAAGAAGAGAGGCAACCGCCTACTACCTCACTTTGCCCATACAGTGTTTGCAACGTGGAAATGCACGTGCAGCTAGCAGTCCCCGTACTCTATCCGAGTGACTCTCTCACACAGCACAGGAGTGAACGCTTTGAAAGCTGCCAAGTTACTCGGGAATGAACATGTTCCTGAGAAGTGGCTTTAAGCATGAACGCAGCACTAGATCAATGTGCTCATAGCAGTTGAATTGGAAATGAGTGCCTTGTACCACATCACATACCCTCTTCAGAACTTATGATCAGCTCTCTTGCTCTGTTATTTTTACCTTGCTGTGTTTCAGTGCAACGATCTACAGAATCACTTTCTCGTCCTCAACGGACTGCGTGAAAGCACAGGGCTAAGACAGCTCTGAAATGCACGATCTTCTATGGCACACTGTCCTCTACCTGTGGCCGTCATCTAGCTTTAGCTCTAGCCCTAAACCTATATGTAACATTAACCCAAACGCTAATGCTAAACCTATCCCTAACGCTAACCCTAACCCTAACCCTAACCCTATCCATAACCCTAACCCTAACCCTATCCCTAACCCTAACCCTAACCCTAACCCTATCCCTATCCCTAACCCTAACCCTATCCCTATCCCTACCCTCATGATAAAGCTTATCCTTTCCATAATCGTAATGCTAGCCCTAACCCTAACTCTATCTTTAAACAGAAATCTTCTGATATATCAGAGCTGTGGGTTGTGTCCTAAAGCAAATGCTACTGAAATCATTTTCAATCCGTAGTGAATGAACAGGAGCATAGCAGTTTCAGACCTCCGCAGGACAATGAGCTGCGAGTGTGGGCTTTTCGCCGCTCTCTTTTGTCCGGGAAAACAGCAGAGGCCGAAGATCTCCTGCAGCTACTGACTACTGTGTCTTGTGGACAAAACTGTTTCTCGAACGTACATATGCCCATGAAGCTCACAGCCCACTGACTCTATGCGATTGAATTTCCTTCTGATAGAATAGCAAGGAATTCATGCAAAGCTTCCAAACAACTAGGGACTCAGGATGTCTCATACAAGTCCCTTATTAGAAAACTTCATCTCCAGCGGGTAACACTAGGTCAATGCACTCGTTTCAGTAGAGTGCGAAATGTGTGGGATGCCGCTAGAAGCCACCGATTCGGAACGTCATTTCAATTGGTTTTCTGTAGGATCACCTTGGCGGTAACTTTGCTAGCCACAGACTTGTGGAATCACGTGGCCCAAAACAAATGAGTGAACGGAAGCACAGGACTATGCCAGCTATGACCCAGAGTAAGCTTGGCTACCACTGTTTTCGCCAAATTACGCGTTCTGCGAGCAAAGCGTATGCGGACGTTGGAAGGCCGCTAGGCCATGCTACGCGACTTGGCCTCCAAGTCTCGGAAGACCTAAGGGAATGTCAATGTCAGAGTAGCCTGTGGGGCTCCCAGTGGAAGATAATACGTTCCTGAAGATTTGTTTGCTCCTCAAACGCACTCGGGAATCAACCTATTTCGTAGGAAGCGGGTTTTTCTCCAAAGCCGTCTCAGTGTTCAACGTCTTCTCAATGTTGTCATTTCCGTAGCGGATGTGATGGGAGAAGAAGACTGTAGCCTACGAAACCATGGAGACTTTACCACGTCCCTCGGACTCCACCCGTTCGTGAAGCATTCGAAGAGGAAGAAGCTAAAAGTACCTCCTGGGCCTACCAGGCCATTCATTCCACTCTGAGAATACAGCAGTGAAGACTTTGCGCTCCCCTGCGTCATTCAGCAATTATATCAAGTCGTGCGAAAAGTGTTCTCAACAAAAGCCATCCACACTATTGGACGTGTTATCAATGTTCTCATTTCAGTAGGAGATGAAAGCAGCGGTGTGTCACATAGGACGTACCCTTGTGAGCATCCTGTCCAAGAACCTTGCTGCCATATAGCATCTCTGGCTCGTGTCATAGCGCAGGAGCTACTGAAATGATCTCCCGTCAGCAAGGGAGGGAATGCTAGCATAGCACTTTGTGATCCTTGAAGCGGAATGAGCTTCCACAGTAGAGTTTTCTCCTAGGTACTTTTTCCATCAGAAAAGCGTAGCCCCGGGAAGAAGAGAGGCAACCGCCTAGTACCTCACTTGGCCCATACAGTGTTTGCAACGTGGAAATGCACGTGCAGCTAGCAGTCCCCGTACTCTATCCGAGTGACTCTCTCACACAGCACAGGAGTGAACGCTTTGAAAGCTGCCAAGTAACTCGGGAATGAACATGTTCCTGAGAAGTGGCTTTAAGCATGAACGCAGCACTAGATCAATGTGCTCATAGCAGTTGAATTGGAAATGAGTGCCTTGTACCACATCACATACCCTCTTCAGAACTTATGATCAGCTCTCTTGCTCTGTTATTTTTACCTTGCTGTGTTTCAGTGCAACGATCTACAGAATCACTTTCTCGTCCTCAACGGACTGCGTGAAAGCACAGGACTAAGACACCTATGAAATGCAGGATCTTCCATGGCACACGGTCCTCTACCTGTGGCCGTCATCTAGCTTTAGCCCTAGCCCTAAACCTATATGTAACATTAACCCAAACGCTAATGCTAAACCTATCCCTAACGCTAACCCTAACCCTAACCCTAACCCTAACCCTATCCATAACCCTAACCCTAACCCTATCCCTAACCCTAACGCTAACCCTAACCCTATCCATAACCCTAACCCTAACCCTATCCCTAACCCTAACCCTAACCCTAACCCTATCCCTATCCCTAACCCTAACCCTAACCCTAACCCTATCCCTATCCCTACCCTCATGATAAAGCTTATCCTTTCCATAATCGTAATGCTAGCCCTAACCCTAACTCTATCTTTAAACAGAAATCTTCTGATATATCAGAGCTGTGGGTTGTGTCCTAAAGCAAATGCTACTGAAATCATTTTCAATCCGTAGTGAATGAACAGGAGCATAGCAGTTTCAGACCTCCGCAGGACAATGAGCTGCGAGTGTGGGCTTTTCGCCGCTCTCTTTTGTCCGGGAAAACAGCAGAGGCCGAAGATCTCCTGCAGCTACTGACTACCGTGTCTTGTGGACAAAACTGTTTCTCGAACGTACATATGCCCATGAAGCTCACAGCCCACTGACTCTATGCGATTGAATTTCCTTCTGATAGAATAGCAAGGAATTCATGCAAAGCTTCCAAACAACTAGGGACTCAGGATGTCTCATACAAGTCCCTTATTAGAAAACTTCATCTCCAGCGGGTAACACTAGGTCAATGCACTCGTTTCAGTAGAGTGCGAAATGTGTGGGATGCCGCTAGAAGCCACCGATTCGAAACGTCATTTCAATTGGTTTCCTGTAGGATCACCTTGGCGGTAACTTTGCTAGCCACAGACTTGTGGAATCACGTGGCCCAAAAGAAATGAGTGAACGGAAGCACAGGACTATGCCAACTATGACCCAGAGTAAGCTTGGCTACCACTGTTTTCGCCAAACTACGCGTTATGCGAGCAAAGCGTATGCGGACGTTGGAAGGCCGCTAGGCCATGCTACGCGACTTGGCCTCCAAGTCTCGGAAGACCTAAGGGAATGTCAATGTCAGAGTAGCCTGTGGGGCTCCCAGTGGAAGATAATACGTTCCTGAAGATTTGTTTGCTCCTCAAACGCACTCGGGAATCAACCTATTTCGTAGGAAGCGGGTTTTTCTCCAAAGCCGTCTCAGTGTTCAACGTCTTCTCAATGTTGTCATTTCCGTAGAGGATGTGATGGGAGAAGAAGACTGTAGCCTAAGAAACCATGGAGACTTTACCACGTCCCTCGGACTCCACCCGTTCGTGAAGCATTCGAAGAGGAAGAAGCTAAAAGTACCTCCTGGGCCTACCAGGCCATTCATTCCACTCTGAGAATACAGCAGTGAAGACTTTGCGCTCCCCTGCGTCATTCAGCAATTATATCAAGTCGTGCGAAAAGTGTTCTCAACAAAAGCCATCCACACTATTGGACGTGTTATCAATGTTCTCATTTCAGTAGGAGATGAAAGCAGCGGTGTGTCACATAGGACGTACCCTTGTGAGCATCCTGTCCAAGAACCTTGCTGCCATATAGCATCTCTGGCTCATGTCATAGCGCAGGAGCTACTGAAATGATCTCCCGTCAGCAAGGGAGGGAATGCTAGCATAGCACTTTGTGATCCTTGAAGCGGAATGAGCTTCCACAGTAGAGTTTTCTCCTAGGTACTTTTTCCATCAGAAAAGCGTAGCCCCGGGAAGAAGAGAGGCAACCGCCTACTACCTCACTTTGCCCATACAGTGTTTGCAACGTGGAAATGCACGTGCAGCTAGCAGTCCCCGTACTCTATCCGAGTGACTCTCTCACACAGCACAGGAGTGAACGCTTTGAAAGCTGCCAAGTTACTCGGGAATGAACATGTTCCTGAGAAGTGGCTTTAAGCATGAACGCAGCACTAGATCAATGTGCTCATAGCAGTTGAATTGGAAATGAGTGCCTTGTACCACATCACATACCCTCTTCAGAACTTATGATCAGCTCTCTTGCTCTGTTATTTTTACCTTGCTGTGTTTCAGTGCAACGATCTACAGAATCACTTTCTCGTCCTCAACGGACTGCGTGAAAGCACAGGACTAAGACACCTATGAAATGCAGGATCTTCCATGGCACACGGTCCTCTACCTGTGGCCGTCATCTAGCTTTAGCCCTAGCCCTAAACCTATATGTAACATTAACCCAAACGCTAATGCTAAACCTATCCCTAACGCTAACCCTAACCCTAACCCTAACCCTAACCCTATCCATAACCCTAACCCTAACCCTATCCCTAACCCTAACCCTAACCCTAACCCTATCCCTATCCCTAACCCTAACCCTAACCCTAACCCTATCCCTATCCCTACCCTCATGATAAAGCTTATCCTTTCCATAATAGTAATGCTAGCCCTAACCCTAACTCTATCTTTAAACAGAAATCTTCTGATATATCAGAGCTGTGGGTTGTGTCCTAAAGCAAATGCTACTGAAATCATTTTCAATCCGCAGTGAATGAACAGGAGCATAGCAGTTTCAGACCTCCGCAGGACAATGAGCTGCGAGTGTGGGCTTTTCGCCGCTCTCTTTTGTCCGGGAAAACAGCAGAGGCCGAAGATCTCCTGCAGCTACTGACTACCGTGTCTTGTGGACAAAACTGTTTCTCGAACGTACATATGCCCATGAAGCTCACAGCCCACTGACTCTATGCGATTGAATTTCCTTCTGATAGAATAGCAAGGAATTCATGCAAAGCTTCCAAACAACTAGGGACTCAGGATGTCTCATACAAGTCCCTTATTAGAAAACTTCATCTCCAGCGGGTAACACTAGGTCAATGCACTCGTTTCAGTAGAGTGCGAAATGTGTGGGATGCCGCTAGAAGCCACCGATTCGGAACGTCATTTCAATTGGTTTCCTGTAGGATCACCTTGGCGGTAACTTTGCTAGCCACAGACTTGTGGAATCACGTGGCCCAAAACAAATGAGTGAACGGAAGCACAGGACTATGCCAACTATGACCCAGAGTAAGCTTGGCTACCACTGTTTTCGCCAAACTACGCGTTCTGCGAGCAAAGCGTATGCGGACGTTGGAAGGCCGCTAGGCCATGCTACGCGACTTGGCCTCCAAGTCTCGGAAGACCTAAGGGAATGTCAATGTCAGAGTAGCCTGTGGGGCTCCCAGTGGAAGATAATACGTTCCTGAAGATTTGTTTGCTCCTCAAACGCACTCGGGAATCAACCTATTTCGTAGGAAGCGGGTTTTTCTCCAAAGCCGTCTGAGTGTTCAACGTCTTCTCAATGTTGTCATTTCCGTAGCGGATGTGATGGGAGAAGAAGACTGTAGCCTAAGAAACCATGGAGACTATACCACGTCCCTCGGACTCCACCCGTTCGTGAAGCATTCGAAGAGGAAGAAGCTAAAAGTACCTCCTGGGCCTACCAGGCCATTCATTCCACTCTGAGAATACAGCAGTGAAGACTTTGCGCTCCCCTGCGTCATTCAGCAATTATATCAAGTCGTGCGAAAAGTGTTCTCAACAAAAGCCATCCACACTATTGGACGTGTTATCAATGTTCTCATTTCAGTAGGAGATGAAAGCAGCGGTGTGTCACATAGGACGTACCCTTGTGAGCATCCTGTCCAAGAACCTTGCTGCCATATAGCATCTCTGGCTCGTGTCATAGCGCAGGAGCTACTGAAATGATCTCCCGTCAGCAAGGGAGGGAATGCTAGCGTAGCACTTTGTGATCCTTGAAGCGGAATGAGCTTCCACAGTAGAGTTTTCTCCTAGGTACTTTTTCCATCAGAAAAGCGTAGCCCCGGGAAGAAGAGAGGCAACCGCCTACTACCTCACTTTGCCCATACAGTGTTTGCAACGTGGAAATGCACGTGCAGCTAGCAGTCCCCGTACTCTATCCGAGTGACTCTCTCACACAGCACAGGAGTGAACGCTTTGAAAGCTGCCAAGTTACTCGGGAATGAACATGTTCCTGAGAAGTGGCTTTAAGCATGAACGCAGCACTAGATCAATGTGCTCATAGCAGTTGAATTGGAAATGAGTGCCTTGTACCACATCACATACCCTCTTCAGAACTTATGATCAGCTCTCTTGCTCTGTTATTTTTACCTTGCTGTGTTTCAGTGCAACGATCTACAGAATCACTTTCTCGTCCTCAACGGACTGCGTGAAAGCACAGGGCTAAGACAGCTCTGAAATGCACGATCTTCTATGGCACACTGTCCAATACCTGTGGCCGTCATCTACCTTTAGCTCTAGCCCTAAACCTATATGTAACATTAACCCAAACGCTAATGCTAAACCTATCCCTAACGCTAACCCTAACCCTAACCCTAACCCTAACCCTATCCATAACCCTAACCCTAACCCTATCCCTAACCCTAACCCTAACCCTAACCCTATCCCTATCCCTAACCCTAACCCTAACCCTAACCCTATCCCTATCCCTACCCTCATGATAAAGCTTATCCTTTCCATAATAGTAATGCTAGCCCTAACCCTAACTCTATCTTTAAACAGAAATCTTCTGATATATCAGAGCTGTGGGTTGTGTCCTAAAGCAAATGCTACTGAAATCATTTTCAATCCGCAGTGAATGAACAGGAGCATAGCAGTTTCAGACCTCCGCAGGACAATGAGCTGCGAGTGTGGGCTTTTCGCCGCTCTCTTTTGTCCGGGAAAACAGCAGAGGCCGAAGATCTCCTGCAGCTACTGACTACCGTGTCTTGTGGACAAAACTGTTTCTCGAACGTACATATGCCCATGAAGCTCACAGCCCACTGACTCTATGCGATTGAATTTCCTTCTGATAGAATAGCAAGGAATTCATGCAAAGCTTCCAAACAACTAGGGACTCAGGATGTCTCATACAAGTCCCTTATTAGAAAACTTCATCTCCAGCGGGTAACACTAGGTCAATGCACTCGTTTCAGTAGAGTGCGAAATGTGTGGGATGCCGCTAGAAGCCACCGATTCGGAACGTCATTTCAATTGGTTTCCTGTAGGATCACCTTGGCGGTAACTTTGCTAGCCACAGACTTGTGGAATCACGTGGCCCAAAACAAATGAGTGAACGGAAGCACAGGACTATGCCAACTATGACCCAGAGTAAGCTTGGCTACCACTGTTTTCGCCAAACTACGCGTTCTGCGAGCAAAGCGTATGCGGACGTTGGAAGGCCGCTAGGCCATGCTACGCGACTTGGCCTCCAAGTCTCGGAAGACCTAAGGGAATGTCAATGTCAGAGTAGCCTGTGGGGCTCCCAGTGGAAGATAATACGTTCCTGAAGATTTGTTTGCTCCTCAAACGCACTCGGGAATCAACCTATTTCGTAGGAAGCGGGTTTTTCTCCAAAGCCGTCTGAGTGTTCAACGTCTTCTCAATGTTGTCATTTCCGTAGCGGATGTGATGGGAGAAGAAGACTGTAGCCTAAGAAACCATGGAGACTATACCACGTCCCTCGGACTCCACCCGTTCGTGAAGCATTCGAAGAGGAAGAAGCTAAAAGTACCTCCTGGGCCTACCAGGCCATTCATTCCACTCTGAGAATACAGCAGTGAAGACTTTGCGCTCCCCTGCGTCATTCAGCAATTATATCAAGTCGTGCGAAAAGTGTTCTCAACAAAAGCCATCCACACTATTGGACGTGTTATCAATGTTCTCATTTCAGTAGGAGATGAAAGCAGCGGTGTGTCACATAGGACGTACCCTTGTGAGCATCCTGTCCAAGAACCTTGCTGCCATATAGCATCTCTGGCTCGTGTCATAGCGCAGGAGCTACTGAAATGATCTCCCGTCAGCAAGGGAGGGAATGCTAGCGTAGCACTTTGTGATCCTTGAAGCGGAATGAGCTTCCACAGTAGAGTTTTCTCCTAGGTACTTTTTCCATCAGAAAAGCGTAGCCCCGGGAAGAAGAGAGGCAACCGCCTAGTACCTCACTTGGCCCATACAGTGTTTGCAACGTGGAAATGCACGTGCAGCTAGCAGTCCCCGTACTCTATCCGAGTGACTCTCTCACACAGCACAGGAGTGAACGCTTTGAAAGCTGCCAAGTAACTCGGGAATGAACATGTTCCTGAGAAGTGGCTTTAAGCATGAACGCAGCACTAGATCAATGTGCTCATAGCAGTTGAATTGGAAATGAGTGCCTTGTACCACATCACATACCCTCTTCAGAACTTATGATCAGCTCTCTTGCTCTGTTATTTTTACCTTGCTGTGTTTCAGTGCAACGATCTACAGAATCACTTTCTCGTCCTCAACGGACTGCGTGAAAGCACAGGACTAAGACACCTATGAAATGCAGGATCTTCCATGGCACACGGTCCTCTACCTGTGGCCGTCATCTAGCTTTAGCCCTAGCCCTAAACCTATATGTAACATTAACCCAAACGCTAATGCTAAACCTATCCCTAACGCTAACCCTAACCCTAACCCTAACCCTAACCCTATCCATAACCCTAACCCTAACCCTATCCCTAACCCTAACGCTAACCCTAACCCTATCCATAACCCTAACCCTAACCCTATCCCTAACCCTAACCCTAACCCTAACCCTATCCCTATCCCTAACCCTAACCCTAACCCTAACCCTATCCCTATCCCTACCCTCATGATAAAGCTTATCCTTTCCATAATCGTAATGCTAGCCCTAACCCTAACTCTATCTTTAAACAGAAATCTTCTGATATATCAGAGCTGTGGGTTGTGTCCTAAAGCAAATGCTACTGAAATCATTTTCAATCCGTAGTGAATGAACAGGAGCATAGCAGTTTCAGACCTCCGCAGGACAATGAGCTGCGAGTGTGGGCTTTTCGCCGCTCTCTTTTGTCCGGGAAAACAGCAGAGGCCGAAGATCTCCTGCAGCTACTGACTACCGTGTCTTGTGGACAAAACTGTTTCTCGAACGTACATATGCCCATGAAGCTCACAGCCCACTGACTCTATGCGATTGAATTTCCTTCTGATAGAATAGCAAGGAATTCATGCAAAGCTTCCAAACAACTAGGGACTCAGGATGTCTCATACAAGTCCCTTATTAGAAAACTTCATCTCCAGCGGGTAACACTAGGTCAATGCACTCGTTTCAGTAGAGTGCGAAATGTGTGGGATGCCGCTAGAAGCCACCGATTCGAAACGTCATTTCAATTGGTTTCCTGTAGGATCACCTTGGCGGTAACTTTGCTAGCCACAGACTTGTGGAATCACGTGGCCCAAAAGAAATGAGTGAACGGAAGCACAGGACTATGCCAACTATGACCCAGAGTAAGCTTGGCTACCACTGTTTTCGCCAAACTACGCGTTATGCGAGCAAAGCGTATGCGGACGTTGGAAGGCCGCTAGGCCATGCTACGCGACTTGGCCTCCAAGTCTCGGAAGACCTAAGGGAATGTCAATGTCAGAGTAGCCTGTGGGGCTCCCAGTGGAAGATAATACGTTCCTGAAGATTTGTTTGCTCCTCAAACGCACTCGGGAATCAACCTATTTCGTAGGAAGCGGGTTTTTCTCCAAAGCCGTCTCAGTGTTCAACGTCTTCTCAATGTTGTCATTTCCGTAGAGGATGTGATGGGAGAAGAAGACTGTAGCCTAAGAAACCATGGAGACTTTACCACGTCCCTCGGACTCCACCCGTTCGTGAAGCATTCGAAGAGGAAGAAGCTAAAAGTACCTCCTGGGCCTACCAGGCCATTCATTCCACTCTGAGAATACAGCAGTGAAGACTTTGCGCTCCCCTGCGTCATTCAGCAATTATATCAAGTCGTGCGAAAAGTGTTCTCAACAAAAGCCATCCACACTATTGGACGTGTTATCAATGTTCTCATTTCAGTAGGAGATGAAAGCAGCGGTGTGTCACATAGGACGTACCCTTGTGAGCATCCTGTCCAAGAACCTTGCTGCCATATAGCATCTCTGGCTCGTGTCATAGCGCAGGAGCTACTGAAATGATCTCCCGTCAGCAAGGGAGGGAATGCTAGCATAGCACTTTGTGATCCTTGAAGCGGAATGAGCTTCCACAGTAGAGTTTTCTCCTAGGTACTTTTTCCATCAGAAAAGCGTAGCCCCGGGAAGAAGAGAGGCAACCGCCTACTACCTCACTTTGCCCATACAGTGTTTGCAACGTGGAAATGCACGTGCAGCTAGCAGTCCCCGTACTCTATCCGAGTGACTCTCTCACACAGCACAGGAGTGAACGCTTTGAAAGCTGCCAAGTTACTCGGGAATGAACATGTTCCTGAGAAGTGGCTTTAAGCATGAACGCAGCACTAGATCAATGTGCTCATAGCAGTTGAATTGGAAATGAGTGCCTTGTACCACATCACATACCCTCTTCAGAACTTATGATCAGCTCTCTTGCTCTGTTATTTTTACCTTGCTGTGTTTCAGTGCAACGATCTACAGAATCACTTTCTCGTCCTCAACGGACTGCGTGAAAGCACAGGGCTAAGACAGCTCTGAAATGCACGATCTTCTATGGCACACTGTCCTCTACCTGTGGCCGTCATCTAGCTTTAGCTCTAGCCCTAAACCTATATGTAACATTAACCCAAACGCTAATGCTAAACCTATCCCTAACGCTAACCCTAACCCTAACCCTAACCCTATCCATAACCCTAACCCTAACCCTATCCCTAACCCTAACCCTAACCCTAACCCTATCCCTATCCCTAACCCTAACCCTATCCCTATCCCTACCCTCATGATAAAGCTTATCCTTTCCATAATCGTAATGCTAGCCCTAACCCTAACTCTATCTTTAAACAGAAATCTTCTGATATATCAGAGCTGTGGGTTGTGTCCTAAAGCAAATGCTACTGAAATCATTTTCAATCCGTAGTGAATGAACAGGAGCATAGCAGTTTCAGACCTCCGCAGGACAATGAGCTGCGAGTGTGGGCTTTTCGCCGCTCTCTTTTGTCCGGGAAAACAGCAGAGGCCGAAGATCTCCTGCAGCTACTGACTACTGTGTCTTGTGGACAAAACTGTTTCTCGAACGTACATATGCCCATGAAGCTCACAGCCCACTGACTCTATGCGATTGAATTTCCTTCTGATAGAATAGCAAGGAATTCATGCAAAGCTTCCAAACAACTAGGGACTCAGGATGTCTCATACAAGTCCCTTATTAGAAAACTTCATCTCCAGCGGGTAACACTAGGTCAATGCACTCGTTTCAGTAGAGTGCGAAATGTGTGGGATGCCGCTAGAAGCCACCGATTCGGAACGTCATTTCAATTGGTTTTCTGTAGGATCACCTTGGCGGTAACTTTGCTAGCCACAGACTTGTGGAATCACGTGGCCCAAAACAAATGAGTGAACGGAAGCACAGGACTATGCCAGCTATGACCCAGAGTAAGCTTGGCTACCACTGTTTTCGCCAAATTACGCGTTCTGCGAGCAAAGCGTATGCGGACGTTGGAAGGCCGCTAGGCCATGCTACGCGACTTGGCCTCCAAGTCTCGGAAGACCTAAGGGAATGTCAATGTCAGAGTAGCCTGTGGGGCTCCCAGTGGAAGATAATACGTTCCTGAAGATTTGTTTGCTCCTCAAACGCACTCGGGAATCAACCTATTTCGTAGGAAGCGGGTTTTTCTCCAAAGCCGTCTCAGTGTTCAACGTCTTCTCAATGTTGTCATTTCCGTAGCGGATGTGATGGGAGAAGAAGACTGTAGCCTACGAAACCATGGAGACTTTACCACGTCCCTCGGACTCCACCCGTTCGTGAAGCATTCGAAGAGGAAGAAGCTAAAAGTACCTCCTGGGCCTACCAGGCCATTCATTCCACTCTGAGAATACAGCAGTGAAGACTTTGCGCTCCCCTGCGTCATTCAGCAATTATATCAAGTCGTGCGAAAAGTGTTCTCAACAAAAGCCATCCACACTATTGGACGTGTTATCAATGTTCTCATTTCAGTAGGAGATGAAAGCAGCGGTGTGTCACATAGGACGTACCCTTGTGAGCATCCTGTCCAAGAACCTTGCTGCCATATAGCATCTCTGGCTCGTGTCATAGCGCAGGAGCTACTGAAATGATCTCCCGTCAGCAAGGGAGGGAATGCTAGCATAGCACTTTGTGATCCTTGAAGCGGAATGAGCTTCCACAGTAGAGTTTTCTCCTAGGTACTTTTTCCATCAGAAAAGCGTAGCCCCGGGAAGAAGAGAGGCAACCGCCTAGTACCTCACTTGGCCCATACAGTGTTTGCAACGTGGAAATGCACGTGCAGCTAGCAGTCCCCGTACTCTATCCGAGTGACTCTCTCACACAGCACAGGAGTGAACGCTTTGAAAGCTGCCAAGTAACTCGGGAATGAACATGTTCCTGAGAAGTGGCTTTAAGCATGAACGCAGCACTAGATCAATGTGCTCATAGCAGTTGAATTGGAAATGAGTGCCTTGTACCACATCACATACCCTCTTCAGAACTTATGATCAGCTCTCTTGCTCTGTTATTTTTACCTTGCTGTGTTTCAGTGCAACGATCTACAGAATCACTTTCTCGTCCTCAACGGACTGCGTGAAAGCACAGGGCTAAGACAGCTCTGAAATGCACGATCTTCTATGGCACACTGTCCTCTACCTGTGGCCGTCATCTAGCTTTAGCTCTAGCCCTAAACCTATATGTAACATTAACCCAAACGCTAATGCTAAACCTATCCCTAACGCTAACCCTAACCCTAACCCTAACCCTATCCATAACCCTAACCCTAACCCTATCCCTAACCCTAACCCTAACCCTAACCCTATCCCTATCCCTAACCCTAACCCTATCCCTATCCCTACCCTCATGATAAAGCTTATCCTTTCCATAATCGTAATGCTAGCCCTAACCCTAACTCTATCTTTAAACAGAAATCTTCTGATATATCAGAGCTGTGGGTTGTGTCCTAAAGCAAATGCTACTGAAATCATTTTCAATCCGCAGTGAATGAACAGGAGCATAGCAGTTTCAGACCTCCGCAGGACAATGAGCTGCGAGTGTGGGCTTTTCGCCGCTCTCTTTTGTCCGGGAAAACAGCAGAGGCCGAAGATCTCCTGCAGCTACTGACTACCGTGTCTTGTGGACAAAACTGTTTCTCGAACGTACATATGCCCATGAAGCTCACAGCCCACTGACTCTATGCGATTGAATTTCCTTCTGATAGAATAGCAAGGAATTCATGCAAAGCTTCCAAACAACTAGGGACTCAGGATGTCTCATACAAGTCCCTTATTAGAAAACTTCATCTCCAGCGGGTAACACTAGGTCAATGCACTCGTTTCAGTAGAGTGCGAAATGTGTGGGATGCCGCTAGAAGCCACCGATTCGGAACGTCATTTCAATTGGTTTCCTGTAGGATCACCTTGGCGGTAACTTTGCTAGCCACAGACTTGTGGAATCACGTGGCCCAAAACAAATGAGTGAACGGAAGCACAGGACTATGCCAACTATGACCCAGAGTAAGCTTGGCTACCACTGTTTTCGCCAAACTACGCGTTCTGCGAGCAAAGCGTATGCGGACGTTGGAAGGCCGCTAGGCCATGCTACGCGACTTGGCCTCCAAGTCTCGGAAGACCTAAGGGAATGTCAATGTCAGAGTAGCCTGTGGGGCTCCCAGTGGAAGATAATACGTTCCTGAAGATTTGTTTGCTCCTCAAACGCACTCGGGAATCAACCTATTTCGTAGGAAGCGGGTTTTTCTCCAAAGCCGTCTGAGTGTTCAACGTCTTCTCAATGTTGTCATTTCCGTAGCGGATGTGATGGGAGAAGAAGACTGTAGCCTAAGAAACCATGGAGACTATACCACGTCCCTCGGACTCCACCCGTTCGTGAAGCATTCGAAGAGGAAGAAGCTAAAAGTACCTCCTGGGCCTACCAGGCCATTCATTCCACTCTGAGAATACAGCAGTGAAGACTTTGCGCTCCCCTGCGTCATTCAGCAATTATATCAAGTCGTGCGAAAAGTGTTCTCAACAAAAGCCATCCACACTATTGGACGTGTTATCAATGTTCTCATTTCAGTAGGAGATGAAAGCAGCGGTGTGTCACATAGGACGTACCCTTGTGAGCATCCTGTCCAAGAACCTTGCTGCCATATAGCATCTCTGGCTCGTGTCATAGCGCAGGAGCTACTGAAATGATCTCCCGTCAGCAAGGGAGGGAATGCTAGCGTAGCACTTTGTGATCCTTGAAGCGGAATGAGCTTCCACAGTAGAGTTTTCTCCTAGGTACTTTTTCCATCAGAAAAGCGTAGCCCCGGGAAGAAGAGAGGCAACCGCCTACTACCTCACTTTGCCCATACAGTGTTTGCAACGTGGAAATGCACGTGCAGCTAGCAGTCCCCGTACTCTATCCGAGTGACTCTCTCACACAGCACAGGAGTGAACGCTTTGAAAGCTGCCAAGTTACTCGGGAATGAACATGTTCCTGAGAAGTGGCTTTAAGCATGAACGCAGCACTAGATCAATGTGCTCATAGCAGTTGAATTGGAAATGAGTGCCTTGTACCACATCACATACCCTCTTCAGAACTTATGATCAGCTCTCTTGCTCTGTTATTTTTACCTTGCTGTGTTTCAGTGCAACGATCTACAGAATCACTTTCTCGTCCTCAACGGACTGCGTGAAAGCACAGGGCTAAGACAGCTCTGAAATGCACGATCTTCTATGGCACACTGTCCAATACCTGTGGCCGTCATCTACCTTTAGCTCTAGCCCTAAACCTATATGTAACATTAACCCAAACGCTAATGCTAAACCTATCCCTAACGCTAACCCTAACCCTAACCCTAACCCTAACCCTATCCATAACCCTAACCCTAACCCTATCCCTAACCCTAACCCTAACCCTAACCCTATCCCTATCCCTAACCCTAACCCTAACCCTAACCCTATCCCTATCCCTACCCTCATGATAAAGCTTATCCTTTCCATAATAGTAATGCTAGCCCTAACCCTAACTCTATCTTTAAACAGAAATCTTCTGATATATCAGAGCTGTGGGTTGTGTCCTAAAGCAAATGCTACTGAAATCATTTTCAATCCGCAGTGAATGAACAGGAGCATAGCAGTTTCAGACCTCCGCAGGACAATGAGCTGCGAGTGTGGGCTTTTCGCCGCTCTCTTTTGTCCGGGAAAACAGCAGAGGCCGAAGATCTCCTGCAGCTACTGACTACCGTGTCTTGTGGACAAAACTGTTTCTCGAACGTACATATGCCCATGAAGCTCACAGCCCACTGACTCTATGCGATTGAATTTCCTTCTGATAGAATAGCAAGGAATTCATGCAAAGCTTCCAAACAACTAGGGACTCAGGATGTCTCATACAAGTCCCTTATTAGAAAACTTCATCTCCAGCGGGTAACACTAGGTCAATGCACTCGTTTCAGTAGAGTGCGAAATGTGTGGGATGCCGCTAGAAGCCACCGATTCGGAACGTCATTTCAATTGGTTTCCTGTAGGATCACCTTGGCGGTAACTTTGCTAGCCACAGACTTGTGGAATCACGTGGCCCAAAACAAATGAGTGAACGGAAGCACAGGACTATGCCAACTATGACCCAGAGTAAGCTTGGCTACCACTGTTTTCGCCAAACTACGCGTTCTGCGAGCAAAGCGTATGCGGACGTTGGAAGGCCGCTAGGCCATGCTACGCGACTTGGCCTCCAAGTCTCGGAAGACCTAAGGGAATGTCAATGTCAGAGTAGCCTGTGGGGCTCCCAGTGGAAGATAATACGTTCCTGAAGATTTGTTTGCTCCTCAAACGCACTCGGGAATCAACCTATTTCGTAGGAAGCGGGTTTTTCTCCAAAGCCGTCTGAGTGTTCAACGTCTTCTCAATGTTGTCATTTCCGTAGCGGATGTGATGGGAGAAGAAGACTGTAGCCTAAGAAACCATGGAGACTATACCACGTCCCTCGGACTCCACCCGTTCGTGAAGCATTCGAAGAGGAAGAAGCTAAAAGTACCTCCTGGGCCTACCAGGCCATTCATTCCACTCTGAGAATACAGCAGTGAAGACTTTGCGCTCCCCTGCGTCATTCAGCAATTATATCAAGTCGTGCGAAAAGTGTTCTCAACAAAAGCCATCCACACTATTGGACGTGTTATCAATGTTCTCATTTCAGTAGGAGATGAAAGCAGCGGTGTGTCACATAGGACGTACCCTTGTGAGCATCCTGTCCAAGAACCTTGCTGCCATATAGCATCTCTGGCTCGTGTCATAGCGCAGGAGCTACTGAAATGATCTCCCGTCAGCAAGGGAGGGAATGCTAGCGTAGCACTTTGTGATCCTTGAAGCGGAATGAGCTTCCACAGTAGAGTTTTCTCCTAGGTACTTTTTCCATCAGAAAAGCGTAGCCCCGGGAAGAAGAGAGGCAACCGCCTAGTACCTCACTTGGCCCATACAGTGTTTGCAACGTGGAAATGCACGTGCAGCTAGCAGTCCCCGTACTCTATCCGAGTGACTCTCTCACACAGCACAGGAGTGAACGCTTTGAAAGCTGCCAAGTAACTCGGGAATGAACATGTTCCTGAGAAGTGGCTTTAAGCATGAACGCAGCACTAGATCAATGTGCTCATAGCAGTTGAATTGGAAATGAGTGCCTTGTACCACATCACATACCCTCTTCAGAACTTATGATCAGCTCTCTTGCTCTGTTATTTTTACCTTGCTGTGTTTCAGTGCAACGATCTACAGAATCACTTTCTCGTCCTCAACGGACTGCGTGAAAGCACAGGACTAAGACACCTATGAAATGCAGGATCTTCCATGGCACACGGTCCTCTACCTGTGGCCGTCATCTAGCTTTAGCCCTAGCCCTAAACCTATATGTAACATTAACCCAAACGCTAATGCTAAACCTATCCCTAACGCTAACCCTAACCCTAACCCTAACCCTAACCCTATCCATAACCCTAACCCTAACCCTATCCCTAACCCTAACGCTAACCCTAACCCTATCCATAACCCTAACCCTAACCCTATCCCTAACCCTAACCCTAACCCTAACCCTATCCCTATCCCTAACCCTAACCCTAACCCTAACCCTATCCCTATCCCTACCCTCATGATAAAGCTTATCCTTTCCATAATCGTAATGCTAGCCCTAACCCTAACTCTATCTTTAAACAGAAATCTTCTGATATATCAGAGCTGTGGGTTGTGTCCTAAAGCAAATGCTACTGAAATCATTTTCAATCCGTAGTGAATGAACAGGAGCATAGCAGTTTCAGACCTCCGCAGGACAATGAGCTGCGAGTGTGGGCTTTTCGCCGCTCTCTTTTGTCCGGGAAAACAGCAGAGGCCGAAGATCTCCTGCAGCTACTGACTACCGTGTCTTGTGGACAAAACTGTTTCTCGAACGTACATATGCCCATGAAGCTCACAGCCCACTGACTCTATGCGATTGAATTTCCTTCTGATAGAATAGCAAGGAATTCATGCAAAGCTTCCAAACAACTAGGGACTCAGGATGTCTCATACAAGTCCCTTATTAGAAAACTTCATCTCCAGCGGGTAACACTAGGTCAATGCACTCGTTTCAGTAGAGTGCGAAATGTGTGGGATGCCGCTAGAAGCCACCGATTCGAAACGTCATTTCAATTGGTTTCCTGTAGGATCACCTTGGCGGTAACTTTGCTAGCCACAGACTTGTGGAATCACGTGGCCCAAAAGAAATGAGTGAACGGAAGCACAGGACTATGCCAACTATGACCCAGAGTAAGCTTGGCTACCACTGTTTTCGCCAAACTACGCGTTATGCGAGCAAAGCGTATGCGGACGTTGGAAGGCCGCTAGGCCATGCTACGCGACTTGGCCTCCAAGTCTCGGAAGACCTAAGGGAATGTCAATGTCAGAGTAGCCTGTGGGGCTCCCAGTGGAAGATAATACGTTCCTGAAGATTTGTTTGCTCCTCAAACGCACTCGGGAATCAACCTATTTCGTAGGAAGCGGGTTTTTCTCCAAAGCCGTCTCAGTGTTCAACGTCTTCTCAATGTTGTCATTTCCGTAGAGGATGTGATGGGAGAAGAAGACTGTAGCCTAAGAAACCATGGAGACTTTACCACGTCCCTCGGACTCCACCCGTTCGTGAAGCATTCGAAGAGGAAGAAGCTAAAAGTACCTCCTGGGCCTACCAGGCCATTCATTCCACTCTGAGAATACAGCAGTGAAGACTTTGCGCTCCCCTGCGTCATTCAGCAATTATATCAAGTCGTGCGAAAAGTGTTCTCAACAAAAGCCATCCACACTATTGGACGTGTTATCAATGTTCTCATTTCAGTAGGAGATGAAAGCAGCGGTGTGTCACATAGGACGTACCCTTGTGAGCATCCTGTCCAAGAACCTTGCTGCCATATAGCATCTCTGGCTCGTGTCATAGCGCAGGAGCTACTGAAATGATCTCCCGTCAGCAAGGGAGGGAATGCTAGCATAGCACTTTGTGATCCTTGAAGCGGAATGAGCTTCCACAGTAGAGTTTTCTCCTAGGTACTTTTTCCATCAGAAAAGCGTAGCCCCGGGAAGAAGAGAGGCAACCGCCTACTACCTCACTTTGCCCATACAGTGTTTGCAACGTGGAAATGCACGTGCAGCTAGCAGTCCCCGTACTCTATCCGAGTGACTCTCTCACACAGCACAGGAGTGAACGCTTTGAAAGCTGCCAAGTTACTCGGGAATGAACATGTTCCTGAGAAGTGGCTTTAAGCATGAACGCAGCACTAGATCAATGTGCTCATAGCAGTTGAATTGGAAATGAGTGCCTTGTACCACATCACATACCCTCTTCAGAACTTATGATCAGCTCTCTTGCTCTGTTATTTTTACCTTGCTGTGTTTCAGTGCAACGATCTACAGAATCACTTTCTCATCCTCAACGGACTGCGTGAAAGCACAGGACTAAGACACCTATGAAATGCAGGATCTTCCATGGCACACGGTCCTCTACCTGTGGCCGTCATCTAGCTTTAGCCCTAGCCCTAAACCTATATGTAACATTAACCCAAACGCTAATGCTAAACCTATCCCTAACGCTAACCCTAACCCTAACCCTAACCCTAACCCTATCCATAACCCTAACCCTAACCCTATCCCTAACCCTAACGCTAACCCTAACCCTATCCATAACCCTAACCCTAACCCTAACCCTATCCCTAACCCTAACCCTAACCCTATCCCTATCCCTAACCCTAACCCTAACCCTAACCCTATCCCTATCCCTACCCTCATGATAAAGCTTATCCTTTCCATAATCGTAATGCTAGCCCTAACCCTAACTCTATCTTTAAACAGAAATCTTCTGATATATCAGAGCTGTGGGTTGTGTCCTAAAGCAAATGCTACTGAAATCATTTTCAATCCGTAGTGAATGAACAGGAGCATAGCAGTTTCAGACCTCCGCAGGACAATGAGCTGCGAGTGTGGGCTTTTCGCCGCTCTCTTTTGTCCGGGAAAACAGCAGAGGCCGAAGATCTCCTGCAGCTACTGACTACCGTGTCTTGTGGACAAAACTGTTTCTCGAACGTACATATGCCCATGAAGCTCACAGCCCACTGACTCTATGCGATTGAATTTCCTTCTGATAGAATAGCAAGGAATTCATGCAAAGCTTCCAAACAACTAGGGACTCAGGATGTCTCATACAAGTCCCTTATTAGAAAACTTCATCTCCAGCGGGTAACACTAGGTCAATGCACTCGTTTCAGTAGAGTGCGAAATGTGTGGGATGCCACTAGAAGCCACCGATTCGGAACGTCATTTCAATTGGTTTCCTGTAGGATCACCTTGGCGGTAACTTTGCTAGCCACAGACTTGTGGAATCACGTTGCCCAAAACAAATGAGTGAACGGAAGCACAGGACTATGCCAACTATGACCCAGAGTAAGCTTGGCTACCACTGTTTTCGCCAAATTACGCGTTCTGCGAGCAAAGTGTATGCGGACGTTGGAAGGCCGCTAGGCCATGCTACGCGACTTGGCCTCCAAGTCTCGGAAGACCTAAGGGAATGTCAATGTCAGAGTAGCCTGTGGGGCTCCCAGTGGAAGATAATACGTTCCTGAAGATTTGTTTGCTCCTCAAACGCACTCGGGAATCAACCTATTTCGTAGGAAGCGGGTTTTTCTCCAAAGCCGTCTCAGTGTTCAACGTCTTCTCAATGTTGTCATTTCCGTAGCGGATGTGATGGGAGAAGAAGACTGTAGCCTAAGAAACCATGGAGACTTTACCACGTCCCTCGGACTCCACCCGTTCGTGAAGCATTCGAAGAGGAAGAAGCTAAAAGTACCTCCTGGGCCTACCAGGCCATTCATTCCACTCTGAGAATACAGCAGTGAAGACTTTGCGCTCCCCTGCGTCATTCAGCAATTATATCAAGTCGTGCGAAAAGTGTTCTCAACAAAAGCCATCCACACTATTGGACGTGTTATCAATGTTCTCATTTCAGTAGGAGATGAAAGCAGCGGTGTGTCACATAGGACGTACCCTTGTGAGCATCCTGTCCAAGAACCTTGCTGCCATATAGCATCTCTGGCTCATGTCATAGCGCAGGAGCTACTGAAATGATCTCCCGTCAGCAAGGGAGGGAATGCTAGCATAGCACTTTGTGATCCTTGAAGCGGAATGAGCTTCCACAGTAGAGTTTTCTCCTAGGTACTTTTTCCATCAGAAAAGCGTAGCCCCGGGAAGAAGAGAGGCAACCGCCTACTACCTCACTTTGCCCATACAGTGTTTGCAACGTGGAAATGCACGTGCAGCTAGCAGTCCCCGTACTCTATCCGAGTGACTCTCTCACACAGCACAGGAGTGAACGCTTTGAAAGCTGCCAAGTTACTCGGGAATGAACATGTTCCTGAGAAGTGGCTTTAAGCATGAACGCAGCACTAGATCAATGTGCTCATAGCAGTTGAATTGGAAATGAGTGCCTTGTACCACATCACATACCCTCTTCAGAACTTATGATCAGCTCTCTTGCTCTGTTATTTTTACCTTGCTGTGTTTCAGTGCAACGATCTACAGAATCACTTTCTCGTCCTCAACGGACTGCGTGAAAGCACAGGGCTAAGACAGCTCTGAAATGCACGATCTTCTATGGCACACTGTCCTCTACCTGTGGCCGTCATCTAGCTTTAGCTCTAGCCCTAAACCTATATGTAACATTAACCCAAACGCTAATGCTAAACCTATCCCTAACGCTAACCCTAACCCTAACCCTAACCCTATCCATAACCCTAACCCTAACCCTATCCCTAACCCTAACCCTAACCCTAACCCTATCCCTATCCCTAACCCTAACCCTATCCCTATCCCTACCCTCATGATAAAGCTTATCCTTTCCATAATCGTAATGCTAGCCCTAACCCTAACTCTATCTTTAAACAGAAATCTTCTGATATATCAGAGCTGTGGGTTGTGTCCTAAAGCAAATGCTACTGAAATCATTTTCAATCCGTAGTGAATGAACAGGAGCATAGCAGTTTCAGACCTCCGCAGGACAATGAGCTGCGAGTGTGGGCTTTTCGCCGCTCTCTTTTGTCCGGGAAAACAGCAGAGGCCGAAGATCTCCTGCAGCTACTGACTACTGTGTCTTGTGGACAAAACTGTTTCTCGAACGTACATATGCCCATGAAGCTCACAGCCCACTGACTCTATGCGATTGAATTTCCTTCTGATAGAATAGCAAGGAATTCATGCAAAGCTTCCAAACAACTAGGGACTCAGGATGTCTCATACAAGTCCCTTATTAGAAAACTTCATCTCCAGCGGGTAACACTAGGTCAATGCACTCGTTTCAGTAGAGTGCGAAATGTGTGGGATGCCGCTAGAAGCCACCGATTCGGAACGTCATTTCAATTGGTTTTCTGTAGGATCACCTTGGCGGTAACTTTGCTAGCCACAGACTTGTGGAATCACGTGGCCCAAAACAAATGAGTGAACGGAAGCACAGGACTATGCCAGCTATGACCCAGAGTAAGCTTGGCTACCACTGTTTTCGCCAAATTACGCGTTCTGCGAGCAAAGCGTATGCGGACGTTGGAAGGCCGCTAGGCCATGCTACGCGACTTGGCCTCCAAGTCTCGGAAGACCTAAGGGAATGTCAATGTCAGAGTAGCCTGTGGGGCTCCCAGTGGAAGATAATACGTTCCTGAAGATTTGTTTGCTCCTCAAACGCACTCGGGAATCAACCTATTTCGTAGGAAGCGGGTTTTTCTCCAAAGCCGTCTCAGTGTTCAACGTCTTCTCAATGTTGTCATTTCCGTAGCGGATGTGATGGGAGAAGAAGACTGTAGCCTACGAAACCATGGAGACTTTACCACGTCCCTCGGACTCCACCCGTTCGTGAAGCATTCGAAGAGGAAGAAGCTAAAAGTACCTCCTGGGCCTACCAGGCCATTCATTCCACTCTGAGAATACAGCAGTGAAGACTTTGCGCTCCCCTGCGTCATTCAGCAATTATATCAAGTCGTGCGAAAAGTGTTCTCAACAAAAGCCATCCACACTATTGGACGTGTTATCAATGTTCTCATTTCAGTAGGAGATGAAAGCAGCGGTGTGTCACATAGGACGTACCCTTGTGAGCATCCTGTCCAAGAACCTTGCTGCCATATAGCATCTCTGGCTCGTGTCATAGCGCAGGAGCTACTGAAATGATCTCCCGTCAGCAAGGGAGGGAATGCTAGCATAGCACTTTGTGATCCTTGAAGCGGAATGAGCTTCCACAGTAGAGTTTTCTCCTAGGTACTTTTTCCATCAGAAAAGCGTAGCCCCGGGAAGAAGAGAGGCAACCGCCTACTACCTCACTTGGCCCATACAGTGTTTGCAACGTGGAAATGCACGTGCAGCTAGCAGTCCCCGTACTCTATCCGAGTGACTCTCTCACACAGCACAGGAGTGAACGCTTTGAAAGCTGCCAAGTAACTCGGGAATGAACATGTTCCTGAGAAGTGGCTTTAAGCATGAACGCAGCACTAGATCAATGTGCTCATAGCAGTTGAATTGGAAATGAGTGCCTTGTACCACATCACATACCCTCTTCAGAACTTATGATCAGCTCTCTTGCTCTGTTATTTTTACCTTGCTGTGTTTCAGTGCAACGATCTACAGAATCACTTTCTCGTCCTCAACGGACTGCGTGAAAGCACAGGACTAAGACACCTATGAAATGCAGGATCTTCCATGGCACACGGTCCTCTACCTGTGGCCGTCATCTAGCTTTAGCCCTAGCCCTAAACCTATATGTAACATTAACCCAAACGCTAATGCTAAACCTATCCCTAACGCTAACCCTAACCCTAACCCTAACCCTAACCCTATCCATAACCCTAACCCTAACCCTATCCCTAACCCTAACGCTAACCCTAACCCTATCCATAACCCTAACCCTAACCCTATCCCTAACCCTAACCCTAACCCTAACCCTATCCCTATCCCTAACCCTAACCCTAACCCTAACCCTATCCCTATCCCTACCCTCATGATAAAGCTTATCCTTTCCATAATCGTAATGCTAGCCCTAACCCTAACTCTATCTTTAAACAGAAATCTTCTGATATATCAGAGCTGTGGGTTGTGTCCTAAAGCAAATGCTACTGAAATCATTTTCAATCCGTAGTGAATGAACAGGAGCATAGCAGTTTCAGACCTCCGCAGGACAATGAGCTGCGAGTGTGGGCTTTTCGCCGCTCTCTTTTGTCCGGGAAAACAGCAGAGGCCGAAGATCTCCTGCAGCTACTGACTACCGTGTCTTGTGGACAAAACTGTTTCTCGAACGTACATATGCCCATGAAGCTCACAGCCCACTGACTCTATGCGATTGAATTTCCTTCTGATAGAATAGCAAGGAATTCATGCAAAGCTTCCAAACAACTAGGGACTCAGGATGTCTCATACAAGTCCCTTATTAGAAAACTTCATCTCCAGCGGGTAACACTAGGTCAATGCACTCGTTTCAGTAGAGTGCGAAATGTGTGGGATGCCGCTAGAAGCCACCGATTCGAAACGTCATTTCAATTGGTTTCCTGTAGGATCACCTTGGCGGTAACTTTGCTAGCCACAGACTTGTGGAATCACGTGGCCCAAAAGAAATGAGTGAACGGAAGCACAGGACTATGCCAACTATGACCCAGAGTAAGCTTGGCTACCACTGTTTTCGCCAAACTACGCGTTATGCGAGCAAAGCGTATGCGGACGTTGGAAGGCCGCTAGGCCATGCTACGCGACTTGGCCTCCAAGTCTCGGAAGACCTAAGGGAATGTCAATGTCAGAGTAGCCTGTGGGGCTCCCAGTGGAAGATAATACGTTCCTGAAGATTTGTTTGCTCCTCAAACGCACTCGGGAATCAACCTATTTCGTAGGAAGCGGGTTTTTCTCCAAAGCCGTCTCAGTGTTCAACGTCTTCTCAATGTTGTCATTTCCGTAGAGGATGTGATGGGAGAAGAAGACTGTAGCCTAAGAAACCATGGAGACTTTACCACGTCCCTCGGACTCCACCCGTTCGTGAAGCATTCGAAGAGGAAGAAGCTAAAAGTACCTCCTGGGCCTACCAGGCCATTCATTCCACTCTGAGAATACAGCAGTGAAGACTTTGCGCTCCCCTGCGTCATTCAGCAATTATATCAAGTCGTGCGAAAAGTGTTCTCAACAAAAGCCATCCACACTATTGGACGTGTTATCAATGTTCTCATTTCAGTAGGAGATGAAAGCAGCGGTGTGTCACATAGGACGTACCCTTGTGAGCATCCTGTCCAAGAACCTTGCTGCCATATAGCATCTCTGGCTCATGTCATAGCGCAGGAGCTACTGAAATGATCTCCCGTCAGCAAGGGAGGGAATGCTAGCATAGCACTTTGTGATCCTTGAAGCGGAATGAGCTTCCACAGTAGAGTTTTCTCCTAGGTACTTTTTCCATCAGAAAAGCGTAGCCCCGGGAAGAAGAGAGGCAACCGCCTACTACCTCACTTTGCCCATACAGTGTTTGCAACGTGGAAATGCACGTGCAGCTAGCAGTCCCCGTACTCTATCCGAGTGACTCTCTCACACAGCACAGGAGTGAACGCTTTGAAAGCTGCCAAGTTACTCGGGAATGAACATGTTCCTGAGAAGTGGCTTTAAGCATGAACGCAGCACTAGATCAATGTGCTCATAGCAGTTGAATTGGAAATGAGTGCCTTGTACCACATCACATACCCTCTTCAGAACTTATGATCAGCTCTCTTGCTCTGTTATTTTTACCTTGCTGTGTTTCAGTGCAACGATCTACAGAATCACTTTCTCGTCCTCAACGGACTGCGTGAAAGCACAGGACTAAGACACCTATGAAATGCAGGATCTTCCATGGCACACGGTCCTCTACCTGTGGCCGTCATCTAGCTTTAGCCCTAGCCCTAAACCTATATGTAACATTAACCCAAACGCTAATGCTAAACCTATCCCTAACGCTAACCCTAACCCTAACCCTAACCCTAACCCTATCCATAACCCTAACCCTAACCCTATCCCTAACCCTAACCCTAACCCTAACCCTATCCCTATCCCTAACCCTAACCCTAACCCTAACCCTATCCCTATCCCTACCCTCATGATAAAGCTTATCCTTTCCATAATAGTAATGCTAGCCCTAACCCTAACTCTATCTTTAAACAGAAATCTTCTGATATATCAGAGCTGTGGGTTGTGTCCTAAAGCAAATGCTACTGAAATCATTTTCAATCCGCAGTGAATGAACAGGAGCATAGCAGTTTCAGACCTCCGCAGGACAATGAGCTGCGAGTGTGGGCTTTTCGCCGCTCTCTTTTGTCCGGGAAAACAGCAGAGGCCGAAGATCTCCTGCAGCTACTGACTACCGTGTCTTGTGGACAAAACTGTTTCTCGAACGTACATATGCCCATGAAGCTCACAGCCCACTGACTCTATGCGATTGAATTTCCTTCTGATAGAATAGCAAGGAATTCATGCAAAGCTTCCAAACAACTAGGGACTCAGGATGTCTCATACAAGTCCCTTATTAGAAAACTTCATCTCCAGCGGGTAACACTAGGTCAATGCACTCGTTTCAGTAGAGTGCGAAATGTGTGGGATGCCGCTAGAAGCCACCGATTCGGAACGTCATTTCAATTGGTTTCCTGTAGGATCACCTTGGCGGTAACTTTGCTAGCCACAGACTTGTGGAATCACGTGGCCCAAAACAAATGAGTGAACGGAAGCACAGGACTATGCCAACTATGACCCAGAGTAAGCTTGGCTACCACTGTTTTCGCCAAACTACGCGTTCTGCGAGCAAAGCGTATGCGGACGTTGGAAGGCCGCTAGGCCATGCTACGCGACTTGGCCTCCAAGTCTCGGAAGACCTAAGGGAATGTCAATGTCAGAGTAGCCTGTGGGGCTCCCAGTGGAAGATAATACGTTCCTGAAGATTTGTTTGCTCCTCAAACGCACTCGGGAATCAACCTATTTCGTAGGAAGCGGGTTTTTCTCCAAAGCCGTCTGAGTGTTCAACGTCTTCTCAATGTTGTCATTTCCGTAGCGGATGTGATGGGAGAAGAAGACTGTAGCCTAAGAAACCATGGAGACTATACCACGTCCCTCGGACTCCACCCGTTCGTGAAGCATTCGAAGAGGAAGAAGCTAAAAGTACCTCCTGGGCCTACCAGGCCATTCATTCCACTCTGAGAATACAGCAGTGAAGACTTTGCGCTCCCCTGCGTCATTCAGCAATTATATCAAGTCGTGCGAAAAGTGTTCTCAACAAAAGCCATCCACACTATTGGACGTGTTATCAATGTTCTCATTTCAGTAGGAGATGAAAGCAGCGGTGTGTCACATAGGACGTACCCTTGTGAGCATCCTGTCCAAGAACCTTGCTGCCATATAGCATCTCTGGCTCGTGTCATAGCGCAGGAGCTACTGAAATGATCTCCCGTCAGCAAGGGAGGGAATGCTAGCGTAGCACTTTGTGATCCTTGAAGCGGAATGAGCTTCCACAGTAGAGTTTTCTCCTAGGTACTTTTTCCATCAGAAAAGCGTAGCCCCGGGAAGAAGAGAGGCAACCGCCTACTACCTCACTTTGCCCATACAGTGTTTGCAACGTGGAAATGCACGTGCAGCTAGCAGTCCCCGTACTCTATCCGAGTGACTCTCTCACACAGCACAGGAGTGAACGCTTTGAAAGCTGCCAAGTTACTCGGGAATGAACATGTTCCTGAGAAGTGGCTTTAAGCATGAACGCAGCACTAGATCAATGTGCTCATAGCAGTTGAATTGGAAATGAGTGCCTTGTACCACATCACATACCCTCTTCAGAACTTATGATCAGCTCTCTTGCTCTGTTATTTTTACCTTGCTGTGTTTCAGTGCAACGATCTACAGAATCACTTTCTCGTCCTCAACGGACTGCGTGAAAGCACAGGGCTAAGACAGCTCTGAAATGCACGATCTTCTATGGCACACTGTCCAATACCTGTGGCCGTCATCTACCTTTAGCTCTAGCCCTAAACCTATATGTAACATTAACCCAAACGCTAATGCTAAACCTATCCCTAACGCTAACCCTAACCCTAACCCTAACCCTAACCCTATCCATAACCCTAACCCTAACCCTATCCCTAACCCTAACCCTAACCCTAACCCTATCCCTATCCCTAACCCTAACCCTAACCCTAACCCTATCCCTATCCCTACCCTCATGATAAAGCTTATCCTTTCCATAATAGTAATGCTAGCCCTAACCCTAACTCTATCTTTAAACAGAAATCTTCTGATATATCAGAGCTGTGGGTTGTGTCCTAAAGCAAATGCTACTGAAATCATTTTCAATCCGCAGTGAATGAACAGGAGCATAGCAGTTTCAGACCTCCGCAGGACAATGAGCTGCGAGTGTGGGCTTTTCGCCGCTCTCTTTTGTCCGGGAAAACAGCAGAGGCCGAAGATCTCCTGCAGCTACTGACTACCGTGTCTTGTGGACAAAACTGTTTCTCGAACGTACATATGCCCATGAAGCTCACAGCCCACTGACTCTATGCGATTGAATTTCCTTCTGATAGAATAGCAAGGAATTCATGCAAAGCTTCCAAACAACTAGGGACTCAGGATGTCTCATACAAGTCCCTTATTAGAAAACTTCATCTCCAGCGGGTAACACTAGGTCAATGCACTCGTTTCAGTAGAGTGCGAAATGTGTGGGATGCCGCTAGAAGCCACCGATTCGGAACGTCATTTCAATTGGTTTCCTGTAGGATCACCTTGGCGGTAACTTTGCTAGCCACAGACTTGTGGAATCACGTGGCCCAAAACAAATGAGTGAACGGAAGCACAGGACTATGCCAACTATGACCCAGAGTAAGCTTGGCTACCACTGTTTTCGCCAAACTACGCGTTCTGCGAGCAAAGCGTATGCGGACGTTGGAAGGCCGCTAGGCCATGCTACGCGACTTGGCCTCCAAGTCTCGGAAGACCTAAGGGAATGTCAATGTCAGAGTAGCCTGTGGGGCTCCCAGTGGAAGATAATACGTTCCTGAAGATTTGTTTGCTCCTCAAACGCACTCGGGAATCAACCTATTTCGTAGGAAGCGGGTTTTTCTCCAAAGCCGTCTGAGTGTTCAACGTCTTCTCAATGTTGTCATTTCCGTAGCGGATGTGATGGGAGAAGAAGACTGTAGCCTAAGAAACCATGGAGACTATACCACGTCCCTCGGACTCCACCCGTTCGTGAAGCATTCGAAGAGGAAGAAGCTAAAAGTACCTCCTGGGCCTACCAGGCCATTCATTCCACTCTGAGAATACAGCAGTGAAGACTTTGCGCTCCCCTGCGTCATTCAGCAATTATATCAAGTCGTGCGAAAAGTGTTCTCAACAAAAGCCATCCACACTATTGGACGTGTTATCAATGTTCTCATTTCAGTAGGAGATGAAAGCAGCGGTGTGTCACATAGGACGTACCCTTGTGAGCATCCTGTCCAAGAACCTTGCTGCCATATAGCATCTCTGGCTCGTGTCATAGCGCAGGAGCTACTGAAATGATCTCCCGTCAGCAAGGGAGGGAATGCTAGCGTAGCACTTTGTGATCCTTGAAGCGGAATGAGCTTCCACAGTAGAGTTTTCTCCTAGGTACTTTTTCCATCAGAAAAGCGTAGCCCCGGGAAGAAGAGAGGCAACCGCCTACTACCTCACTTTGCCCATACAGTGTTTGCAACGTGGAAATGCACGTGCAGCTAGCAGTCCCCGTACTCTATCCGAGTGACTCTCTCACACAGCACAGGAGTGAACGCTTTGAAAGCTGCCAAGTTACTCGGGAATGAACATGTTCCTGAGAAGTGGCTTTAAGCATGAACGCAGCACTAGATCAATGTGCTCATAGCAGTTGAATTGGAAATGAGTGCCTTGTACCACATCACATACCCTCTTCAGAACTTATGATCAGCTCTCTTGCTCTGTTATTTTTACCTTGCTGTGTTTCAGTGCAACGATCTACAGAATCACTTTCTCGTCCTCAACGGACTGCGTGAAAGCACAGGGCTAAGACAGCTCTGAAATGCACGATCTTCTATGGCACACTGTCCAATACCTGTGGCCGTCATCTACCTTTAGCTCTAGCCCTAAACCTATATGTAACATTAACCCAAACGCTAATGCTAAACCTATCCCTAACGCTAACCCTAACCCTAACCCTAACCCTATCCATAACCCTAACCCTAACCCTATCCCTAACCCTAACCCTAACCCTAACCCTATCCCTATCCCTAACCCTAACCCTAACCCTAACCCTATCCCTATCCCTACCCTCATGATAAAGCTTATCCTTTCCATAATCGTAATGCTAGCCCTAACCCTAACTCTATCTTTAAACAGAAATCTTCTGATATATCAGAGCTGTGGGTTGTGTCCTAAAGCAAATGCTACTGAAATCATTTTCAATCCGTAGTGAATGAACAGGAGCATAGCAGTTTCAGACCTCCGCAGGACAATGAGCTGCGAGTGTGGGCTTTTCGCCGCTCTCTTTTGTCCGGGAAAACAGCAGAGCCCGAAGATCTCCTGCAGCTACTGACTACTGTGTCTTGTGGACAAAACTGTTTCTCGAACGTACATATGCCCATGAAGTTCACAGCCCACTGACTCTATGCGATTGAATTTCCTTCTGATAGAATAGCAAGGAATTCATGCAAAGCTTCCAAACAACTAGGGACTCAGGATGTCTCATACAAGTCCCTTATTAGAAAACTTCATCTCCAGCGGGTAACACTAGGTCAATGCACTCGTTTCAGTAGAGTGCGAAATGTGTGGGATGCCGCTAGAAGCCACCGATTCGGAACGTCATTTCAATTGGTTTTCTGTAGGATCACCTTGGCGGTAACTTTGCTAGCCACAGACTTGTGGAATCACGTGGCCCAAAACAAATGAGTGAACGGAAGCACAGGACTATGCCAACTATGACCCAGAGTAAGCTTGGCTACCACTGTTTTCGCCAAATTACGCGTTCTGCGAGCAAAGCGTATGTGGACGTTGGAAGGCCGCTAGGCCATGCTACGCGACTTGGCCTCCAAGTCTCGGAAGACCTAAGGGAATGTCAATGTCAGAGTAGCCTGTGGGGCTCCCAGTGGAAGATAATACGTTCCTGAAGATTTGTTTGCTCCTCAAACGCACTCGGGAATCAACCTATTTCGTAGGAAGCGGGTTTTTCTCCAAAGCCGTCTGAGTGTTCAACGTCTTCTCAATGTTGTCATTTCCGTAGCGGATGTGATGGGAGAAGAAGACTGTAGCCTAAGAAACCATGGAGACTTTACCACGTCCCTCGGACTCCACCCGTTCGTGAAGCATTCGAAGAGGAAGAAGCTAAAAGTACCTCCTGGGCCTACCAGGCCATTCATTCCACTCTGAGAATACAGCAGTGAAGACTTTGCGCTCCCCTGCGTCATTCAGCAATTATATCAAGTCGTGCGAAAAGTGTTCTCAACAAAAGCCATCCACACTATTGGACGTGTTATCAATGTTCTCATTTCAGTAGGAGATGAAAGCAGCGGTGTGTCACATAGGACGTACCCTTGTGAGCATCCTGTCCAAGAACCTTGCTGCCATATAGCATCTCTGGCTCGTGTCATAGCGCAGGAGCTACTGAAATGATCTCCCGTCAGCAAGGGAGGGAATGCTAGCATAGCACTTTGTGATCCTTGAAGCGGAATGAGCTTCCACAGTAGAGTTTTCTCCTAGGTACTTTTTCCATCAGAAAAGCGTAGCCCCGGGAAGAAGAGAGGCAACCGCCTACTACCTCACTTTGCCCATACAGTGTTTGCAACGTGGAAATGCACGTGCAGCTAGCAGTCCCCGTACTCTATCCGAGTGACTCTCTCACACAGCACAGGAGTGAACGCTTTGAAAGCTGCCAAGTTACTCGGGAATGAACATGTTCCTGAGAAGTGGCTTTAAGCATGAACGCAGCACTAGATCAATGTGCTCATAGCAGTTGAATTGGAAATGAGTGCCTTGTACCACATCACATACCCTCTTCAGAACTTATGATCAGCTCTCTTGCTCTGTTATTTTTACCTTGCTGTGTTTCAGTGCAACGATCTACAGAATCACTTTCTCGTCCTCAACGGACTGCGTGAATGCACAGGGCTAAGACAGCTCTGAAATGCACGATCTTCTATGGCACACTGTCCTCTACCTGTGGCCGTCATCTAGCTTTAGCTCTAGCCCTAAACCTATATGTAACATTAACCCAAACGCTAATGCTAAACCTATCCCTAACGCTAACCCTAACCCTAACCCTAACCCTATCCATAACCCTAACCCTAACCCTATCCCTAACCCTAACCCTAACCCTAACCCTATCCCTATCCCTAACCCTAACCCTAACCCTAACCCTATCCCTATCCCTACCCTCATGATAAAGCTTATCCTTTCCATAATCGTAATGCTAGCCCTAACCCTAACTCTATCTTTAAACAGAAATCTTCTGATATATCAGAGCTGTGGGTTGTGTCCTAAAGCAAATGCTACTGAAATCATTTTCAATCCGTAGTGAATGAACAGGAGCATAGCAGTTTCAGACCTCCGCAGGACAATGAGCTGCGAGTGTGGGCTTTTCGCCGCTCTCTTTTGTCCGGGAAAACAGCAGAGGCCGAAGATCTCCTGCAGCTACTGACTACTGTGTCTTGTGGACAAAACTGTTTCTCGAACGTACATATGCCCATGAAGTTCACAGCCCACTGACTCTATGCGATTGAATTTCCTTCTGATAGAATAGCAAGGAATTCATGCAAAGCTTCCAAACAACTAGGGACTCAGGATGTCTCATACAAGTCCCTTATTAGAAAACTTCATCTCCGGCGGGTAACACTAGGTCAATGCACTCGTTTCAGTAGAGTGCGAAATGTGTGGGATGCCGCTAGAAGCCACCGATTCGGTACGTCATTTCAATTGGTTTTCTGTAGGATCACCTTGGCGGTAACTTTGCTAGCCACAGACTTGTGGAATCACGTGGCCCAAAACAAATGAGTGAACGGAAGCACAGGACTATGCCAACTATGACCCAGAGTAAGCTTGGCTACCACTGTTTTCGCCAAATTACGCGTTCTGCGAGCAAAGCGTATGCGGACGTTGGAAGGCCGCTAGGCCATGCTACGCGACTTGGCCTCCAAGTCTCGGAAGACCTAAGGGAATGTCAATGTCAGAGTAGCCTGTGGGGCTCCCAGTGGAAGATAATACGTTCCTGAAGATTTGTTTGCTCCTCAAACGCACTCGGGAATCAACCTATTTCGTAGGAAGCGGGTTTTTCTCCAAAGCCGTCTGAGTGTTCAACGTCTTCTCAATGTTGTCATTTCCGTAGCGGATGTGATGGGAGAAGAAGACTGTAGCCTAAGAAACCATGGAGACTTTACCACGTCCCTCGGACTCCACCCGTTCGTGAAGCATTCAAAGAGGAAGAAGCTTAAAGTACCTCCTGGGCCTACCAGGCCATTCATTCCACTCTGAGAATACAGCAGTGAAGACTTTGCGCTCCCCTGCGTCATTCAGCAATTATATCAAGTCGTGCGAAAAGTGTTCTCAACAAAAGCCATCCACACTATTGGACGTGTTATCAATGTTCTCATTTCAGTAGGAGATGAAAGCAGCGGTGTGTCACATAGGACGTACCCTTGTGAGCATCCTGTCCAAGAACCTTGCTGCCATATAGCATCTCTGGCTCGTGTCATAGCGCAGGAGCTACTGAAATGATCTCCCGTCAGCAAGGGAGGGAATGCTAGCATAGCACTTTGTGATCCTTGAAGCGGAATGAGCTTCCACAGTAGAGTTTTCTCCTAGGTACTTTTTCCATCAGAAAAGCGTAGCCCCGGGAAGAAGAGAGGCAACCGCCTACTACCTCACTTTGCCCATACAGTGTTTGCAACGTGGAAATGCACGTGCAGCTAGCAGTCCCCGTACTCTATCCGAGTGACTCTCTCACACAGCACAGGAGTGAACGCTTTGAAAGCTGCCAAGTTACTCGGGAATGAACATGTTCCTGAGAAGTGGCTTTAAGCATGAACGCAGCACTAGATCAATGTGCTCATAGCAGTTGAATTGGAAATGAGTGCCTTGTACCATATCACATACCCTCTTCAGAACTTATGATCAGCTCTCTTGCTCTGTTATTTTTACCTTGCTGTGTTTCAGTGCAACGATCTACAGAATCACTTTCTCGTCCTCAACGGACTGCGTGAAAGCACAGGACTAAGACACCTATGAAATGCAGGATCTTCCATGGCACACGGTCCTCTACCTGTGCCCGTCATCTAGCTTTAGCCCTAGCCCTAAACCTATATGTAACATTAACCCAAACGCTAATGCTAAACCTATCCCTAACGCTAACCCTAACCCTAAACCCTAACCCTAACCCTATCCCTAACCCTAACCCTAACCCTAACTCTAACCCTATCCCTATCCCTAACCCTAACCCTAAACCTAACCCTATCCCTATCCCTACCCTCATGATAAAGCTTATCCTTTCCATAATCGTAATGCTAGCCCTAACCCTAACTCTATCTTTAAACAGAAATCTTCTGATATATCAGAGCTGTGGGTTGTGTCCTAAAGCAAATGCTACTGAAATCATTTTCAATCCGTAGTGAATGAACAGGAGCATAGCAGTTTCAGACCTCCGCAGGACAATGAGCTGCGAGTGTGGGCTTTTCGCCGCTCTCTTTTGTCCGGGAAAACAGCAGAGGCCGAAGATCTCCTGCAGCTACTGACTACCGTGTCTTGTGGACAAAACTGTTTCTCGAACGTACATATGCCCATGAAGCTCACAGCCCACTGACTCTATGCGATTGAATTTCCTTCTGATAGAATAGCAAGGAATTCATGGAAAGCTTCCAAACAACTAGGGACTCAGGATGTCTCACACAAGTCCCTTATTAGAAAACTTCATCTCCAGCGGGTAACACTAGGTCAATGCACTCGTTTCAGTAGAGTGCGAAATGTGTGGGATGCCGCTAGAAGCCACCGATTCGGAACGTCATTTCAATTGGTTTTCTGTATGATCACCTTGGCGGTAACTTTTCTAGACACAGACTTGTGGAATCACGTTGCCCAAAACAAATGAGTGAACGGAAGCACAGGACTATGCCAACTATGACCCAGAGTAAGCTTGGCTACCACTGTTTTCGCCAAATTACGCGTTCTGCGAGCAAAGCGTATGCGGACGTTGGAAGGCCGCTAGGCCATGCTATGCGACTTGGCCTCCAAGTCTCGGAAGACCTAAGGGAATGTCAATGTCAGAGTAGCCTGTGGGGCTCCCAGTGGAAGATAATACGTTCCTGAAGATTTGTTTGCTCCTCAAACGCACTCGGGAATCAACCTATTTCGTAGGAAGCGGGTTTTTCTCCAAAGCCGTCTCAGTGTTCAACGTCTTCTCAATGTTGTCATTTCCGTAGCGGATGTGATGGGAGAAGAAGACTGTAGCCTAAGAAACCATGGAGACTTTACCACGTCCCTCGGACTCCACCCGTTCGTGAAGCATTCGAAGAGGAAGAAGCTAAAAGTACCTCCTGGGCCTACCAGGCCATTCATTCCACTCTGAGAATACAGCAGTGAAGACTTTGCGCTCCCCTGCGTCATTCAGCAATTATACCAAGTCGTGCGAAAAGTGTTCTCAACAAAAGCCATCCACACTATTGGACGTGTTATCAATGTTCTCATTTCAGTAGGAGATGAAAGCAGCGGTGTGTCACATAGGACGTACCCTTGTGAGCATCCTGTCCAAGAACCTTGCTGCCATATAGCATCTCTGGCTCGTGTCATAGCGCAGGAGCTACTGAAATGATCTCCCGTCAGCAAGGGAGGGAATGCTAGCATAGCACTTTGTGATCCTTGAAGCGGAATGAGCTTCCACAGTAGAGTTTTCTCCTAGGTACTTTTTCCATCAGAAAAGCGTAGCCCCGGGAAGAAGAGAGGCAACCGCCTACTACCTCACTTTGCCCATACAGTGTTTGCAACGTGGAAATGCACGTGCAGCTAGCAGTCCCCGTACTCTATCCGAGTGACTCTCTCACACAGCACAGGAGTGAACACTTTGAAAGCTGCCAAGTTACTCGGGAATGAACATGTTCCTGAGAAGTGGCTATAAGCATGAACACAGCACTAGATCAATGTGCTCATAGCAGTTGAATTGGAAATCAGTGCCTTGTACCACATCACATACCCTCTTCAGAACTTATGATCAGCTCTGTTGCTCTGTTATTTTTACCTTGCTGTGTTTCAGTGCAACGATCTACAGAATCACTTTCTCGTCCTCAACGGACTGCGTGAAAGCACAGGGCTAAGACAGCTATGAAATGCACGATCTTCTATGGCACACTGTCCTCTACCTGTGGCCGTCATCTAGCTTTAGCTCTAGCCCTAAACCTATATGTAACATTAACCCAAACGCTAATGCTAAACCTATCCCTAACGCTAACCCTAACCATAACCCTAACCCTAACCCTATCCATAACCCTAACCCTAACCCTATCCCTAACCCTAACCCTATCCCTATCCCTACCCTCATGATAAAGCGTATCCTTTCCATAATCGTAATGCTAGCCCTAACCCTAACTCTATCTTTAAACAGAAATCTTCTGATATATCAGAGCTGTGGGTTGTGTCCTAAAGCAAATGCTACTGAAATCATTTTCAATCCGTAGTGAATGAACAGGAGCATAGCAGTTTCAGACCTCCGCAGGACAATGAGCTGCGAGTGTGGGCTTTTCGCCGCTCTCTTTTGTCCGGGAAAACAGCAGAGGCCGAAGATCTCCTGCAGCTACTGACTACCGTGTCTTGTGGACAAAACTGTTTCTCGAACGTACATATGCCCATGAAGCTCACAGCCCACTGACTCTATGCGATTGAATTTCCTTCTGATAGAATAGCAAGGAATTCATGCAAAGCTTCCAAACAACTAGGGACTCAGGATGTCTCATACAAGTCCCTTATTAGAAAACTTCATCTCCAGCGGGTAACACTAGGTCAATGCACTCGTTTCAGTAGAGTGCGAAATGTGTGGGATGCCGCTAGAAGCCACCGAATCGGTACGTCATTTCAATTGGTTTTCTGTAGGATCACCTTGGCGGTAACTTTGCTAGCCACAGACTTGTGGAATCACGTTGCCCAAAACAAATGAGTGAACGGAAGCACAGGACTATGCCAACTATGACCCAGAGTAAGCTAGGCTACCACTGTTTTCGCCAAATTACGCGCTCTGCGAGCAAAGCGTATGCGGACGTTGGAAGGCCGCTAGGCCATGCTACGCGACTTGGCCTCCAAGTCTCGGAAGACCTAAGGGAATGTCAATGTCAGAGTAGCCTGTGGGGCTCCCAGTGGAAGATAATACGTTCCTGAAGATTTGTTTGCTCCTCAAACGCACTCGGGAATCAACCTATTTCGTAGGAAGCGGGTTTTTCTCCAAAGCCGTCTCAGTGTTCAACGTCTTCTCAATGTTGTCATTTCCGTAGCGGATGTGATGGGAGAAGAAGACTGTAGCCTAAGAAACCATGGAGACTATACCACGTCCCTCGGACTCCACCCGTTCGTGAAGCATTCGAAGAGGAAGAAGCTAAAAGTACCTCCTGGGCCTACCAGGCCATTCATTCCACTCTGAGAATACAGCAGTGAAGACTTTGCGCTCCCCTGCGTCATTCAGCAATTATATCAAGTCGTGCGAAAAGTGTTCTCAACAAAAGCCATCCACACTATTTGACGTGTTATCAATGTTCTCATTTCAGTAGGAGATGAAAGCAGCGGTGTGTCACATAGGACGTACCCTTGTGAGCATCCTGTCCAAGAACCTTGCTGCCATATAGCATCTCTGGCTCGTGTCATAGCGCAGGAGCTACTGAAATGATCTCCCGTCAGCAAGGGAGGGAATGCTAGCATAGCACTTTGTGATCCTTGAAGCGGAATGAGCTTCCACAGTAGAGTTTTCTCCTAGGTACTTTTTCCATCAGAAACGCGTAGCCCCGGGAAGAAGAGAGGCAACCGCCTACTACCTCACTTTGCCCATACAGTGTTTGCAACGTGGAAATGCACGTGCAGCTAGCAGTCCCCGTACTCTATCCGAGTGACTCTCTCACACAGCACAGGAGTGAACGCTTTGAAAGCTGCCAAGTGTCTCGGGAATGAACATGTTCCTGAGAAGTGGCTTTAAGCATGAACGCAGCACTAGATCAATGTGCTCATAGCAGTTGAATTGGAAATGAGTGCCTTGTACCACATCACAAACCCTCTTCAGAACTTATGATCAGCTCTCTTGCTCTGTTATTTTTACCTTGTTGTGTTTCAGTGCAACGATCTACAGAATCACTTTCTCGTCCTCAACGGACTGCTTGAAAGCACAGGACTAAGACGGCTATGAAATGCACAATCTTCTATGGCACACTGTCCTCTACCTGTAGCCGTCATCTAGCTTTAGCCCTAGCCCTAAACCTATATGTAACATTAACCCAAACGCTAATTCTAAACCTATCCCTAACGCTAACCCTAACCCTAACCCTAACCCTATCCATAATCCTAACCCTAACCCTATCCCTAACCCTAACCCTAACCCTAACTCTAACCCTATCCCTATCCCTAACCCTAACCCTAAACCTAACCCTATCCCTATCCCTACCCTCATGATAAAGCTTATCCTTTCCATAATCGTAATGCTAGCCCTAACCCTAACTCTATCTTTAAACAGAAATCTTCTGATATATCAGAGCTGTGGGTTGTGTCCTAAAGCAAATGCTACTGAAATCATTTTCAATCCGTAGTGAATGAACAGGAGCATAGCAGTTTCAGACCTCCGCAGGACAATGAGCTGCGAGTGTGGGCTTTTCGCCGCTCTCTTTTGTCCGGGAAAACAGCAGAGGCCGAAGATCTCCTGCAGCTACTGACTACCGTGTCTTGTGGACAAAACTGTTTCTCGAACGTACATATGCCCATGAAGCTCACAGCCCACTGACTCTATGCGATTGAATTTCCTTCTGATAGAATAGCAAGGAATTCATGCAAAGCTTCCAAACAACTAGGGACTCAGGATGTCTCATACAAGTCCCTTATTAGAAAACTTCATCTCCAGCGGGTAACACTAGGTCAATGCACTCGTTTCAGTAGAGTGCGAAATGTGTGGGATGCCGCTAGAAGCCACCGATTCGGAACGTCATTTCAATTGGTTTTCTGTATGATCACCTTGGCGGTAACTTTTCTAGACACAGACTTGTGGAATCACGTTGCCCAAAACAAATGAGTGAACGGAAGCACAGGACTATGCCAACTATGACCCAGAGTAAGCTTGGCTACCACTGTTTTCGCCAAATTACGCGTTCTGCGAGCAAAGCGTATGCGGACGTTGGAAGGCCGCTAGGCCATGCTATGCGACTTGGCCTCCAAGTCTCGGAAGACCTAAGGGAATGTCAATGTCAGAGTAGCCTGTGGGGCTCCCAGTGGAAGATAATACGTTCCTGAAGATTTGTTTGCTCCTCAAACGCACTCGGGAATCAACCTATTTCGTAGGAAGCGGGTTTTTCTCCAAAGCCGTCTCAGTGTTCAACGTCTTCTCAATGTTGTCATTTCCGTAGCGGATGTGATGGGAGAAGAAGACTGTAGCCTAAGAAACCATGGAGACTTTACCACGTCCCTCGGACTCCACCCGTTCGTGAAGCATTCGAAGAGGAAGAAGCTAAAAGTACCTCCTGGGCCTACCAGGCCATTCATTCCACTCTGAGAATACAGCAGTGAAGACTTTGCGCTCCCCTGCGTCATTCAGCAATTATACCAAGTCGTGCGAAAAGTGTTCTCAACAAAAGCCATCCACACTATTGGACGTGTTATCAATGTTCTCATTTCAGTAGGAGATGAAAGCAGCGGTGTGTCACATAGGACGTACCCTTGTGAGCATCCTGTCCAAGAACCTTGCTGCCATATAGCATCTCTGGCTCGTGTCATAGCGCAGGAGCTACTGAAATGATCTCCCGTCAGCAAGGGAGGGAATGCTAGCATAGCACTTTGTGATCCTTGAAGCGGAATGAGCTTCCACAGTAGAGTTTTCTCCTAGGTACTTTTTCCATCAGAAAAGCGTAGCCCCGGGAAGAAGAGAGGCAACCGCCTACTACCTCACTTTGCCCATACAGTGTTTGCAACGTGGAAATGCACGTGCAGCTAGCAGTCCCCGTACTCTATCCGAGTGACTCTCTCACACAGCACAGGAGTGAACACTTTGAAAGCTGCCAAGTTACTCGGGAATGAACATGTTCCTGAGAAGTGGCTATAAGCATGAACACAGCACTAGATCAATGTGCTCATAGCAGTTGAATTGGAAATCAGTGCCTTGTACCACATCACATACCCTCTTCAGAACTTATGATCAGCTCTGTTGCTCTGTTATTTTTACCTTGCTGTGTTTCAGTGCAACGATCTACAGAATCACTTTCTCGTCCTCAACGGACTGCGTGAAAGCACAGGGCTAAGACAGCTATGAAATGCACGATCTTCTATGTCACACTGTCCTCTACCTGTGGCCGTCATCTAGCTTTAGCCCTAGCCCTAAACCTATATGTAACATTAACCCCAACGCTAATGCTAAACCTATCCCTAACGCTAACCCTAACCCTAACCCTAACCCTAACCCTATCCCTATCCCTAACCCTAACCCTAACCCTAACCCTATCCCTATCCCTACCCTCATGATAAAGCTTATCCTTTCCATAATCGTAATGCTAGCCCTAACCCTAACTCTATCTTTAAACAGAAATCTTCTGATATATCAGAGCTGTGGGTTGTGTCCTAAAGCAAATGCTACTGAAATCATTTTCAATCCGTAGTGAATGAACAGGAGCATAGCAGTTTCAGACCTCCGCAGGACAATGAGCTGCGAGTGTGGGCTTTTCGCCGCTCTCTTTTGTCCGGGAAAACAGCAGAGGCCGAAGATCTCCTGCAGCTACTGACTACCGTGTCTTGTGGACAAAACTGTTTCTCGAACGTACATATGCCCATGAAGCTCACAGCCCACTGACTCTATGCGATTGAATTTCCTTCTGATAGAATAGCAAGGAATTCATGGAAAGCTTCCAAACAACTAGGGACTCAGGATGTCTCATACAAGTCCCTTATTAGAAAACTTCATCTCCAGCGGGTAACACTAGGTCAATGCACTCGTTTCAGTAGAGTGCGAAATGTGTGGGATGCCGCTAGAAGCCACCGATTCGGAACGTCATTTCAATTGGTTTTCTGTAGGATCACCTTGGCGGTAACTTTGCTAGCCACAGACTTGTGGAATCACGTGGCCCAAAACAAATGAGTGAACGGAAGCACAGGACTATGCCAACTATGACCCAGAGTAAGCTTGGCTACCACTGTTTTCGCCAAATTACGCGTTCTGCGAGCAAAGCGTATGCGGACGTTGGAAGGCCGCTAGGCCATGCTACGCGACTTGGCCTCCAAGTCTCGGAAGACCTAAGGGAATGTCAATGTCAGAGTAGCCTGTGGGGCTCCCAGTGGAAGATAATACGTTCCTGAAGATTTGTTTGCTCCTCAAACGCACTCGGGAATCAACCTATTTCGTAGGAAGCGGGTTTTTCTCCAAAGCCGTCTGAGTGTTCAACGTCTTCTCAATGTTGTCATTTCCGTAGCGGATGTGATGGGAGAAGAAGACTGTAGCCTACGAAACCATGGAGACTTTACCACGTCCCTCGGACTCCACCCGTTCGTGAAGCATTCGAAGAGGAAGAAGCTAAAAGTACCTCCTGGGCCTACCAGGCCATTCATTCCACTCTGAGAATACAGCAGTGAAGACTTTGCGCTCCCCTGCGTCATTCAGCAATTATATCAAGTCGTGCGAAAAGTGTTCTCAACAAAAGCCATCCACACTATTGGACGTGTTATCAATGTTCTCATTTCAGTAGGAGATGAAAGCAGCGGTGTGTCACATAGGACGTACCCTTGTGAGCATCCTGTCCAAGTACCTTGCTGCCATATAGCATCTCTGGCTCGTGTCATAGCGCAGGAGCTACTGAAATGATCTCCCGTCAGCAAGGGAGGGAATGCTAGCATAGCACTTTGTGATCCTTGAAGCGGAATGAGCTTCCACAGTAGAGTTTTCTCCTAGGTACTTTTTCCATCAGAAAAGCGTAGCCCCGGGAAGAAGAGAGGCAACCGCCTACTACCTCACTTTGCCCATACAGTGTTTGCAACGTGGAAATGCACGTGCAGCTAGCAGTCCCCGTACTCTATCCGAGTGACTCTCTCACACAGCACAGGAGTGAACGCTTTGAAAGCTGCCAAGTTACTCGGGAATGAACATGTTCCTGAGAAGTGGCTTTAAGCATGAACGCAGCACTAGATCAATGTGCTCATAGCAGTTGAATTGGAAATGAGTGCCTTGTACCACATCACATACCCTCTTCAGAACTTATGATCAGCTCTCTTGCTCTGTTATTTTTACCTTGCTGTGTTTCAGTGCAACGATCTACAGAATCACTTTCTCGTCCTCAACGGACTGCGTGAAAGCACAGGACTAAGACAGCTATGAAATGCAGGATCTTCCATGGCACACGGTCCTCTACCTGTGGCCGTCATCTAGCTTTAGCCCTAGCCCTAAACCTATATGTAACATTAACCCCAACGCTAATGCTAAACCTATCCCTAACGCTAACCCTAACCCTAACCCTAACCCTAACCCTATCCCTATCCCTAACCCTAACCCTAACCCTAACCCTATCCCTATCCCTACCCTCATGATAAAGCTTATCCTTTCCATAATCGTAATGCTAGCCCTAACCCTAACTCTATCTTTAAACAGAAATCTTCTGATATATCAGAGCTGTGGGTTGTGTCCTAAAGCAAATGCTACTGAAATCATTTTCAATCCGTAGTGAATGAACAGGAGCATAGCAGTTTCAGACCTCCGCAGGACAATGAGCTGCGAGTGTGGGCTTTTCGCCGCTCTCTTTTGTCCGGGAAAACAGCAGAGGCCGAAGATCTCCTGCAGCTACTGACTACCGTGTCTTGTGGACAAAACTGTTTCTCGAACGTACATATGCCCATGAAGCTCACAGCCCACTGACTCTATGCGATTGAATTTCCTTCTGATAGAATAGCAAGGAATTCATGCAAAGCTTCCAAACAACTAGGGACTCAGGATGTCTCATACAAGTCCCTTATTAGAAAACTTCATCTCCAGCGGGTAACACTAGGTCAATGCACTCGTTTCAGTAGAGTGCGAAATGTGTGGGATGCCGCTAGAAGCCACCGATTCGGAACGTCATTTCAATTGGTTTTCTGTAGGATCACCTTGGCGGTAACTTTGCTAGCCACAGACTTGTGGAATCACGTGGCCCAAAACAAATGAGTGAACGGAAGCACAGGACTATGCCAACTATGACCCAGAGTAAGCTTGGCTACCACTGTTTTCGCCAAATTACGCGTTCTGCGAGCAAAGTGTATGCGGACGTTGGAAGGCCGCTAGGCCATGCTACGCGACTTGGCCTCCAAGTCTCGGAAGACCTAAGGGAATGTCAATGTCAGAGTAGCCTGTGGGGCTCCCAGTGGAAGATAATACGTTCCTGAAGATTTGTTTGCTCCTCAAACGCACTCGGGAATCAACCTATTTCGTAGGAAGCGGGTTTTTCTCCAAAGCCGTCTGAGTGTTCAACGTCTTCTCAATGTTGTCATTTCCGTAGCGGATGTGATGGGAGAAGAAGACTGTAGCCTAAGAAACCATGGAGACTTTACCACGTCCCTCGGACTCCACCCGTTCGTGAAGCATTCGAAGAGGAAGAAGCTAAAAGTACCTCCTGGGCCTACCAGGCCATTCATTCCACTCTGAGAATACAGCAGTGAAGACTTTGCGCTCCCCTGCGTCATTCAGCAATTATATCAAGTCGTGCGAAAAGTGTTCTCAACAAAAGCCATCCACACTATTGGACGTGTTATCAATGTTCTCATTTCAGTAGGAGATGAAAGCAGCGGTGTGTCACATAGGACGTACCCTTGTGAGCATCCTGTCCAAGAACCTTGCTGCCATATAGCATCTCTGGCTCGTGTCATAGCGCAGGAGCTACTGAAATGATCTCCCGTCAGCAAGGGAGGGAATGCTAGCATAGCACTTTGTGATCCTTGAAGCGGAATGAGCTTCCACAGTAGAGTTTTCTCCTAGGTACTTTTTCCATCAGAAAAGCGTAGCCCCGGGAAGAAGAGAGGCAACCGCCTACTACCTCACTTTGCCCATACAGTGTTTGCAACGTGGAAATGCACGTGCAGCTAGCAGTCCCCGTACTCTATCCGAGTGACTCTCTCACACAGCACAGGAGTGAACGCTTTGAAAGCTGCCAAGTTACTCGGGAATGAACATGTTCCTGAGAAGTGGCTTTAAGCATGAACGCAGCACTAGATCAATGTGCTCATAGCAGTTGAATTGGAAATGAGTGCCTTGTACCACATCACATACCCTCTTCAGAACTTATGATCAGCTCTCTTGCTCTGTTATTTTTACCTTGCTGTGTTTCAGTGCAACGATCTACAGAATCACTTTCTCGTCCTCAACGGACTGCGTGAAAGCACAGGGCTAAGACAGCTCTGAAATGCACGATCTTCTATGGCACACTGTCCTCTACCTGTGGCCGTCATCTAGCTTTAGCTCTAGCCCTAAACCTATATGTAACATTAACCCAAACGCTAATGCTAAACCTATCCCTAACGCTAACCCTAACCCTAACCCTAACCCTATCCATAACCCTAACCCTAACCCTATCCCTAACCCTAACCCTAACCCTAACCCTATCCCTATCCCTAACCCTAACCCTAACCCTAACCCTATCCCTATCCCTACCCTCATGATAAAGCTTATCCTTTCCATAATCGTAATGCTAGCCCTAACCCTAACTCTATCTTTAAACAGAAATCTTCTGATATATCAGAGCTGTGGGTTGTGTCCTAAAGCAAATGCTACTGAAATCATTTTCAATCCGTAGTGAATGAACAGGAGCATAGCAGTTTCAGACCTCCGCAGGACAATGAGCTGCGAGTGTGGGCTTTTCGCCGCTCTCTTTTGTCCGGGAAAACAGCAGAGGCCGAAGATCTCCTGCAGCTACTGACTACTGTGTCTTGTGGACAAAACTGTTTCTCGAACGTACATATGCCCATGAAGTTCACAGCCCACTGACTCTATGCGATTGAATTTCCTTCTGATAGAATAGCAAGGAATTCATGCAAAGCTTCCAAACAACTAGGGACTCAGGATGTCTCATACAAGTCCCTTATTAGAAAACTTCATCTCCGGCGGGTAACACTAGGTCAATGCACTCGTTTCAGTAGAGTGCGAAATGTGTGGGATGCCGCTAGAAGCCACCGATTCGGTACGTCATTTCAATTGGTTTTCTGTAGGATCACCTTGGCGGTAACTTTGCTAGCCACAGACTTGTGGAATCACGTGGCCCAAAACAAATGAGTGAACGGAAGCACAGGACTATGCCAACTATGACCCAGAGTAAGCTTGGCTACCACTGTTTTCGCCAAATTACGCGTTCTGCGAGCAAAGCGTATGCGGACGTTGGAAGGCCGCTAGGCCATGCTACGCGACTTGGCCTCCAAGTCTCGGAAGACCTAAGGGAATGTCAATGTCAGAGTAGCCTGTGGGGCTCCCAGTGGAAGATAATACGTTCCTGAAGATTTGTTTGCTCCTCAAACGCACTCGGGAATCAACCTATTTCGTAGGAAGCGGGTTTTTCTCCAAAGCCGTCTGAGTGTTCAACGTCTTCTCAATGTTGTCATTTCCGTAGCGGATGTGATGGGAGAAGAAGACTGTAGCCTAAGAAACCATGGAGACTTTACCACGTCCCTCGGACTCCACCCGTTCGTGAAGCATTCAAAGAGGAAGAAGCTTAAAGTACCTCCTGGGCCTACCAGGCCATTCATTCCACTCTGAGAATACAGCAGTGAAGACTTTGCGCTCCCCTGCGTCATTCAGCAATTATATCAAGTCGTGCGAAAAGTGTTCTCAACAAAAGCCATCCACACTATTGGACGTGTTATCAATGTTCTCATTTCAGTAGGAGATGAAAGCAGCGGTGTGTCACATAGGACGTACCCTTGTGAGCATCCTGTCCAAGAACCTTGCTGCCATATAGCATCTCTGGCTCGTGTCATAGCGCAGGAGCTACTGAAATGATCTCCCGTCAGCAAGGGAGGGAATGCTAGCATAGCACTTTGTGATCCTTGAAGCGGAATGAGCTTCCACAGTAGAGTTTTCTCCTAGGTACTTTTTCCATCAGAAAAGCGTAGCCCCGGGAAGAAGAGAGGCAACCGCCTACTACCTCACTTTGCCCATACAGTGTTTGCAACGTGGAAATGCACGTGCAGCTAGCAGTCCCCGTACTCTATCCGAGTGACTCTCTCACACAGCACAGGAGTGAACGCTTTGAAAGCTGCCAAGTTACTCGGGAATGAACATGTTCCTGAGAAGTGGCTTTAAGCATGAACGCAGCACTAGATCAATGTGCTCATAGCAGTTGAATTGGAAATGAGTGCCTTGTACCATATCACATACCCTCTTCAGAACTTATGATCAGCTCTCTTGCTCTGTTATTTTTACCTTGCTGTGTTTCAGTGCAACGATCTACAGAATCACTTTCTCGTCCTCAACGGACTGCGTGAAAGCACAGGACTAAGACACCTATGAAATGCAGGATCTTCCATGGCACACGGTCCTCTACCTGTGCCCGTCATCTAGCTTTAGCCCTAGCCCTAAACCTATATGTAACATTAACCCAAACGCTAATGCTAAACCTATCCCTAACGCTAACCCTAACCCTAAACCCTAACCCTAACCCTATCCCTAACCCTAACCCTAACCCTAACTCTAACCCTATCCCTATCCCTAACCCTAACCCTAAACCTAACCCTATCCCTATCCCTACCCTCATGATAAAGCTTATCCTTTCCATAATCGTAATGCTAGCCCTAACCCTAACTCTATCTTTAAACAGAAATCTTCTGATATATCAGAGCTGTGGGTTGTGTCCTAAAGCAAATGCTACTGAAATCATTTTCAATCCGTAGTGAATGAACAGGAGCATAGCAGTTTCAGACCTCCGCAGGACAATGAGCTGCGAGTGTGGGCTTTTCGCCGCTCTCTTTTGTCCGGGAAAACAGCAGAGGCCGAAGATCTCCTGCAGCTACTGACTACCGTGTCTTGTGGACAAAACTGTTTCTCGAACGTACATATGCCCATGAAGCTCACAGCCCACTGACTCTATGCGATTGAATTTCCTTCTGATAGAATAGCAAGGAATTCATGGAAAGCTTCCAAACAACTAGGGACTCAGGATGTCTCACACAAGTCCCTTATTAGAAAACTTCATCTCCAGCGGGTAACACTAGGTCAATGCACTCGTTTCAGTAGAGTGCGAAATGTGTGGGATGCCGCTAGAAGCCACCGATTCGGAACGTCATTTCAATTGGTTTTCTGTATGATCACCTTGGCGGTAACTTTTCTAGACACAGACTTGTGGAATCACGTTGCCCAAAACAAATGAGTGAACGGAAGCACAGGACTATGCCAACTATGACCCAGAGTAAGCTTGGCTACCACTGTTTTCGCCAAATTACGCGTTCTGCGAGCAAAGCGTATGCGGACGTTGGAAGGCCGCTAGGCCATGCTATGCGACTTGGCCTCCAAGTCTCGGAAGACCTAAGGGAATGTCAATGTCAGAGTAGCCTGTGGGGCTCCCAGTGGAAGATAATACGTTCCTGAAGATTTGTTTGCTCCTCAAACGCACTCGGGAATCAACCTATTTCGTAGGAAGCGGGTTTTTCTCCAAAGCCGTCTCAGTGTTCAACGTCTTCTCAATGTTGTCATTTCCGTAGCGGATGTGATGGGAGAAGAAGACTGTAGCCTAAGAAACCATGGAGACTTTACCACGTCCCTCGGACTCCACCCGTTCGTGAAGCATTCGAAGAGGAAGAAGCTAAAAGTACCTCCTGGGCCTACCAGGCCATTCATTCCACTCTGAGAATACAGCAGTGAAGACTTTGCGCTCCCCTGCGTCATTCAGCAATTATACCAAGTCGTGCGAAAAGTGTTCTCAACAAAAGCCATCCACACTATTGGACGTGTTATCAATGTTCTCATTTCAGTAGGAGATGAAAGCAGCGGTGTGTCACATAGGACGTACCCTTGTGAGCATCCTGTCCAAGAACCTTGCTGCCATATAGCATCTCTGGCTCGTGTCATAGCGCAGGAGCTACTGAAATGATCTCCCGTCAGCAAGGGAGGGAATGCTAGCATAGCACTTTGTGATCCTTGAAGCGGAATGAGCTTCCACAGTAGAGTTTTCTCCTAGGTACTTTTTCCATCAGAAAAGCGTAGCCCCGGGAAGAAGAGAGGCAACCGCCTACTACCTCACTTTGCCCATACAGTGTTTGCAACGTGGAAATGCACGTGCAGCTAGCAGTCCCCGTACTCTATCCGAGTGACTCTCTCACACAGCACAGGAGTGAACACTTTGAAAGCTGCCAAGTTACTCGGGAATGAACATGTTCCTGAGAAGTGGCTATAAGCATGAACACAGCACTAGATCAATGTGCTCATAGCAGTTGAATTGGAAATCAGTGCCTTGTACCACATCACATACCCTCTTCAGAACTTATGATCAGCTCTGTTGCTCTGTTATTTTTACCTTGCTGTGTTTCAGTGCAACGATCTACAGAATCACTTTCTCGTCCTCAACGGACTGCGTGAAAGCACAGGGCTAAGACAGCTATGAAATGCACGATCTTCTATGGCACACTGTCCTCTACCTGTGGCCGTCATCTAGCTTTAGCTCTAGCCCTAAACCTATATGTAACATTAACCCAAACGCTAATGCTAAACCTATCCCTAACGCTAACCCTAACCATAACCCTAACCCTAACCCTATCCATAACCCTAACCCTAACCCTATCCCTAACCCTAACCCTATCCCTATCCCTACCCTCATGATAAAGCGTATCCTTTCCATAATCGTAATGCTAGCCCTAACCCTAACTCTATCTTTAAACAGAAATCTTCTGATATATCAGAGCTGTGGGTTGTGTCCTAAAGCAAATGCTACTGAAATCATTTTCAATCCGTAGTGAATGAACAGGAGCATAGCAGTTTCAGACCTCCGCAGGACAATGAGCTGCGAGTGTGGGCTTTTCGCCGCTCTCTTTTGTCCGGGAAAACAGCAGAGGCCGAAGATCTCCTGCAGCTACTGACTACCGTGTCTTGTGGACAAAACTGTTTCTCGAACGTACATATGCCCATGAAGCTCACAGCCCACTGACTCTATGCGATTGAATTTCCTTCTGATAGAATAGCAAGGAATTCATGCAAAGCTTCCAAACAACTAGGGACTCAGGATGTCTCATACAAGTCCCTTATTAGAAAACTTCATCTCCAGCGGGTAACACTAGGTCAATGCACTCGTTTCAGTAGAGTGCGAAATGTGTGGGATGCCGCTAGAAGCCACCGAATCGGTACGTCATTTCAATTGGTTTTCTGTAGGATCACCTTGGCGGTAACTTTGCTAGCCACAGACTTGTGGAATCACGTTGCCCAAAACAAATGAGTGAACGGAAGCACAGGACTATGCCAACTATGACCCAGAGTAAGCTTGGCTACCACTGTTTTCGCCAAATTACGCGTTCTGCGAGCAAAGTGTATGCGGACGTTGGAAGGCCGCTAGGCCATGCTACGCGACTTGGCCTCCAAGTCTCGGAAGACCTAAGGGAATGTCAATGTCAGAGTAGCCTGTGGGGCTCCCAGTGGAAGATAATACGTTCCTGAAGATTTGTTTGCTCCTCAAACGCACTCGGGAATCAACCTATTTCGTAGGAAGCGGGTTTTTCTCCAAAGCCGTCTGAGTGTTCAACGTCTTCTCAATGTTGTCATTTCCGTAGCGGATGTGATGGGAGAAGAAGACTGTAGCCTAAGAAACCATGGAGACTTTACCACGTCCCTCGGACTCCACCCGTTCGTGAAGCATTCGAAGAGGAAGAAGCTAAAAGTACCTCCTGGGCCTACCAGGCCATTCATTCCACTCTGAGAATACAGCAGTGAAGACTTTGCGCTCCCCTGCGTCATTCAGCAATTATATCAAGTCGTGCGAAAAGTGTTCTCAACAAAAGCCATCCACACTATTGGACGTGTTATCAATGTTCTCATTTCAGTAGGAGATGAAAGCAGCGGTGTGTCACATAGGACGTACCCTTGTGAGCATCCTGTCCAAGAACCTTGCTGCCATATAGCATCTCTGGCTCGTGTCATAGCGCAGGAGCTACTGAAATGATCTCCCGTCAGCAAGGGAGGGAATGCTAGCATAGCACTTTGTGATCCTTGAAGCGGAATGAGCTTCCACAGTAGAGTTTTCTCCTAGGTACTTTTTCCATCAGAAAAGCGTAGCCCCGGGAAGAAGAGAGGCAACCGCCTACTACCTCACTTTGCCCATACAGTGTTTGCAACGTGGAAATGCACGTGCAGCTAGCAGTCCCCGTACTCTATCCGAGTGACTCTCTCACACAGCACAGGAGTGAACGCTTTGAAAGCTGCCAAGTTACTCGGGAATGAACATGTTCCTGAGAAGTGGCTTTAAGCATGAACGCAGCACTAGATCAATGTGCTCATAGCAGTTGAATTGGAAATGAGTGCCTTGTACCACATCACATACCCTCTTCAGAACTTATGATCAGCTCTCTTGCTCTGTTATTTTTACCTTGCTGTGTTTCAGTGCAACGATCTACAGAATCACTTTCTCGTCCTCAACGGACTGCGTGAAAGCACAGGGCTAAGACAGCTCTGAAATGCACGATCTTCTATGGCACACTGTCCTCTACCTGTGGCCGTCATCTAGCTTTAGCTCTAGCCCTAAACCTATATGTAACATTAACCCAAACGCTAATGCTAAACCTATCCCTAACGCTAACCCTAACCCTAACCCTAACCCTATCCATAACCCTAACCCTAACCCTATCCCTAACCCTAACCCTAACCCTAACCCTATCCCTATCCCTAACCCTAACCCTAACCCTAACCCTATCCCTATCCCTACCCTCATGATAAAGTTTATCCTTTCCATAATCGTAATGCTAGCCCTAACCCTAACTCTATCTTTAAACAGAAATCTTCTGATATATCAGAGCTGTGGGTTGTGTCCTAAAGCAAATGCTACTGAAATCATTTTCAATCCGTAGTGAATGAACAGGAGCATAGCAGTTTCAGACCTCCGCAGGACAATGAGCTGCGAGTGTGGGCTTTTCGCCGCTCTCTTTTGTCCGGGAAAACAGCAGAGGCCGAAGATCTCCTGCAGCTACTGACTACTGTGTCTTGTGGACAAAACTGTTTCTCGAACGTACATATGCCCATGAAGTTCACAGCCCACTGACTCTATGCGATTGAATTTCCTTCTGATAGAATAGCAAGGAATTCATGCAAAGCTTCCAAACAACTAGGGACTCAGGATGTCTCATACAAGTCCCTTATTAGAAAACTTCATCTCCGGCGGGTAACACTAGGTCAATGCACTCGTTTCAGTAGAGTGCGAAATGTGTGGGATGCCGCTAGAAGCCACCGATTCGGTACGTCATTTCAATTGGTTTTCTGTAGGATCACCTTGGCGGTAACTTTGCTAGCCACAGACTTGTGGAATCACGTGGCCCAAAACAAATGAGTGAACGGAAGCACAGGACTATGCCAACTATGACCCAGAGTAAGCTTGGCTACCACTGTTTTCGCCAAATTACGCGTTCTGCGAGCAAAGCGTATGCGGACGTTGGAAGGCCGCTAGGCCATGCTACGCGACTTGGCCTCCAAGTCTCGGAAGACCTAAGGGAATGTCAATGTCAGAGTAGCCTGTGGGGCTCCCAGTGGAAGATAATACGTTCCTGAAGATTTGTTTGCTCCTCAAACGCACTCGGGAATCAACCTATTTCGTAGGAAGCGGGTTTTTCTCCAAAGCCGTCTGAGTGTTCAACGTCTTCTCAATGTTGTCATTTCCGTAGCGGATGTGATGGGAGAAGAAGACTGTAGCCTAAGAAACCATGGAGACTTTACCACGTCCCTCGGACTCCACCCGTTCGTGAAGCATTCAAAGAGGAAGAAGCTTAAAGTACCTCCTGGGCCTACCAGGCCATTCATTCCACTCTGAGAATACAGCAGTGAAGACTTTGCGCTCCCCTGCGTCATTCAGCAATTATATCAAGTCGTGCGAAAAGTGTTCTCAACAAAAGCCATCCACACTATTGGACGTGTTATCAATGTTCTCATTTCAGTAGGAGATGAAAGCAGCGGTGTGTCACATAGGACGTACCCTTGTGAGCATCCTGTCCAAGAACCTTGCTGCCATATAGCATCTCTGGCTCGTGTCATAGCGCAGGAGCTACTGAAATGATCTCCCGTCAGCAAGGGAGGGAATGCTAGCATAGCACTTTGTGATCCTTGAAGCGGAATGAGCTTCCACAGTAGAGTTTTCTCCTAGGTACTTTTTCCATCAGAAAAGCGTAGCCCCGGGAAGAAGAGAGGCAACCGCCTACTACCTCACTTTGCCCATACAGTGTTTGCAACGTGGAAATGCACGTGCAGCTAGCAGTCCCCGTACTCTATCCGAGTGACTCTCTCACACAGCACAGGAGTGAACGCTTTGAAAGCTGCCAAGTTACTCGGGAATGAACATGTTCCTGAGAAGTGGCTTTAAGCATGAACGCAGCACTAGATCAATGTGCTCATAGCAGTTGAATTGGAAATGAGTGCCTTGTACCATATCACATACCCTCTTCAGAACTTATGATCAGCTCTCTTGCTCTGTTATTTTTACCTTGCTGTGTTTCAGTGCAACGATCTACAGAATCACTTTCTCGTCCTCAACGGACTGCGTGAAAGCACAGGACTAAGACACCTATGAAATGCAGGATCTTCCATGGCACACGGTCCTCTACCTGTGCCCGTCATCTAGCTTTAGCCCTAGCCCTAAACCTATATGTAACATTAACCCAAACGCTAATGCTAAACCTATCCCTAACGCTAACCCTAACCCTAAACCCTAACCCTAACCCTATCCCTAACCCTAACCCTAACCCTAACTCTAACCCTATCCCTATCCCTAACCCTAACCCTAAACCTAACCCTATCCCTATCCCTACCCTCATGATAAAGCTTATCCTTTCCATAATCGTAATGCTAGCCCTAACCCTAACTCTATCTTTAAACAGAAATCTTCTGATATATCAGAGCTGTGGGTTGTGTCCTAAAGCAAATGCTACTGAAATCATTTTCAATCCGTAGTGAATGAACAGGAGCATAGCAGTTTCAGACCTCCGCAGGACAATGAGCTGCGAGTGTGGGCTTTTCGCCGCTCTCTTTTGTCCGGGAAAACAGCAGAGGCCGAAGATCTCCTGCAGCTACTGACTACCGTGTCTTGTGGACAAAACTGTTTCTCGAACGTACATATGCCCATGAAGCTCACAGCCCACTGACTCTATGCGATTGAATTTCCTTCTGATAGAATAGCAAGGAATTCATGCAAAGCTTCCAAACAACTAGGGACTCAGGATGTCTCATACAAGTCCCTTATTAGAAAACTTCATCTCCAGCGGGTAACACTAGGTCAATGCACTCGTTTCAGTAGAGTGCGAAATGTGTGGGATGCCGCTAGAAGCCACCGATTCGGAACGTCATTTCAATTGGTTTTCTGTATGATCACCTTGGCGGTAACTTTTCTAGACACAGACTTGTGGAATCACGTTGCCCAAAACAAATGAGTGAACGGAAGCACAGGACTATGCCAACTATGACCCAGAGTAAGCTTGGCTACCACTGTTTTCGCCAAATTACGCGTTCTGCGAGCAAAGCGTATGCGGACGTTGGAAGGCCGCTAGGCCATGCTATGCGACTTGGCCTCCAAGTCTCGGAAGACCTAAGGGAATGTCAATGTCAGAGTAGCCTGTGGGGCTCCCAGTGGAAGATAATACGTTCCTGAAGATTTGTTTGCTCCTCAAACGCACTCGGGAATCAACCTATTTCGTAGGAAGCGGGTTTTTCTCCAAAGCCGTCTCAGTGTTCAACGTCTTCTCAATGTTGTCATTTCCGTAGCGGATGTGATGGGAGAAGAAGACTGTAGCCTAAGAAACCATGGAGACTTTACCACGTCCCTCGGACTCCACCCGTTCGTGAAGCATTCGAAGAGGAAGAAGCTAAAAGTACCTCCTGGGCCTACCAGGCCATTCATTCCACTCTGAGAATACAGCAGTGAAGACTTTGCGCTCCCCTGCGTCATTCAGCAATTATACCAAGTCGTGCGAAAAGTGTTCTCAACAAAAGCCATCCACACTATTGGACGTGTTATCAATGTTCTCATTTCAGTAGGAGATGAAAGCAGCGGTGTGTCACATAGGACGTACCCTTGTGAGCATCCTGTCCAAGAACCTTGCTGCCATATAGCATCTCTGGCTCGTGTCATAGCGCAGGAGCTACTGAAATGATCTCCCGTCAGCAAGGGAGGGAATGCTAGCATAGCACTTTGTGATCCTTGAAGCGGAATGAGCTTCCACAGTAGAGTTTTCTCCTAGGTACTTTTTCCATCAGAAAAGCGTAGCCCCGGGAAGAAGAGAGGCAACCGCCTACTACCTCACTTTGCCCATACAGTGTTTGCAACGTGGAAATGCACGTGCAGCTAGCAGTCCCCGTACTCTATCCGAGTGACTCTCTCACACAGCACAGGAGTGAACACTTTGAAAGCTGCCAAGTTACTCGGGAATGAACATGTTCCTGAGAAGTGGCTATAAGCATGAACACAGCACTAGATCAATGTGCTCATAGCAGTTGAATTGGAAATCAGTGCCTTGTACCACATCACATACCCTCTTCAGAACTTATGATCAGCTCTGTTGCTCTGTTATTTTTACCTTGCTGTGTTTCAGTGCAACGATCTACAGAATCACTTTCTCGTCCTCAACGGACTGCGTGAAAGCACAGGGCTAAGACAGCTATGAAATGCACGATCTTCTATGTCACACTGTCCTCTACCTGTGGCCGTCATCTAGCTTTAGCCCTAGCCCTAAACCTATATGTAACATTAACCCCAACGCTAATGCTAAACCTATCCCTAACGCTAACCCTAACCCTAACCCTAACCCTAACCCTATCCCTATCCCTAACCCTAACCCTAACCCTAACCCTATCCCTATCCCTACCCTCATGATAAAGCTTATCCTTTCCATAATCGTAATGCTAGCCCTAACCCTAACTCTATCTTTAAACAGAAATCTTCTGATATATCAGAGCTGTGGGTTGTGTCCTAAAGCAAATGCTACTGAAATCATTTTCAATCCGTAGTGAATGAACAGGAGCATAGCAGTTTCAGACCTCCGCAGGACAATGAGCTGCGAGTGTGGGCTTTTCGCCGCTCTCTTTTGTCCGGGAAAACAGCAGAGGCCGAAGATCTCCTGCAGCTACTGACTACCGTGTCTTGTGGACAAAACTGTTTCTCGAACGTACATATGCCCATGAAGCTCACAGCCCACTGACTCTATGCGATTGAATTTCCTTCTGATAGAATAGCAAGGAATTCATGGAAAGCTTCCAAACAACTAGGGACTCAGGATGTCTCATACAAGTCCCTTATTAGAAAACTTCATCTCCAGCGGGTAACACTAGGTCAATGCACTCGTTTCAGTAGAGTGCGAAATGTGTGGGATGCCGCTAGAAGCCACCGATTCGGAACGTCATTTCAATTGGTTTTCTGTAGGATCACCTTGGCGGTAACTTTGCTAGCCACAGACTTGTGGAATCACGTGGCCCAAAACAAATGAGTGAACGGAAGCACAGGACTATGCCAACTATGACCCAGAGTAAGCTTGGCTACCACTGTTTTCGCCAAATTACGCGTTCTGCGAGCAAAGCGTATGCGGACGTTGGAAGGCCGCTAGGCCATGCTACGCGACTTGGCCTCCAAGTCTCGGAAGACCTAAGGGAATGTCAATGTCAGAGTAGCCTGTGGGGCTCCCAGTGGAAGATAATACGTTCCTGAAGATTTGTTTGCTCCTCAAACGCACTCGGGAATCAACCTATTTCGTAGGAAGCGGGTTTTTCTCCAAAGCCGTCTGAGTGTTCAACGTCTTCTCAATGTTGTCATTTCCGTAGCGGATGTGATGGGAGAAGAAGACTGTAGCCTACGAAACCATGGAGACTTTACCACGTCCCTCGGACTCCACCCGTTCGTGAAGCATTCGAAGAGGAAGAAGCTAAAAGTACCTCCTGGGCCTACCAGGCCATTCATTCCACTCTGAGAATACAGCAGTGAAGACTTTGCGCTCCCCTGCGTCATTCAGCAATTATATCAAGTCGTGCGAAAAGTGTTCTCAACAAAAGCCATCCACACTATTGGACGTGTTATCAATGTTCTCATTTCAGTAGGAGATGAAAGCAGCGGTGTGTCACATAGGACGTACCCTTGTGAGCATCCTGTCCAAGTACCTTGCTGCCATATAGCATCTCTGGCTCGTGTCATAGCGCAGGAGCTACTGAAATGATCTCCCGTCAGCAAGGGAGGGAATGCTAGCATAGCACTTTGTGATCCTTGAAGCGGAATGAGCTTCCACAGTAGAGTTTTCTCCTAGGTACTTTTTCCATCAGAAAAGCGTAGCCCCGGGAAGAAGAGAGGCAACCGCCTACTACCTCACTTTGCCCATACAGTGTTTGCAACGTGGAAATGCACGTGCAGCTAGCAGTCCCCGTACTCTATCCGAGTGACTCTCTCACACAGCACAGGAGTGAACGCTTTGAAAGCTGCCAAGTTACTCGGGAATGAACATGTTCCTGAGAAGTGGCTTTAAGCATGAACGCAGCACTAGATCAATGTGCTCATAGCAGTTGAATTGGAAATGAGTGCCTTGTACCACATCACATACCCTCTTCAGAACTTATGATCAGCTCTCTTGCTCTGTTATTTTTACCTTGCTGTGTTTCAGTGCAACGATCTACAGAATCACTTTCTCGTCCTCAACGGACTGCGTGAAAGCACAGGACTAAGACAGCTATGAAATGCAGGATCTTCCATGGCACACGGTCCTCTACCTGTGGCCGTCATCTAGCTTTAGCCCTAGCCCTAAACCTATATGTAACATTAACCCCAACGCTAATGCTAAACCTATCCCTAACGCTAACCCTAACCCTAACCCTAACCCTAACCCTATCCCTATCCCTAACCCTAACCCTAACCCTAACCCTATCCCTATCCCTACCCTCATGATAAAGCTTATCCTTTCCATAATCGTAATGCTAGCCCTAACCCTAACTCTATCTTTAAACAGAAATCTTCTGATATATCAGAGCTGTGGGTTGTGTCCTAAAGCAAATGCTACTGAAATCATTTTCAATCCGTAGTGAATGAACAGGAGCATAGCAGTTTCAGACCTCCGCAGGACAATGAGCTGCGAGTGTGGGCTTTTCGCCGCTCTCTTTTGTCCGGGAAAACAGCAGAGGCCGAAGATCTCCTGCAGCTACTGACTACCGTGTCTTGTGGACAAAACTGTTTCTCGAACGTACATATGCCCATGAAGCTCACAGCCCACTGACTCTATGCGATTGAATTTCCTTCTGATAGAATAGCAAGGAATTCATGGAAAGCTTCCAAACAACTAGGGACTCAGGATGTCTCATACAAGTCCCTTATTAGAAAACTTCATCTCCAGCGGGTAACACTAGGTCAATGCACTCGTTTCAGTAGAGTGCGAAATGTGTGGGATGCCGCTAGAAGCCACCGATTCGGAACGTCATTTCAATTGGTTTTCTGTAGGATCACCTTGGCGGTAACTTTGCTAGCCACAGACTTGTGGAATCACGTGGCCCAAAACAAATGAGTGAACGGAAGCACAGGACTATGCCAACTATGACCCAGAGTAAGCTTGGCTACCACTGTTTTCGCCAAATTACGCGTTCTGCGAGCAAAGCGTATGCGGACGTTGGAAGGCCGCTAGGCCATGCTACGCGACTTGGCCTCCAAGTCTCGGAAGACCTAAGGGAATGTCAATGTCAGAGTAGCCTGTGGGGCTCCCAGTGGAAGATAATACGTTCCTGAAGATTTGTTTGCTCCTCAAACGCACTCGGGAATCAACCTATTTCGTAGGAAGCGGGTTTTTCTCCAAAGCCGTCTCAGTGTTCAACGTCTTCTCAATGTTGTCATTTCCGTAGCGGATGTGATGGGAGAAGAAGACTGTAGCCTAAGAAACCATGGAGACTTTACCACGTCCCTCGGACTCCACCCGTTCGTGAAGCATTCGAAGAGGAAGAAGCTAAAAGTACCTCCTGGGCCTACCAGGCCATTCATTCCACTCTGAGAATACAGCAGTGAAGACTTTGCGCTCCCCTGCGTCATTCAGCAATTATATCAAGTCGTGCGAAAAGTGTTCTCAACAAAAGCCATCCACACTATTGGACGTGTTATCAATGTTCTCATTTCAGTAGGAGATGAAAGCAGCGGTGTGTCACATAGGACGTACCCTTGTGAGCATCCTGTCCAAGTACCTTGCTGCCATATAGCATCTCTGGCTCGTGTCATAGCGCAGGAGCTACTGAAATGATCTCCCGTCAGCAAGGGAGGGAATGCTAGCATAGCACTTTGTGATCCTTGAAGCGGAATGAGCTTCCACAGTAGAGTTTTCTCCTAGGTACTTTTTCCATCAGAAAAGCGTAGCCCCGGGAAGAAGAGAGGCAACCGCCTACTACCTCACTTTGCCCATACAGTGTTTGCAACGTGGAAATGCACGTGCAGCTAGCAGTCCCCGTACTCTATCCGAGTGACTCTCTCACACAGCACAGGAGTGAACGCTTTCAAAGCTGCCAAGTTACTCGGGAATGAACATGTTCCTGAGAAGTGGCTTTAAGCATGAACGCAGCACTAGATCAATGTGCTCATAGCAGTTGAATTGGAAATGAGTGCCTTGTACCACATCACATACCCTCTTCAGAACTTATGATCAGCTCTCTTGCTCTGTTATTTTTACCTTGCTGTGTTTCAGTGCAACGATCTACAGAATCACTTTCTCGTCCTCAACGGACTGCGTGAAAGCACAGGACTAAGACAGCTATGAAATGCAGGATCTTCTATGGCACACGGTCCTCTACCTGTGGCTGTCATCTAGCTTTAGCCCTAGCCCTAAACCTATATGTAACATTAACCCAAACACTAATGCTAAACCTATCCCTAACGCTAACCCTAACCCTAACCCTAACCCTAACCCTATCCATAGCCCTAACCCTAACCCTATCCCTAACCCTAACGCTAACCCTAACCCTATCCCTATCCCTACCGTCATGATAAAGCTTATCCTTTCCATAATCGTAATGCTAGCCCTAACCCTAACTCTATCTTTAAACAGAAATCTTCTGATATATCAGAGCTGTGGGTTGTGTCCTAAAGCAAATGCTACTGAAATCATTTTCAATCCGTAGTGAATGAACAGGAGCATAGCAGTTTCAGACCTCCGCAGGACAATGAGCTGCGAGTGTGGGCTTTTCGCCGCTCTCTTTTGTCCGGGAAAACAGCAGAGGCCGAAGATCTCCTGCAGCTACTGACTACTGTGTCTTGTGGACAAAACTGTTTCTCGAACGTACATATGCCCATGAAGCTCACAGCCCACTGACTCTATGCGATTGAATTTCCTTCTGATAGAATAGCAAGGAATTCATGGAAAGCTTCCAAACAACTAGGGACTCAGGATGTCTCATACAAGTCCCTTATTAGAAAACTTCATCTCCAGCGGGTAACACTAGGTCAATGCACTCGTTTCAGTAGAGTGCGAAATGTGTGGGATGCCGCTAGAAGCCACCGATTCGGAACGTCATTTCAATTGGTTTTCTGTAGGATCACCTTGGCGGTAACTTTGCTAGCCACAGACTTGTGGAATCACGTGGCCCAAAACAAATGAGTGAACGGAAGCACAGGACTATGCCAACTATGACCCAGAGTAAGCTTGGCTACCACTGTTTTCGCCAAATTACGCGTTCTGCGAGCAAAGCGTATGCGGACGTTGGAAGGCCGCTAGGCCATGCTACGCGACTTGGCCTCCAAGTCTCGGAAGACCTAAGGGAATGTCAATGTCAGAGTAGCCTGTGGGGCTCCCAGTGGAAGATAATACGTTCCTGAAGATTTGTTTGCTCCTCAAACGCACTCGGGAATCAACCTATTTCGTAGGAAGCGGGTTTTTCTCCAAAGCCGTCTCAGTGTTCAACGTCTTCTCAATGTTGTCATTTCCGTAGCGGATGTGATGGGAGAAGAAGACTGTAGCCTACGAAACCATGGAGACTTTACCACGTCCCTCGGACTCCACCCGTTCGTGAAGCATTCGAAGAGGAAGAAGCTAAAAGTACCTCCTGGGCCTACCAGGCCATTCATTCCACTCTGAGAATACAGCAGTGAAGACTTTGCGCTCCCCTGCGTCATTCAGCAATTATATCAAGTCGTGCGAAAAGTGTTCTCAACAAAAGCCATCCACACTATTGGACGTGTTATCAATGTTCTCATTTCAGTAGGAGATGAAAGCAGCGGTGTGTCACATAGGACGTACCCTTGTGAGCATCCTGTCCAAGTACCTTGCTGCCATATAGCATCTCTGGCTCGTGTCATAGCGCAGGAGCTACTGAAATGATCTCCCGTCAGCAAGGGAGGGAATGCTAGCATAGCACTTTGTGATCCTTGAAGCGGAATGAGCTTCCACAGTAGAGTTTTCTCCTAGGTACTTTTTCCATCAGAAAAGCGTAGCCCCGGGAAGAAGAGAGGCAACCGCCTACTACCTCACTTTGCCCATACAGTGTTTGCAACGTGGAAATGCACGTGCAGCTAGCAGTCCCCGTACTCTATCCGAGTGACTCTCTCACACAGCACAGGAGTGAACGCTTTGAAAGCTGCCAAGTTACTCGGGAATGAACATGTTCCTGAGAAGTGGCTTTAAGCATGAACGCAGCACTAGATCAATGTGCTCATAGCAGTTGAATTGGAAATGAGTGCCTTGTACCACATCACATACCCTCTTCAGAACTTATGATCAGCTCTCTTGCTCTGTTATTTTTACCTTGCTGTGTTTCAGTGCAACGATCTACAGAATCACTTTCTCGTCCTCAACGGACTGCGTGAAAGCACAGGACTAAGACAGCTATGAAATGCAGGATCTTCTATGGCACACGGTCCTCTACCTGTGGCTGTCATCTAGCTTTAGCCCTAGCCCTAAACCTATATGTAACATTAACCCAAACACTAATGCTAAACCTATCCCTAACGCTAACCCTAACCCTAACCCTAACCCTAACCCTATCCATAGCCCTAACCCTAACCCTATCCCTAACCCTAACGCTAACCCTAACCCTATCCCTATCCCTACCGTCATGATAAAGCTTATCCTTTCCATAATCGTAATGCTAGCCCTAACCCTAACTCTATCTTTAAACAGAAATCTTCTGATATATCAGAGCTGTGGGTTGTGTCCTAAAGCAAATGCTACTGAAATCATTTTCAATCCGTAGTGAATGAACAGGAGCATAGCAGTTTCAGACCTCCGCAGGACAATGAGCTGCGAGTGTGGGCTTTTCGCCGCTCTCTTTTGTCCGGGAAAACAGCAGAGGCCGAAGATCTCCTGCAGCTACTGACTACTGTGTCTTGTGGACAAAACTGTTTCTCGAACGTACATATGCCCATGAAGCTCACAGCCCACTGACTCTATGCGATTGAATTTCCTTCTGATAGAATAGCAAGGAATTCATGGAAAGCTTCCAAACAACTAGGGACTCAGGATGTCTCATACAAGTCCCTTATTAGAAAACTTCATCTCCAGCGGGTAACACTAGGTCAATGCACTCGTTTCAGTAGAGTGCGAAATGTGTGGGATGCCGCTAGAAGCCACCGATTCGGAACGTCATTTCAATTGGTTTTCTGTAGGATCACCTTGGCGGTAACTTTGCTAGCCACAGACTTGTGGAATCACGTTGCCCAAAACAAATGAGTGAACGGAAGCACAGGACTATGCCAACTATGACCCAGAGTAAGCTTGGCTACCACTGTTTTCGCCAAATTACGCGTTCTGCGAGCAAAGCGTATGCGGACGTTGGAAGGCCGCTAGGCCATGCTACGCGACTTGGCCTCCAAGTCTCGGAAGACCTAAGGGAATGTCAATGTCAGAGTAGCCTGTGGGGCTCCCAGTGGAAGATAATACGTTCCTGAAGATTTGTTTGCTCCTCAAACGCACTCGGGAATCAACCTATTTCGTAGGAAGCGGGTTTTTCTCCAAAGCCGTCTGAGTGTTCAACGTCTTCTCAATGTTGTCATTTCCGTAGCGGATGTGATGGGAGAAGAAGACTGTAGCCTAAGAAACCATGGAGACTTTACCACGTCCCTCGGACTCCACCCGTTCGTGAAGCATTCGAAGAGGAAGAAGCTAAAAGTACCTCCTGGGCCTACCAGGCCATTCATTCCACTCTGAGAATACAGCAGTGAAGACTTTGCGCTCCCCTGCGTCATTCAGCAATTATATCAAGTCGTGCGAAAAGTGTTCTCAACAAAAGCCATCCACACTATTGGACGTGTTATCAATGTTCTCATTTCAGTAGGAGATGAAAGCAGCGGTGTGTCACATAGGACGTACCCTTGTGAGCATCCTGTCCAAGAACCTTGCTGCCATATAGCATCTCTGGCTCGTGTCATAGCGCAGGAGCTACTGAAATGATCTCCCGTCAGCAAGGGAGGGAATGCTAGCATAGCACTTTGTGATCCTTGAAGCGGAATGAGCTTCCACAGTAGAGTTTTCTCCTAGGTACTTTTTCCATCAGAAAAGCGTAGCCCCGGGAAGAAGAGAGGCAACCGCCTACTACCTCACTTTGCCCATACAGTGTTTGCAACGTGGAAATGCACGTGCAGCTAGCAGTCCCCGTACTCTATCCGAGTGACTCTCTCACACAGCACAGGAGTGAACGCTTTCAAAGCTGCCAAGTTACTCGGGAATGAACATGTTCCTGAGAAGTGGCTTTAAGCATGAACGCAGCACTAGATCAATGTGCTCATAGCAGTTGAATTGGAAATGAGTGCCTTGTACCACATCACATACCCTCTTCAGAACTTATGATCAGCTCTGTTGCTCTGTTATTTTTACCTTGCTGTGTTTCAGTGCAACGATCTACAGAATCACTTTCTCGTCCTCAACGGACTGCGTGAAAGCACAGGGCTAAGACAGCTATGAAATGCACGATCTTCTATGGCACACTGTCCTCTACCTGTGGCCGTCATCTAGCTTTAGCCCTAGCCCTAAACCTATATGTAACATTAACCCCAACGCTAATGCTAAACCTATCCCTAACGCTAACCCTAACCCTAACCCTAACCCTAACCCTATCCCTATCCCTAACCCTAACCCTAACCCTAACCCTATCCCTATCCCTACCCTCATGATAAAGCTTATCCTTTCCATAATCGTAATGCTAGCCCTAACCCTAACTCTATCTTTAAACAGAAATCTTCTGATATATCAGAGCTGTGGGTTGTGTCCTAAAGCAAATGCTACTGAAATCATTTTCAATCCGTAGTGAATGAACAGGAGCATAGCAGTTTCAGACCTCCGCAGGACAATGAGCTGCGAGTGTGGGCTTTTCGCCGCTCTCTTTTGTCCGGGAAAACAGCAGAGGCCGAAGATCTCCTGCAGCTACTGACTACCGTGTCTTGTGGACAAAACTGTTTCTCGAACGTACATATGCCCATGAAGCTCACAGCCCACTGACTCTATGCGATTGAATTTCCTTCTGATAGAATAGCAAGGAATTCATGGAAAGCTTCCAAACAACTAGGGACTCAGGATGTCTCATACAAGTCCCTTATTAGAAAACTTCATCTCCAGCGGGTAACACTAGGTCAATGCACTCGTTTCAGTAGAGTGCGAAATGTGTGGGATGCCGCTAGAAGCCACCGATTCGGAACGTCATTTCAATTGGTTTTCTGTAGGATCACCTTGGCGGTAACTTTGCTAGCCACAGACTTGTGGAATCACGTGGCCCAAAACAAATGAGTGAACGGAAGCACAGGACTATGCCAACTATGACCCAGAGTAAGCTTGGCTACCACTGTTTTCGCCAAATTACGCGTTCTGCGAGCAAAGCGTATGCGGACGTTGGAAGGCCGCTAGGCCATGCTACGCGACTTGGCCTCCAAGTCTCGGAAGACCTAAGGGAATGTCAATGTCAGAGTAGCCTGTGGGGCTCCCAGTGGAAGATAATACGTTCCTGAAGATTTGTTTGCTCCTCAAACGCACTCGGGAATCAACCTATTTCGTAGGAAGCGGGTTTTTCTCCAAAGCCGTCTCAGTGTTCAACGTCTTCTCAATGTTGTCATTTCCGTAGCGGATGTGATGGGAGAAGAAGACTGTAGCCTAAGAAACCATGGAGACTTTACCACGTCCCTCGGACTCCACCCGTTCGTGAAGCATTCGAAGAGGAAGAAGCTAAAAGTACCTCCTGGGCCTACCAGGCCATTCATTCCACTCTGAGAATACAGCAGTGAAGACTTTGCGCTCCCCTGCGTCATTCAGCAATTATATCAAGTCGTGCGAAAAGTGTTCTCAACAAAAGCCATCCACACTATTGGACGTGTTATCAATGTTCTCATTTCAGTAGGAGATGAAAGCAGCGGTGTGTCACATAGGACGTACCCTTGTGAGCATCCTGTCCAAGAACCTTGCTGCCATATAGCATCTCTGGCTCGTGTCATAGCGCAGGAGCTACTGAAATGATCTCCCGTCAGCAAGGGAGGGAATGCTAGCATAGCACTTTGTGATCCTTGAAGCGGAATGAGCTTCCACAGTAGAGTTTTCTCCTAGGTACTTTTTCCATCAGAAAAGCGTAGCCCCGGGAAGAAGAGAGGCAACCGCCTACTACCTCACTTTGCCCATACAGTGTTTGCAACGTGGAAATGCACGTGCAGCTAGCAGTCCCCGTACTCTATCCGAGTGACTCTCTCACACAGCACAGGAGTGAACGCTTTGAAAGCTGCCAAGTTACTCGGGAATGAACATGTTCCTGAGAAGTGGCTTTAAGCATGAACGCAGCACTAGATCAATGTGCTCATAGCAGTTGAATTGGAAATGAGTGCCTTGTACCACATCACATACCCTCTTCAGAACTTATGATCAGCTCTCTTGCTCTGTTATTTTTACCTTGCTGTGTTTCAGTGCAACGATCTACAGAATCACTTTCTCGTCCTCAACGGATTGCGTGAAAGCACAGGACTAAGACGGCTATGAAATGCAGGATCTTCTATGGCACACGGTCCTCTACCTGTGGCTGTCATCTAGCTTTAGCCCTAGCCCTAAACCTATATGTAACATTAACCCAAACGATAATGCTAAACCTATCCCTAACGCTAACCCTAACCCTAACCCTAACCCTAACCCTATCCATAGCCCTAACCCTAACCCTATCCCTAACCCTAACGCTAACCCTAACCCTATCCCTATCCCTACCCTCATGATAAAGCTTATCCTTTCCATAATCGTAATGCTAGCCCTAACCCTAACTCTATCTTTAAACAGAAATCTTCTGATATATCAGAGCTGTGGGTTGTGTCCTAAAGCAAATGCTACTGAAATCATTTTCAATCCGTAGTGAATGAACAGGAGCATAGCAGTTTCAGACCTCCGCAGGACAATGAGCTGCGAGTGTGGGCTTTTCGCCGCTCTCTTTTGTCCGGGAAAACAGCAGAGGCCGAAGATCTCCTGCAGCTACTGACTACTGTGTCTTGTGGACAAAACTGTTTCTCGAACGTACATATGCCCATGAAGCTCACAGCCCACTGACTCTATGCGATTGAATTTCCTTCTGATAGAATAGCAAGGAATTCATGGAAAGCTTCCAAACAACTAGGGACTCAGGATGTCTCATACAAGTCCCTTATTAGAAAACTTCATCTCCAGCGGGTAACACTAGGTCAATGCACTCGTTTCAGTAGAGTGCGAAATGTGTGGGATGCCGCTAGAAGCCACCGATTCGGAACGTCATTTCACTTGGTTTTCTGTAGGATCACCTTGGCGGTAACTTTGCTAGCCACAGACTTGTGGAATCACGTGGCCCAAAACAAATGAGTGAACGGAAGCACAGGACTATGCCAACTATGACCCAGAGTAAGCTTGGCTACCACTGTTTTCGCCAAATTACGCGTTCTGCGAGCAAAGCGTATGCGGACGTTGGAAGGCCGCTAGGCCATGCTACGCGACTTGGCCTCCAAGTCTCGGAAGACCTAAGGGAATGTCAATGTCAGAGTAGCCTGTGGGGCTCCCAGTGGAAGATAATACGTTCCTGAAGATTTGTTTGCTCCTCAAACGCACTCGGGAATCAACCTATTTCGTAGGAAGCGGGTTTTTCTCCAAAGCCGTCTGAGTGTTCAACGTCTTCTCAATGTTGTCATTTCCGTAGCGGATGTGATGGGAGAAGAAGACTGTAGCCTAAGAAACCATGGAGACTTTACCACGTCCCTCGGACTCCACCCGTTCGTGAAGCATTCGAAGAGGAAGAAGCTAAAAGTACCTCCTGGGCCTACCAGGCCATTCATTCCACTCTGAGAATACAGCAGTGAAGACTTTGCGCTCCCCTGCGTCATTCAGCAATTATATCAAGTCGTGCGAAAAGTGTTCTCAACAAAAGCCATCCACACTATTGGACGTGTTAGCAATGTTCTCATTTCAGTAGGAGATGAAAGCAGCGGTGTGTCACATAGGACGTACCCTTGTGAGCATCCTGTCCAAGAACCTTGCTGCCATATAGCATCTCTGGCTCGTGTCATAGCGCAGGAGCTACTGAAATGATCTCCCGTCAGCAAGGGAGGGAATGCTAGCATAGCACTTTGTGATCCTTGAAGCGGAATGAGCTTCCACAGTAGAGTTTTCTCCTAGGTACTTTTTCCATCAGAAAAGCGTAGCCCCGGGAAGAAGAGAGGCAACCGCCTACTACCTCACTTTGCCCATACAGTGTTTGCAACGTGGAAATGCACGTGCAGCTAGCAGTCCCCGTACTCTATCCGAGTGACTCTCTCACACAGCACAGGAGTGAACGCTTTGAAAGCTGCCAAGTTACTCGGGAATGAACATGTTCCTGAGAAGTGGCTTTAAGCATGAACGCAGCACTAGATCAATGTGCTCATAGCAGTTGAATTGGAAATGAGTGCCTTGTACCACATCACATACCCTCTTCAGAACTTATGATCAGCTCTGTTGCTCTGTTATTTTTACCTTGCTGTGTTTCAGTGCAACGATCTACAGAATCACTTTCTCGTCCTCAACGGACTGCGTGAAAGCACAGGGCTAAGACAGCTATGAAATGCACGATCTTCTATGGCACACTGTCCTCTACCTGTGGCCGTCATCTAGCTTTAGCCCTAGCCCTAAACCTATATGTAACATTAACCCCAACGCTAATGCTAAACCTATCCCTAACGCTAACCCTAACCCTAACCCTAACCCTAACCCTATCCCTATCCCTAACCCTAACCCTAACCCTAACCCTATCCCTATCCCTACCCTCATGATAAAGCTTATCCTTTCCATAATCGTAATGCTAGCCCTAACCCTAACTCTATCTTTAAACAGAAATCTTCTGATATATCAGAGCTGTGGGTTGTGTCCTAAAGCAAATGCTACTGAAATCATTTTCAATCCGTAGTGAATGAACAGGAGCATAGCAGTTTCAGACCTCCGCAGGACAATGAGCTGCGAGTGTGGGCTTTTCGCCGCTCTCTTTTGTCCGGGAAAACAGCAGAGGCCGAAGATCTCCTGCAGCTACTGACTACCGTGTATTGTGGACAAAACTGTTTCTCGAACGTACATATGCCCATGAAGCTCACAGCCCACTGACTCTATGCGATTGAATTTCCTTCTGATAGAATAGCAAGGAATTCATGGAAAGCTTCCAAACAACTAGGGACTCAGGATGTCTCATACAAGTCCCTTATTAGAAAACTTCATCTCCAGCGGGTAACACTAGGTCAATGCACTCGTTTCAGTAGAGTGCGAAATGTGTGGGATGCCGCTAGAAGCCACCGATTCGGAACGTCATTTCAATTGGTTTTCTGTAGGATCACCTTGGCGGTAACTTTGCTAGCCACAGACTTGTGGAATCACGTGGCCCAAAACAAATGAGTGAACGGAAGCACAGGACTATGCCAACTATGACCCAGAGTAAGCTTGGCTACCACTGTTTTCGCCAAATTACGCGTTCTGCGAGCAAAGCGTATGCGGACGTTGGAAGGCCGCTAGGCCATGCTACGCGACTTGGCCTCCAAGTCTCGGAAGACCTAAGGGAATGTCAATGTCAGAGTAGCCTGTGGGGCTCCCAGTGGAAGATAATACGTTCCTGAAGATTTGTTTGCTCCTCAAACGCACTCGGGAATCAACCTATTTCGTAGGAAGCGGGTTTTTCTCCAAAGCCGTCTGAGTGTTCAACGTCTTCTCAATGTTGTCATTTCCGTAGCGGATGTGATGGGAGAAGAAGACTGTAGCCTAAGAAACCATGGAGACTTTACCACGTCCCTCGGACTCCACCCGTTCGTGAAGCATTCGAAGAGGAAGAAGCTAAAAGTACCTCCTGGGCCTACCAGGCCATTCATTCCACTCTGAGAATACAGCAGTGAAGACTTTGCGCTCCCCTGCGTCATTCAGCAATTATATCAAGTCGTGCGAAAAGTGTTCTCAACAAAAGCCATCCACACTATTGGACGTGTTATCAATGTTCTCATTTCAGTAGGAGATGAAAGCAGCGGTGTGTCACATAGGACGTACCCTTGTGAGCATCCTGTCCAAGAACCTTGCTGCCATATAGCATCTCTGGCTCGTGTCATAGCGCAGGAGCTACTGAAATGATCTCCCGTCAGCAAGGGAGGGAATGCTAGCATAGCACTTTGTGATCCTTGAAGCGGAATGAGCTTCCACAGTAGAGTTTTCTCCTAGGTACTTTTTCCATCAGAAAAGCGTAGCCCCGGGAAGAAGAGAGGCAACCGCCTACTACCTCACTTTGCCCATACAGTGTTTGCAACGTGGAAATGCACGTGCAGCTAGCAGTCCCCGTACTCTATCCGAGTGACTCTCTCACACAGCACAGGAGTGAACGCTTTGAAAGCTGCCAAGTTACTCGGGAATGAACATGTTCCTGAGAAGTGGCTTTAAGCATGAACGCAGCACTAGATCAATGTGCTCATAGCAGTTGAATTGGAAATGAGTGCCTTGTACCACATCACATACCCTCTTCAGAACTTATGATCAGCTCTCTTGCTCTGTTATTTTTACCTTGCTGTGTTTCAGTGCAACGATCTACAGAATCACTTTCTCGTCCTCAACGGATTGCGTGAAAGCACAGGACTAAGACGGCTATGAAATGCAGGATCTTCTATGGCACACGGTCCTCTACCTGTGGCTGTCATCTAGCTTTAGCCCTAGCCCTAAACCTATATGTAACATTAACCCAAACGCTAATGCTAAACCTATCCCTAACGCTAACCCTAACCCTAACCCTAACCCTATCCATAGCCCTAACCCTAACCCTATCCCTAACCCTAACGCTAACCCTAACCCTATCCCTATCCCTACCCTCATGATAAAGCTTATCCTTTCCATAATCGTAATGCTAGCCCTAACCCTAACTCTATCTTTAAACAGAAATCTTCTGATATATCAGAGCTGTGGGTTGTGTCCTAAAGCAAATGCTACTGAAATCATTTTCAATCCGTAGTGAATGAACAGGAGCATAGCAGTTTCAGACCTCCGCAGGACAATGAGCTGCGAGTGTGGGCTTTTCGCCGCTCTCTTTTGTCCGGGAAAACAGCAGAGGCCGAAGATCTCCTGCAGCTACTGACTACTGTGTCTTGTGGACAAAACTGTTTCTCGAACGTACATATGCCCATGAAGCTCACAGCCCACTGACTCTATGCGATTGAATTTCCTTCTGATAGAATAGCAAGGAATTCATGGAAAGCTTCCAAACAACTAGGGACTCAGGATGTCTCATACAAGTCCCTTATTAGAAAACTTCATCTCCAGCGGGTAACACTAGGTCAATGCACTCGTTTCAGTAGAGTGCGAAATGTGTGGGATGCCGCTAGAAGCCACCGATTCGGAACGTCATTTCAATTGGTTTTCTGTAGGATCACCTTGGCGGTAACTTTGCTAGCCACAGACTTGTGGAATCACGTTGCCCAAAACAAATGAGTGAACGGAAGCACAGGACTATGCCAACTATGACCCAGAGTAAGCTTGGCTACCACTGTTTTCGCCAAATTACGCGTTCTGCGAGCAAAGCGTATGCGGACGTTGGAAGGCCGCTAGGCCATGCTACGCGACTTGGCCTCCAAGTCTCGGAAGACCTAAGGGAATGTCAATGTCAGAGTAGCCTGTGGGGCTCCCAGTGGAAGATAATACGTTCCTGAAGATTTGTTTGCTCCTCAAACGCACTCGGGAATCAACCTATTTCGTAGGAAGCGGGTTTTTCTCCAAAGCCGTCTCAGTGTTCAACGTCTTCTCAATGTTGTCATTTCCGTAGCGGATGTGATGGGAGAAGAAGACTGTAGCCTAAGAAACCATGGAGACTTTACCACGTCCCTCGGACTCCACCCGTTCGTGAAGCATTCGAAGAGGAAGAAGCTAAAAGTACCTCCTGGGCCTACCAGGCCATTCATTCCACTCTGAGAATACAGCAGTGAAGACTTTGCGCTCCCCTGCGTCATTCAGCAATTATATCAAGTCGTGCGAAAAGTGTTCTCAACAAAAGCCATCCACACTATTGGACGTGTTATCAATGTTCTCATTTCAGTAGGAGATGAAAGCAGCGGTGTGTCACATAGGACGTACCCTTGTGAGCATCCTGTCCAAGAACCTTGCTGCCATATAGCATCTCTGGCTCGTGTCATAGCGCAGGAGCTACTGAAATGATCTCCCGTCAGCAAGGGAGGGAATGCTAGCATAGCACTTTGTGATCCTTGAAGCGGAATGAGCTTCCACAGTAGAGTTTTCTCCTAGGTACTTTTTCCATCAGAAAAGCGTAGCCCCGGGAAGAAGAGAGGCAACCGCCTACTACCTCACTTTGCCCATACAGTGTTTGCAACGTGGAAATGCACGTGCAGCTAGCAGTCCCCGTACTCTATCCGAGTGACTCTCTCACACAGCACAGGAGTGAACGCTTTGAAAGCTGCCAAGTTACTCGGGAATGAACATGTTCCTGAGAAGTGGCTTTAAGCATGAACGCAGCACTAGATCAATGTGCTCATAGCAGTTGAATTGGAAATGAGTGCCTTGTACCATATCACATACCCTCTTCAGAACTTATGATCAGCTCTCTTGCTCTGTTATTTTTACCTTGCTGTGTTTCAGTGCAACGATCTACAGAATCACTTTCTCGTCCTCAACGGACTGCGTGAAAGCACAGGACTAAGACACCTATGAAATGCAGGATATTCTATGGCACACTGTCCTCTACCTGTGGCCGTCATCTAGCTTTAGCCCTAGCCCTAAACCTATATGTAACATTAACCCAAACGCTAATGCTAAACCTATCCCTAACGCTAACCCTAACCCTAACCCTAACCCTAACCCTATCCCTATCCCTAACCCTAACCCTAACCCTAACCCTATCCCTATCCCTACCCTCATGATAAAGCTTATCCTTTCCATAATCGTAATGCTAGCCCTAACCCTAACTCTATCTTTAAACAGAAATCTTCTGATATATCAGAGCTGTGGGTTGTGTCCTAAAGCAAATGCTACTGAAATCATTTTCAATCCGTAGTGAATGAACAGGAGCATAGCAGTTTCAGACCTCCGCAGGACAATGAGCTGCGAGTGTGGGCTTTTCGCCGCTCTCTTTTGTCCGGGAAAACAGCAGAGGCCGAAGATCTCCTGCAGCTACTGACTACCGTGTCTTGTGGACAAAACTGTTTCTCGAACGTACATATGCCCATGAAGCTCACAGCCCACTGACTCTATGCGATTGAATTTCCTTCTGATAGAATAGCAAGGAATTCATGGAAAGCTTCCAAACAACTAGGGACTCAGGATGTCTCATACAAGTCCCTTATTAGAAAACTTCATCTCCAGCGGGTAACACTAGGTCAATGCACTCGTTTCAGTAGAGTGCAAAATGTGTGGGATGCCGCTAGAAGCCACCGATTCGGAACGTCATTTCAATTGGTTTTCTGTAGGATCACCTTGGCGGTAACTTTGCTAGCCACAGACTTGTGGAATCACGTGGCCCAAAACAAATGAGTGAACGGAAGCACAGGACTATGCCAACTATGACCCAGAGTAAGCTTGGCTACCACTGTTTTCGCCAAATTACGCGTTCTGCGAGCAAAGCGTATGCGGACGTTGGAAGGCCGCTAGGCCATGCTACGCGACTTGGCCTCCAAGTCTCGGAAGACCTAAGGGAATGTCAATGTCAGAGTAGCCTGTGGGGCTCCCAGTGGAAGATAATACGTTCCTGAAGATTTGTTTGCTCCTCAAACGCACTCGGGAATCAACCTATTTCGTAGGAAGCGGGTTTTTCTCCAAAGCCGTCTCAGTGTTCAACGTCTTCTCAATGTTGTCATTTCCGTAGCGGATGTGATGGGAGAAGAAGACTGTAGCCTAAGAAACCATGGAGACTTTACCACGTCCCTCGGACTCCACCCGTTCGTGAAGCATTCGAAGAGGAAGAAGCTAAAAGTACCTCCTGGGCCTACCAGGCCATTCATTCCACTCTGAGAATACAGCAGTGAAGACTTTGCGCTCCCCTGCGTCATTCAGCAATTATATCAAGTCGTGCGAAAAGTGTTCTCAACAAAAGCCATCCACACTATTGGACGTGTTATCAATGTTCTCATTTCAGTAGGAGATGAAAGCAGCGGTGTGTCACATAGGACGTACCCTTGTGAGCATCCTGTCCAAGAACCTTGCTGCCATATAGCATCTCTGGCTCGTGTCATAGCGCAGGAGCTACTGAAATGATCTCCCGTCAGCAAGGGAGGGAATGCTAGCATAGCACTTTGTGATCCTTGAAGCGGAATGAGCTTCCACAGTAGAGTTTTCTCCTAGGTACTTTTTCCATCAGAAAAGCGTAGCCCCGGGAAGAAGAGAGGCAACCGCCTACTACCTCACTTTGCCCATACAGTGTTTGCAACGTGGAAATGCACGTGCAGCTAGCAGTCCCCGTACTCTATCCGAGTGACTCTCTCACACAGCACAGGAGTGAACGCTTTGAAAGCTGCCAAGTTACTCGGGAATGAACATGTTCCTGAGAAGTGGCTTTAAGCATGAACGCAGCACTAGATCAATGTGCTCATAGCAGTTGAATTGGAAATGAGTGCCTTGTACCACATCACATACCCTCTTCAGAACTTATGATCAGCTCTCTTGCTCTGTTATTTTTACCTTGCTGTGTTTCAGTGCAACGATCTACAGAATCACTTTCTCGTCCTCAACGGATTGCGTGAAAGCACAGGACTAAGACGGCTATGAAATGCAGGATCTTCTATGGCACACGGTCCTCTACCTGTGGCTGTCATCTAGCTTTAGCCCTAGCCCTAAACCTATATGTAACATTAACCCAAACGCTAATGCTAAACCTATCCCTAACGCTAACCCTAACCCTAACCCTAACCCTAACCCTATCCATAGCCCTAACCCTAACCCTATCCCTAACCCTAACGCTAACCCTAACCCTATCCCTATCCCTACCCTCATAATAAAGCTTATCCTTTCCATAATCGTAATGCTAGCCCTAACCCTAACTCTATCTTTAAACAGAAATCTTCTGATATATCAGAGCTGTGGGTTGTGTCCTAAAGCAAATGCTACTGAAATCATTTTCAATCCGTAGTGAATGAACAGGAGCATAGCAGTTTCAGACCTCCGCAGGACAATGAGCTGCGAGTGTGGGCTTTTCGCCGCTCTCTTTTGTCCGGGAAAACAGCAGAGGCCGAAGATCTCCTGCAGCTACTGACTACTGTGTCTTGTGGACAAAACTGTTTCTCGAACGTACATATGCCCATGAAGCTCACAGCCCACTGACTCTATGCGATTGAATTTCCTTCTGATAGAATAGCAAGGAATTCATGGAAAGCTTCCAAACAACTAGGGACTCAGGATGTCTCATACAAGTCCCTTATTAGAAAACTTCATCTCCAGCGGGTAACACTAGGTCAATGCACTCGTTTCAGTAGAGTGCGAAATGTGTGGGATGCCGCTAGAAGCCACCGATTCGGAACGTCATTTCAATTGGTTTCCTGTAGGATCACCTTGGCGGTAACTTTGCTAGCCACAGACTTGTGGAATCACGTTGCCCAAAACAAATGAGTGAACGGAAGCACAGGACTATGCCAACTATGACCCAGAGTAAGCTTGGCTACCACTGTTTTCGCCAAATTACGCGTTCTGCGAGCAAAGCGTATGCGGACGTTGGAAGGCCGCTAGGCCATGCTACGCGACTTGGCCTCCAAGTCTCGGAAGACCTAAGGGAATGTCAATGTCAGAGTAGCCTGTGGGGCTCCCAGTGGAAGATAATACGTTCCTGAAGATTTGTTTGCTCCTCAAACGCACTCGGGAATCAACCTATTTCGTAGGAAGCGGGTTTTTCTCCAAAGCCGTCTCAGTGTTCAACGTCTTCTCAATGTTGTCATTTCCGTAGCGGATGTGATGGGAGAAGAAGACTGTAGCCTAAGAAACCATGGAGACTTTACCACGTCCCTCGGACTCCACCCGTTCGTGAAGCATTCGAAGAGGAAGAAGCTAAAAGTACCTCCTGGGCCTACCAGGCCATTCATTCCACTCTGAGAATACAGCAGTGAAGACTTTGCGCTCCCCTGCGTCATTCAGCAATTATATCAAGTCGTGCGAAAAGTGTTCTCAACAAAAGCCATCCACACTATTGGACGTGTTATCAATGTTCTCATTTCAGTAGGAGATGAAAGCAGCGGTGTGTCACATAGGACGTACCCTTGTGAGCATCCTGTCCAAGAACCTTGCTGCCATATAGCATCTCTGGCTCGTGTCATAGCGCAGGAGCTACTGAAATGATCTCCCGTCAGCAAGGGAGGGAATGCTAGCATAGCACTTTGTGATCCTTGAAGCGGAATGAGCTTCCACAGTAGAGTTTTCTCCTAGGTACTTTTTCCATCAGAAAAGCGTAGCCCCGGGAAGAAGAGAGGCAACCGCCTACTACCTCACTTTGCCCATACAGTGTTTGCAACGTGGAAATGCACGTGCAGCTAGCAGTCCCCGTACTCTATCCGAGTGACTCTCTCACACAGCACAGGAGTGAACGCTTTGAAAGCTGCCAAGTTACTCGGGAATGAACATGTTCCTGAGAAGTGGCTTTAAGCATGAACGCAGCACTAGATCAATGTGCTCATAGCAGTTGAATTGGAAATGAGTGCCTTGTACCATATCACATACCCTCTTCAGAACTTATGATCAGCTCTCTTGCTCTGTTATTTTTACCTTGCTGTGTTTCAGTGCAACGATCTACAGAATCACTTTCTCGTCCTCAACGGACTGCGTGAAAGCACAGGACTAAGACACCTATGAAATGCAGGATATTCTATGGCACACTGTCCTCTACCTGTGGCCGTCATCTAGCTTTAGCCCTAGCCCTAAACCTATATGTAACATTAACCCAAACGCTAATGCTAAACCTATCCCTAACGCTAACCCTAACCCTAACCCTGACCCTATCCATAACCCTAACCCTAACCCTAACCCTATCCCTATCCCTAACCTCATGATAAAGCTTATCCTTTCCATAATCGTAATGCTAGCCCTAACCCTAACTCTATCTTTAAACAGAAATCTTCTGATATATCAGAGCTGTGGGTTGTGTCCTAAAGCAAATGCTACTGAAATCATTTTCAATCCGTAGTGAATGAACAGGAGCATAGCAGTTTCAGACCTCCGCAGGACAATGAGCTGCGAGTGTGGGCTTTTCGCCGCTCTCTTTTGTCCGGGAAAACAGCAGAGGCCGAAGATCTCCTGCAGCTACTGACTACTGTGTCTTGTGGACAAAACTGTTTCTCGAACGTACATATGCCCATGAAGCTCACAGCCCACTGACTCTATGCGATTGAATTTCCTTCTGATAGAATAGCAAGGAATTCATGGAAAGCTTCCAAACAACTAGGGACTCAGGATGTCTCATACAAGTCCCTTATTAGAAAACTTCATCTCCAGCGGGTAACACTAGGTCAATGCACTCGTTTCAGTAGAGTGCGAAATGTGTGGGATGCCGCTAGAAGCCACCGATTCGGAACGTCATTTCAATTGGTTTTCTGTAGGATCACCTTGGCGGTAACTTTGCTAGCCACAGACTTGTGGAATCACGTTGCCCAAAACAAATGAGTGAACGGAAGCACAGGACTATGCCAACTATGACCCAGAGTAAGCTTGGCTACCACTGTTTTCGCCAAATTACGCGTTCTGCGAGCAAAGCGTATGCGGACGTTGGAAGGCCGCTAGGCCATGCTACGCGACTTGGCCTCCAAGTCTCGGAAGACCTAAGGGAATGTCAATGTCAGAGTAGCCTGTGGGGCTCCCAGTGGAAGATAATACGTTCCTGAAGATTTGTTTGCTCCTCAAACGCACTCGGGAATCAACCTATTTCGTAGGAAGCGGGTTTTTCTCCAAAGCCGTCTCAGTGTTCAACGTCTTCTCAATGTTGTCATTTCCGTAGCGGATGTGATGGGAGAAGAAGACTGTAGCCTAAGAAACCATGGAGACTTTACCACGTCCCTCGGACTCCACCCGTTCGTGAAGCATTCGAAGAGGAAGAAGCTAAAAGTACCTCCTGGGCCTACCAGGCCATTCATTCCACTCTGAGAATACAGCAGTGAAGACTTTGCGCTCCCCTGCGTCATTCAGCAATTATATCAAGTCGTGCGAAAAGTGTTCTCAACAAAAGCCATCCACACTATTGGACGTGTTATCAATGTTCTCATTTCAGTAGGAGATGAAAGCAGCGGTGTGTCACATAGGACGTACCCTTGTGAGCATCCTGTCCAAGAACCTTGCTGCCATATAGCATCTCTGGCTCGTGTCATAGCGCAGGAGCTACTGAAATGATCTCCCGTCAGCAAGGGAGGGAATGCTAGCATAGCACTTTGTGATCCTTGAAGCGGAATGAGCTTCCACAGTAGAGTTTTCTCCTAGGTACTTTTTCCATCAGAAAAGCGTAGCCCCGGGAAGAAGAGAGGCAACCGCCTACTACCTCACTTTGCCCATACAGTGTTTGCAACGTGGAAATGCACGTGCAGCTAGCAGTCCCCGTACTCTATCCGAGTGACTCTCTCACACAGCACAGGAGTGAACGCTTTGAAAGCTGCCAAGTTACTCGGGAATGAACATGTTCCTGAGAAGTGGCTTTAAGCATGAACGCAGCACTAGATCAATGTGCTCATAGCAGTTGAATTGGAAATGAGTGCCTTGTACCACATCACATACCCTCTTCAGAACTTATGATCAGCTCTCTTGCTCTGTTATTTTTACCTTGCTGTGTTTCAGTGCAACGATCTACAGAATCACTTTCTCGTCCTCAACGGACTGCGTGAAAGCACAGGGCTAAGACAGCTATGAAATGCACGATCTTCTATGGCACACTGTCCTCTACCTGTGGCCGTCATCTAGCTTTAGCCCTAGCCCTAAACCTATATGTAACATTAACCCAAACGCTAATGCTAAACCTATCCCTAACGCTAACCCTAACCCTAACCCTAACCCTAACCCTATCCATAGCCCTAACCCTAACCCTATCCCTAACCCTAACGCTAACCCTAACCCTATCCCTATCCCTACCCTCATGATAAAGCTTATCCTTTCCATAATCGTAATGCTAGCCCTAACCCTAACTCTATCTTTAAACAGAAATCTTCTGATATATCAGAGCTGTGGGTTGTGTCCTAAAGCAAATGCTACTGAAATCATTTTCAATCCGTAGTGAATGAACAGGAGCATAGCAGTTTCAGACCTCCGCAGGACAATGAGCTGCGAGTGTGGGCTTTTCGCCGCTCTCTTTTGTCCGGGAAAACAGCAGAGGCCGAAGATCTCCTGCAGCTACTGACTACCGTGTCTTGTGGACAAAACTGTTTCTCGAACGTACATATGCCCATGAAGCTCACAGCCCACTGACTCTATGCGATTGAATTTCCTTCTGATAGAATAGCAAGGAATTCATGCAAAGCTTCCAAACAACTAGGGACTCAGGATGTCTCATACAAGTCCCTTATTAGAAAACTTCATCTCCAGCGGGTAACACTAGGTCAATGCACTCGTTTCAGTAGAGTGCGAAATGTGTGGGATGCCGCTAGAAGCCACCGATTCGGAACGTCATTTCAATTGGTTTTCTGTATGATCACCTTGGCGGTAACTTTTCTAGACACAGACTTGTGGAATCACGTTGCCCAAAACAAATGAGTGAACGGAAGCACAGGACTATGCCAACTATGACCCAGAGTAAGCTTGGCTACCACTGTTTTCGCCAAATTACGCGTTCTGCGAGCAAAGCGTATGCGGACGTTGGAAGGCCGCTAGGCCATGCTATGCGACTTGGCCTCCAAGTCTCGGAAGACCTAAGGGAATGTCAATGTCAGAGTAGCCTGTGGGGCTCCCAGTGGAAGATAATACGTTCCTGAAGATTTGTTTGCTCCTCAAACGCACTCGGGAATCAACCTATTTCGTAGGAAGCGGGTTTTTCTCCAAAGCCGTCTCAGTGTTCAACGTCTTCTCAATGTTGTCATTTCCGTAGCGGATGTGATGGGAGAAGAAGACTGTAGCCTAAGAAACCATGGAGACTTTACCACGTCCCTCGGACTCCACCCGTTCGTGAAGCATTCGAAGAGGAAGAAGCTAAAAGTACCTCCTGGGCCTACCAGGCCATTCATTCCACTCTGAGAATACAGCAGTGAAGACTTTGCGCTCCCCTGCGTCATTCAGCAATTATACCAAGTCGTGCGAAAAGTGTTCTCAACAAAAGCCATCCACACTATTGGACGTGTTATCAATGTTCTCATTTCAGTAGGAGATGAAAGCAGCGGTGTGTCACATAGGACGTACCCTTGTGAGCATCCTGTCCAAGAACCTTGCTGCCATATAGCATCTCTGGCTCGTGTCATAGCGCAGGAGCTACTGAAATGATCTCCCGTCAGCAAGGGAGGGAATGCTAGCATAGCACTTTGTGATCCTTGAAGCGGAATGAGCTTCCACAGTAGAGTTTTCTCCTAGGTACTTTTTCCATCAGAAAAGCGTAGCCCCGGGAAGAAGAGAGGCAACCGCCTACTACCTCACTTTGCCCATACAGTGTTTGCAACGTGGAAATGCACGTGCAGCTAGCAGTCCCCGTACTCTATCCGAGTGACTCTCTCACACAGCACAGGAGTGAACACTTTGAAAGCTGCCAAGTTACTCGGGAATGAACATGTTCCTGAGAAGTGGCTATAAGCATGAACACAGCACTAGATCAATGTGCTCATAGCAGTTGAATTGGAAATCAGTGCCTTGTACCACATCACATACCCTCTTCAGAACTTATGATCAGCTCTGTTGCTCTGTTATTTTTACCTTGCTGTGTTTCAGTGCAACGATCTACAGAATCACTTTCTCGTCCTCAACGGACTGCGTGAAAGCACAGGGCTAAGACAGCTATGAAATGCACGATCTTCTATGTCACACTGTCCTCTACCTGTGGCCGTCATCTAGCTTTAGCCCTAGCCCTAAACCTATATGTAACATTAACCCCAACGCTAATGCTAAACCTATCCCTAACGCTAACCCTAACCCTAACCCTAACCCTAACCCTATCCCTATCCCTAACCCTAACCCTAACCCTAACCCTATCCCTATCCCTACCCTCATGATAAAGCTTATCCTTTCCATAATCGTAATGCTAGCCCTAACCCTAACTCTATCTTTAAACAGAAATCTTCTGATATATCAGAGCTGTGGGTTGTGTCCTAAAGCAAATGCTACTGAAATCATTTTCAATCCGTAGTGAATGAACAGGAGCATAGCAGTTTCAGACCTCCGCAGGACAATGAGCTGCGAGTGTGGGCTTTTCGCCGCTCTCTTTTGTCCGGGAAAACAGCAGAGGCCGAAGATCTCCTGCAGCTACTGACTACCGTGTCTTGTGGACAAAACTGTTTCTCGAACGTACATATGCCCATGAAGCTCACAGCCCACTGACTCTATGCGATTGAATTTCCTTCTGATAGAATAGCAAGGAATTCATGGAAAGCTTCCAAACAACTAGGGACTCAGGATGTCTCATACAAGTCCCTTATTAGAAAACTTCATCTCCAGCGGGTAACACTAGGTCAATGCACTCGTTTCAGTAGAGTGCGAAATGTGTGGGATGCCGCTAGAAGCCACCGATTCGGAACGTCATTTCAATTGGTTTTCTGTAGGATCACCTTGGCGGTAACTTTGCTAGCCACAGACTTGTGGAATCACGTGGCCCAAAACAAATGAGTGAACGGAAGCACAGGACTATGCCAACTATGACCCAGAGTAAGCTTGGCTACCACTGTTTTCGCCAAATTACGCGTTCTGCGAGCAAAGCGTATGCGGACGTTGGAAGGCCGCTAGGCCATGCTACGCGACTTGGCCTCCAAGTCTCGGAAGACCTAAGGGAATGTCAATGTCAGAGTAGCCTGTGGGGCTCCCAGTGGAAGATAATACGTTCCTGAAGATTTGTTTGCTCCTCAAACGCACTCGGGAATCAACCTATTTCGTAGGAAGCGGGTTTTTCTCCAAAGCCGTCTGAGTGTTCAACGTCTTCTCAATGTTGTCATTTCCGTAGCGGATGTGATGGGAGAAGAAGACTGTAGCCTACGAAACCATGGAGACTTTACCACGTCCCTCGGACTCCACCCGTTCGTGAAGCATTCGAAGAGGAAGAAGCTAAAAGTACCTCCTGGGCCTACCAGGCCATTCATTCCACTCTGAGAATACAGCAGTGAAGACTTTGCGCTCCCCTGCGTCATTCAGCAATTATATCAAGTCGTGCGAAAAGTGTTCTCAACAAAAGCCATCCACACTATTGGACGTGTTATCAATGTTCTCATTTCAGTAGGAGATGAAAGCAGCGGTGTGTCACATAGGACGTACCCTTGTGAGCATCCTGTCCAAGTACCTTGCTGCCATATAGCATCTCTGGCTCGTGTCATAGCGCAGGAGCTACTGAAATGATCTCCCGTCAGCAAGGGAGGGAATGCTAGCATAGCACTTTGTGATCCTTGAAGCGGAATGAGCTTCCACAGTAGAGTTTTCTCCTAGGTACTTTTTCCATCAGAAAAGCGTAGCCCCGGGAAGAAGAGAGGCAACCGCCTACTACCTCACTTTGCCCATACAGTGTTTGCAACGTGGAAATGCACGTGCAGCTAGCAGTCCCCGTACTCTATCCGAGTGACTCTCTCACACAGCACAGGAGTGAACGCTTTGAAAGCTGCCAAGTTACTCGGGAATGAACATGTTCCTGAGAAGTGGCTTTAAGCATGAACGCAGCACTAGATCAATGTGCTCATAGCAGTTGAATTGGAAATGAGTGCCTTGTACCACATCACATACCCTCTTCAGAACTTATGATCAGCTCTCTTGCTCTGTTATTTTTACCTTGCTGTGTTTCAGTGCAACGATCTACAGAATCACTTTCTCGTCCTCAACGGACTGCGTGAAAGCACAGGACTAAGACAGCTATGAAATGCAGGATCTTCCATGGCACACGGTCCTCTACCTGTGGCCGTCATCTAGCTTTAGCCCTAGCCCTAAACCTATATGTAACATTAACCCCAACGCTAATGCTAAACCTATCCCTAACGCTAACCCTAACCCTAACCCTAACCCTAACCCTATCCCTATCCCTAACCCTAACCCTAACCCTAACCCTATCCCTATCCCTACCCTCATGATAAAGCTTATCCTTTCCATAATCGTAATGCTAGCCCTAACCCTAACTCTATCTTTAAACAGAAATCTTCTGATATATCAGAGCTGTGGGTTGTGTCCTAAAGCAAATGCTACTGAAATCATTTTCAATCCGTAGTGAATGAACAGGAGCATAGCAGTTTCAGACCTCCGCAGGACAATGAGCTGCGAGTGTGGGCTTTTCGCCGCTCTCTTTTGTCCGGGAAAACAGCAGAGGCCGAAGATCTCCTGCAGCTACTGACTACCGTGTCTTGTGGACAAAACTGTTTCTCGAACGTACATATGCCCATGAAGCTCACAGCCCACTGACTCTATGCGATTGAATTTCCTTCTGATAGAATAGCAAGGAATTCATGGAAAGCTTCCAAACAACTAGGGACTCAGGATGTCTCATACAAGTCCCTTATTAGAAAACTTCATCTCCAGCGGGTAACACTAGGTCAATGCACTCGTTTCAGTAGAGTGCGAAATGTGTGGGATGCCGCTAGAAGCCACCGATTCGGAACGTCATTTCAATTGGTTTTCTGTAGGATCACCTTGGCGGTAACTTTGCTAGCCACAGACTTGTGGAATCACGTGGCCCAAAACAAATGAGTGAACGGAAGCACAGGACTATGCCAACTATGACCCAGAGTAAGCTTGGCTACCACTGTTTTCGCCAAATTACGCGTTCTGCGAGCAAAGCGTATGCGGACGTTGGAAGGCCGCTAGGCCATGCTACGCGACTTGGCCTCCAAGTCTCGGAAGACCTAAGGGAATGTCAATGTCAGAGTAGCCTGTGGGGCTCCCAGTGGAAGATAATACGTTCCTGAAGATTTGTTTGCTCCTCAAACGCACTCGGGAATCAACCTATTTCGTAGGAAGCGGGTTTTTCTCCAAAGCCGTCTCAGTGTTCAACGTCTTCTCAATGTTGTCATTTCCGTAGCGGATGTGATGGGAGAAGAAGACTGTAGCCTAAGAAACCATGGAGACTTTACCACGTCCCTCGGACTCCACCCGTTCGTGAAGCATTCGAAGAGGAAGAAGCTAAAAGTACCTCCTGGGCCTACCAGGCCATTCATTCCACTCTGAGAATACAGCAGTGAAGACTTTGCGCTCCCCTGCGTCATTCAGCAATTATATCAAGTCGTGCGAAAAGTGTTCTCAACAAAAGCCATCCACACTATTGGACGTGTTATCAATGTTCTCATTTCAGTAGGAGATGAAAGCAGCGGTGTGTCACATAGGACGTACCCTTGTGAGCATCCTGTCCAAGTACCTTGCTGCCATATAGCATCTCTGGCTCGTGTCATAGCGCAGGAGCTACTGAAATGATCTCCCGTCAGCAAGGGAGGGAATGCTAGCATAGCACTTTGTGATCCTTGAAGCGGAATGAGCTTCCACAGTAGAGTTTTCTCCTAGGTACTTTTTCCATCAGAAAAGCGTAGCCCCGGGAAGAAGAGAGGCAACCGCCTACTACCTCACTTTGCCCATACAGTGTTTGCAACGTGGAAATGCACGTGCAGCTAGCAGTCCCCGTACTCTATCCGAGTGACTCTCTCACACAGCACAGGAGTGAACGCTTTCAAAGCTGCCAAGTTACTCGGGAATGAACATGTTCCTGAGAAGTGGCTTTAAGCATGAACGCAGCACTAGATCAATGTGCTCATAGCAGTTGAATTGGAAATGAGTGCCTTGTACCACATCACATACCCTCTTCAGAACTTATGATCAGCTCTCTTGCTCTGTTATTTTTACCTTGCTGTGTTTCAGTGCAACGATCTACAGAATCACTTTCTCGTCCTCAACGGACTGCGTGAAAGCACAGGACTAAGACAGCTATGAAATGCAGGATCTTCTATGGCACACGGTCCTCTACCTGTGGCTGTCATCTAGCTTTAGCCCTAGCCCTAAACCTATATGTAACATTAACCCAAACACTAATGCTAAACCTATCCCTAACGCTAACCCTAACCCTAACCCTAACCCTAACCCTATCCATAGCCCTAACCCTAACCCTATCCCTAACCCTAACGCTAACCCTAACCCTATCCCTATCCCTACCGTCATGATAAAGCTTATCCTTTCCATAATCGTAATGCTAGCCCTAACCCTAACTCTATCTTTAAACAGAAATCTTCTGATATATCAGAGCTGTGGGTTGTGTCCTAAAGCAAATGCTACTGAAATCATTTTCAATCCGTAGTGAATGAACAGGAGCATAGCAGTTTCAGACCTCCGCAGGACAATGAGCTGCGAGTGTGGGCTTTTCGCCGCTCTCTTTTGTCCGGGAAAACAGCAGAGGCCGAAGATCTCCTGCAGCTACTGACTACTGTGTCTTGTGGACAAAACTGTTTCTCGAACGTACATATGCCCATGAAGCTCACAGCCCACTGACTCTATGCGATTGAATTTCCTTCTGATAGAATAGCAAGGAATTCATGGAAAGCTTCCAAACAACTAGGGACTCAGGATGTCTCATACAAGTCCCTTATTAGAAAACTTCATCTCCAGCGGGTAACACTAGGTCAATGCACTCGTTTCAGTAGAGTGCGAAATGTGTGGGATGCCGCTAGAAGCCACCGATTCGGAACGTCATTTCAATTGGTTTTCTGTAGGATCACCTTGGCGGTAACTTTGCTAGCCACAGACTTGTGGAATCACGTGGCCCAAAACAAATGAGTGAACGGAAGCACAGGACTATGCCAACTATGACCCAGAGTAAGCTTGGCTACCACTGTTTTCGCCAAATTACGCGTTCTGCGAGCAAAGCGTATGCGGACGTTGGAAGGCCGCTAGGCCATGCTACGCGACTTGGCCTCCAAGTCTCGGAAGACCTAAGGGAATGTCAATGTCAGAGTAGCCTGTGGGGCTCCCAGTGGAAGATAATACGTTCCTGAAGATTTGTTTGCTCCTCAAACGCACTCGGGAATCAACCTATTTCGTAGGAAGCGGGTTTTTCTCCAAAGCCGTCTCAGTGTTCAACGTCTTCTCAATGTTGTCATTTCCGTAGCGGATGTGATGGGAGAAGAAGACTGTAGCCTACGAAACCATGGAGACTTTACCACGTCCCTCGGACTCCACCCGTTCGTGAAGCATTCGAAGAGGAAGAAGCTAAAAGTACCTCCTGGGCCTACCAGGCCATTCATTCCACTCTGAGAATACAGCAGTGAAGACTTTGCGCTCCCCTGCGTCATTCAGCAATTATATCAAGTCGTGCGAAAAGTGTTCTCAACAAAAGCCATCCACACTATTGGACGTGTTATCAATGTTCTCATTTCAGTAGGAGATGAAAGCAGCGGTGTGTCACATAGGACGTACCCTTGTGAGCATCCTGTCCAAGTACCTTGCTGCCATATAGCATCTCTGGCTCGTGTCATAGCGCAGGAGCTACTGAAATGATCTCCCGTCAGCAAGGGAGGGAATGCTAGCATAGCACTTTGTGATCCTTGAAGCGGAATGAGCTTCCACAGTAGAGTTTTCTCCTAGGTACTTTTTCCATCAGAAAAGCGTAGCCCCGGGAAGAAGAGAGGCAACCGCCTACTACCTCACTTTGCCCATACAGTGTTTGCAACGTGGAAATGCACGTGCAGCTAGCAGTCCCCGTACTCTATCCGAGTGACTCTCTCACACAGCACAGGAGTGAACGCTTTGAAAGCTGCCAAGTTACTCGGGAATGAACATGTTCCTGAGAAGTGGCTTTAAGCATGAACGCAGCACTAGATCAATGTGCTCATAGCAGTTGAATTGGAAATGAGTGCCTTGTACCACATCACATACCCTCTTCAGAACTTATGATCAGCTCTCTTGCTCTGTTATTTTTACCTTGCTGTGTTTCAGTGCAACGATCTACAGAATCACTTTCTCGTCCTCAACGGACTGCGTGAAAGCACAGGACTAAGACAGCTATGAAATGCAGGATCTTCTATGGCACACGGTCCTCTACCTGTGGCTGTCATCTAGCTTTAGCCCTAGCCCTAAACCTATATGTAACATTAACCCAAACACTAATGCTAAACCTATCCCTAACGCTAACCCTAACCCTAACCCTAACCCTAACCCTATCCATAGCCCTAACCCTAACCCTATCCCTAACCCTAACGCTAACCCTAACCCTATCCCTATCCCTACCGTCATGATAAAGCTTATCCTTTCCATAATCGTAATGCTAGCCCTAACCCTAACTCTATCTTTAAACAGAAATCTTCTGATATATCAGAGCTGTGGGTTGTGTCCTAAAGCAAATGCTACTGAAATCATTTTCAATCCGTAGTGAATGAACAGGAGCATAGCAGTTTCAGACCTCCGCAGGACAATGAGCTGCGAGTGTGGGCTTTTCGCCGCTCTCTTTTGTCCGGGAAAACAGCAGAGGCCGAAGATCTCCTGCAGCTACTGACTACTGTGTCTTGTGGACAAAACTGTTTCTCGAACGTACATATGCCCATGAAGCTCACAGCCCACTGACTCTATGCGATTGAATTTCCTTCTGATAGAATAGCAAGGAATTCATGGAAAGCTTCCAAACAACTAGGGACTCAGGATGTCTCATACAAGTCCCTTATTAGAAAACTTCATCTCCAGCGGGTAACACTAGGTCAATGCACTCGTTTCAGTAGAGTGCGAAATGTGTGGGATGCCGCTAGAAGCCACCGATTCGGAACGTCATTTCAATTGGTTTTCTGTAGGATCACCTTGGCGGTAACTTTGCTAGCCACAGACTTGTGGAATCACGTTGCCCAAAACAAATGAGTGAACGGAAGCACAGGACTATGCCAACTATGACCCAGAGTAAGCTTGGCTACCACTGTTTTCGCCAAATTACGCGTTCTGCGAGCAAAGCGTATGCGGACGTTGGAAGGCCGCTAGGCCATGCTACGCGACTTGGCCTCCAAGTCTCGGAAGACCTAAGGGAATGTCAATGTCAGAGTAGCCTGTGGGGCTCCCAGTGGAAGATAATACGTTCCTGAAGATTTGTTTGCTCCTCAAACGCACTCGGGAATCAACCTATTTCGTAGGAAGCGGGTTTTTCTCCAAAGCCGTCTGAGTGTTCAACGTCTTCTCAATGTTGTCATTTCCGTAGCGGATGTGATGGGAGAAGAAGACTGTAGCCTAAGAAACCATGGAGACTTTACCACGTCCCTCGGACTCCACCCGTTCGTGAAGCATTCGAAGAGGAAGAAGCTAAAAGTACCTCCTGGGCCTACCAGGCCATTCATTCCACTCTGAGAATACAGCAGTGAAGACTTTGCGCTCCCCTGCGTCATTCAGCAATTATATCAAGTCGTGCGAAAAGTGTTCTCAACAAAAGCCATCCACACTATTGGACGTGTTATCAATGTTCTCATTTCAGTAGGAGATGAAAGCAGCGGTGTGTCACATAGGACGTACCCTTGTGAGCATCCTGTCCAAGAACCTTGCTGCCATATAGCATCTCTGGCTCGTGTCATAGCGCAGGAGCTACTGAAATGATCTCCCGTCAGCAAGGGAGGGAATGCTAGCATAGCACTTTGTGATCCTTGAAGCGGAATGAGCTTCCACAGTAGAGTTTTCTCCTAGGTACTTTTTCCATCAGAAAAGCGTAGCCCCGGGAAGAAGAGAGGCAACCGCCTACTACCTCACTTTGCCCATACAGTGTTTGCAACGTGGAAATGCACGTGCAGCTAGCAGTCCCCGTACTCTATCCGAGTGACTCTCTCACACAGCACAGGAGTGAACGCTTTCAAAGCTGCCAAGTTACTCGGGAATGAACATGTTCCTGAGAAGTGGCTTTAAGCATGAACGCAGCACTAGATCAATGTGCTCATAGCAGTTGAATTGGAAATGAGTGCCTTGTACCACATCACATACCCTCTTCAGAACTTATGATCAGCTCTGTTGCTCTGTTATTTTTACCTTGCTGTGTTTCAGTGCAACGATCTACAGAATCACTTTCTCGTCCTCAACGGACTGCGTGAAAGCACAGGGCTAAGACAGCTATGAAATGCACGATCTTCTATGGCACACTGTCCTCTACCTGTGGCCGTCATCTAGCTTTAGCCCTAGCCCTAAACCTATATGTAACATTAACCCCAACGCTAATGCTAAACCTATCCCTAACGCTAACCCTAACCCTAACCCTAACCCTAACCCTATCCCTATCCCTAACCCTAACCCTAACCCTAACCCTATCCCTATCCCTACCCTCATGATAAAGCTTATCCTTTCCATAATCGTAATGCTAGCCCTAACCCTAACTCTATCTTTAAACAGAAATCTTCTGATATATCAGAGCTGTGGGTTGTGTCCTAAAGCAAATGCTACTGAAATCATTTTCAATCCGTAGTGAATGAACAGGAGCATAGCAGTTTCAGACCTCCGCAGGACAATGAGCTGCGAGTGTGGGCTTTTCGCCGCTCTCTTTTGTCCGGGAAAACAGCAGAGGCCGAAGATCTCCTGCAGCTACTGACTACCGTGTCTTGTGGACAAAACTGTTTCTCGAACGTACATATGCCCATGAAGCTCACAGCCCACTGACTCTATGCGATTGAATTTCCTTCTGATAGAATAGCAAGGAATTCATGGAAAGCTTCCAAACAACTAGGGACTCAGGATGTCTCATACAAGTCCCTTATTAGAAAACTTCATCTCCAGCGGGTAACACTAGGTCAATGCACTCGTTTCAGTAGAGTGCGAAATGTGTGGGATGCCGCTAGAAGCCACCGATTCGGAACGTCATTTCAATTGGTTTTCTGTAGGATCACCTTGGCGGTAACTTTGCTAGCCACAGACTTGTGGAATCACGTGGCCCAAAACAAATGAGTGAACGGAAGCACAGGACTATGCCAACTATGACCCAGAGTAAGCTTGGCTACCACTGTTTTCGCCAAATTACGCGTTCTGCGAGCAAAGCGTATGCGGACGTTGGAAGGCCGCTAGGCCATGCTACGCGACTTGGCCTCCAAGTCTCGGAAGACCTAAGGGAATGTCAATGTCAGAGTAGCCTGTGGGGCTCCCAGTGGAAGATAATACGTTCCTGAAGATTTGTTTGCTCCTCAAACGCACTCGGGAATCAACCTATTTCGTAGGAAGCGGGTTTTTCTCCAAAGCCGTCTCAGTGTTCAACGTCTTCTCAATGTTGTCATTTCCGTAGCGGATGTGATGGGAGAAGAAGACTGTAGCCTAAGAAACCATGGAGACTTTACCACGTCCCTCGGACTCCACCCGTTCGTGAAGCATTCGAAGAGGAAGAAGCTAAAAGTACCTCCTGGGCCTACCAGGCCATTCATTCCACTCTGAGAATACAGCAGTGAAGACTTTGCGCTCCCCTGCGTCATTCAGCAATTATATCAAGTCGTGCGAAAAGTGTTCTCAACAAAAGCCATCCACACTATTGGACGTGTTATCAATGTTCTCATTTCAGTAGGAGATGAAAGCAGCGGTGTGTCACATAGGACGTACCCTTGTGAGCATCCTGTCCAAGAACCTTGCTGCCATATAGCATCTCTGGCTCGTGTCATAGCGCAGGAGCTACTGAAATGATCTCCCGTCAGCAAGGGAGGGAATGCTAGCATAGCACTTTGTGATCCTTGAAGCGGAATGAGCTTCCACAGTAGAGTTTTCTCCTAGGTACTTTTTCCATCAGAAAAGCGTAGCCCCGGGAAGAAGAGAGGCAACCGCCTACTACCTCACTTTGCCCATACAGTGTTTGCAACGTGGAAATGCACGTGCAGCTAGCAGTCCCCGTACTCTATCCGAGTGACTCTCTCACACAGCACAGGAGTGAACGCTTTGAAAGCTGCCAAGTTACTCGGGAATGAACATGTTCCTGAGAAGTGGCTTTAAGCATGAACGCAGCACTAGATCAATGTGCTCATAGCAGTTGAATTGGAAATGAGTGCCTTGTACCACATCACATACCCTCTTCAGAACTTATGATCAGCTCTCTTGCTCTGTTATTTTTACCTTGCTGTGTTTCAGTGCAACGATCTACAGAATCACTTTCTCGTCCTCAACGGATTGCGTGAAAGCACAGGACTAAGACGGCTATGAAATGCAGGATCTTCTATGGCACACGGTCCTCTACCTGTGGCTGTCATCTAGCTTTAGCCCTAGCCCTAAACCTATATGTAACATTAACCCAAACGATAATGCTAAACCTATCCCTAACGCTAACCCTAACCCTAACCCTAACCCTAACCCTATCCATAGCCCTAACCCTAACCCTATCCCTAACCCTAACGCTAACCCTAACCCTATCCCTATCCCTACCCTCATGATAAAGCTTATCCTTTCCATAATCGTAATGCTAGCCCTAACCCTAACTCTATCTTTAAACAGAAATCTTCTGATATATCAGAGCTGTGGGTTGTGTCCTAAAGCAAATGCTACTGAAATCATTTTCAATCCGTAGTGAATGAACAGGAGCATAGCAGTTTCAGACCTCCGCAGGACAATGAGCTGCGAGTGTGGGCTTTTCGCCGCTCTCTTTTGTCCGGGAAAACAGCAGAGGCCGAAGATCTCCTGCAGCTACTGACTACTGTGTCTTGTGGACAAAACTGTTTCTCGAACGTACATATGCCCATGAAGCTCACAGCCCACTGACTCTATGCGATTGAATTTCCTTCTGATAGAATAGCAAGGAATTCATGGAAAGCTTCCAAACAACTAGGGACTCAGGATGTCTCATACAAGTCCCTTATTAGAAAACTTCATCTCCAGCGGGTAACACTAGGTCAATGCACTCGTTTCAGTAGAGTGCGAAATGTGTGGGATGCCGCTAGAAGCCACCGATTCGGAACGTCATTTCACTTGGTTTTCTGTAGGATCACCTTGGCGGTAACTTTGCTAGCCACAGACTTGTGGAATCACGTGGCCCAAAACAAATGAGTGAACGGAAGCACAGGACTATGCCAACTATGACCCAGAGTAAGCTTGGCTACCACTGTTTTCGCCAAATTACGCGTTCTGCGAGCAAAGCGTATGCGGACGTTGGAAGGCCGCTAGGCCATGCTACGCGACTTGGCCTCCAAGTCTCGGAAGACCTAAGGGAATGTCAATGTCAGAGTAGCCTGTGGGGCTCCCAGTGGAAGATAATACGTTCCTGAAGATTTGTTTGCTCCTCAAACGCACTCGGGAATCAACCTATTTCGTAGGAAGCGGGTTTTTCTCCAAAGCCGTCTGAGTGTTCAACGTCTTCTCAATGTTGTCATTTCCGTAGCGGATGTGATGGGAGAAGAAGACTGTAGCCTAAGAAACCATGGAGACTTTACCACGTCCCTCGGACTCCACCCGTTCGTGAAGCATTCGAAGAGGAAGAAGCTAAAAGTACCTCCTGGGCCTACCAGGCCATTCATTCCACTCTGAGAATACAGCAGTGAAGACTTTGCGCTCCCCTGCGTCATTCAGCAATTATATCAAGTCGTGCGAAAAGTGTTCTCAACAAAAGCCATCCACACTATTGGACGTGTTAGCAATGTTCTCATTTCAGTAGGAGATGAAAGCAGCGGTGTGTCACATAGGACGTACCCTTGTGAGCATCCTGTCCAAGAACCTTGCTGCCATATAGCATCTCTGGCTCGTGTCATAGCGCAGGAGCTACTGAAATGATCTCCCGTCAGCAAGGGAGGGAATGCTAGCATAGCACTTTGTGATCCTTGAAGCGGAATGAGCTTCCACAGTAGAGTTTTCTCCTAGGTACTTTTTCCATCAGAAAAGCGTAGCCCCGGGAAGAAGAGAGGCAACCGCCTACTACCTCACTTTGCCCATACAGTGTTTGCAACGTGGAAATGCACGTGCAGCTAGCAGTCCCCGTACTCTATCCGAGTGACTCTCTCACACAGCACAGGAGTGAACGCTTTGAAAGCTGCCAAGTTACTCGGGAATGAACATGTTCCTGAGAAGTGGCTTTAAGCATGAACGCAGCACTAGATCAATGTGCTCATAGCAGTTGAATTGGAAATGAGTGCCTTGTACCACATCACATACCCTCTTCAGAACTTATGATCAGCTCTGTTGCTCTGTTATTTTTACCTTGCTGTGTTTCAGTGCAACGATCTACAGAATCACTTTCTCGTCCTCAACGGACTGCGTGAAAGCACAGGGCTAAGACAGCTATGAAATGCACGATCTTCTATGGCACACTGTCCTCTACCTGTGGCCGTCATCTAGCTTTAGCCCTAGCCCTAAACCTATATGTAACATTAACCCCAACGCTAATGCTAAACCTATCCCTAACGCTAACCCTAACCCTAACCCTAACCCTAACCCTATCCCTATCCCTAACCCTAACCCTAACCCTAACCCTATCCCTATCCCTACCCTCATGATAAAGCTTATCCTTTCCATAATCGTAATGCTAGCCCTAACCCTAACTCTATCTTTAAACAGAAATCTTCTGATATATCAGAGCTGTGGGTTGTGTCCTAAAGCAAATGCTACTGAAATCATTTTCAATCCGTAGTGAATGAACAGGAGCATAGCAGTTTCAGACCTCCGCAGGACAATGAGCTGCGAGTGTGGGCTTTTCGCCGCTCTCTTTTGTCCGGGAAAACAGCAGAGGCCGAAGATCTCCTGCAGCTACTGACTACCGTGTATTGTGGACAAAACTGTTTCTCGAACGTACATATGCCCATGAAGCTCACAGCCCACTGACTCTATGCGATTGAATTTCCTTCTGATAGAATAGCAAGGAATTCATGGAAAGCTTCCAAACAACTAGGGACTCAGGATGTCTCATACAAGTCCCTTATTAGAAAACTTCATCTCCAGCGGGTAACACTAGGTCAATGCACTCGTTTCAGTAGAGTGCGAAATGTGTGGGATGCCGCTAGAAGCCACCGATTCGGAACGTCATTTCAATTGGTTTTCTGTAGGATCACCTTGGCGGTAACTTTGCTAGCCACAGACTTGTGGAATCACGTGGCCCAAAACAAATGAGTGAACGGAAGCACAGGACTATGCCAACTATGACCCAGAGTAAGCTTGGCTACCACTGTTTTCGCCAAATTACGCGTTCTGCGAGCAAAGCGTATGCGGACGTTGGAAGGCCGCTAGGCCATGCTACGCGACTTGGCCTCCAAGTCTCGGAAGACCTAAGGGAATGTCAATGTCAGAGTAGCCTGTGGGGCTCCCAGTGGAAGATAATACGTTCCTGAAGATTTGTTTGCTCCTCAAACGCACTCGGGAATCAACCTATTTCGTAGGAAGCGGGTTTTTCTCCAAAGCCGTCTGAGTGTTCAACGTCTTCTCAATGTTGTCATTTCCGTAGCGGATGTGATGGGAGAAGAAGACTGTAGCCTAAGAAACCATGGAGACTTTACCACGTCCCTCGGACTCCACCCGTTCGTGAAGCATTCGAAGAGGAAGAAGCTAAAAGTACCTCCTGGGCCTACCAGGCCATTCATTCCACTCTGAGAATACAGCAGTGAAGACTTTGCGCTCCCCTGCGTCATTCAGCAATTATATCAAGTCGTGCGAAAAGTGTTCTCAACAAAAGCCATCCACACTATTGGACGTGTTATCAATGTTCTCATTTCAGTAGGAGATGAAAGCAGCGGTGTGTCACATAGGACGTACCCTTGTGAGCATCCTGTCCAAGAACCTTGCTGCCATATAGCATCTCTGGCTCGTGTCATAGCGCAGGAGCTACTGAAATGATCTCCCGTCAGCAAGGGAGGGAATGCTAGCATAGCACTTTGTGATCCTTGAAGCGGAATGAGCTTCCACAGTAGAGTTTTCTCCTAGGTACTTTTTCCATCAGAAAAGCGTAGCCCCGGGAAGAAGAGAGGCAACCGCCTACTACCTCACTTTGCCCATACAGTGTTTGCAACGTGGAAATGCACGTGCAGCTAGCAGTCCCCGTACTCTATCCGAGTGACTCTCTCACACAGCACAGGAGTGAACGCTTTGAAAGCTGCCAAGTTACTCGGGAATGAACATGTTCCTGAGAAGTGGCTTTAAGCATGAACGCAGCACTAGATCAATGTGCTCATAGCAGTTGAATTGGAAATGAGTGCCTTGTACCACATCACATACCCTCTTCAGAACTTATGATCAGCTCTCTTGCTCTGTTATTTTTACCTTGCTGTGTTTCAGTGCAACGATCTACAGAATCACTTTCTCGTCCTCAACGGATTGCGTGAAAGCACAGGACTAAGACGGCTATGAAATGCAGGATCTTCTATGGCACACGGTCCTCTACCTGTGGCTGTCATCTAGCTTTAGCCCTAGCCCTAAACCTATATGTAACATTAACCCAAACGCTAATGCTAAACCTATCCCTAACGCTAACCCTAACCCTAACCCTAACCCTATCCATAGCCCTAACCCTAACCCTATCCCTAACCCTAACGCTAACCCTAACCCTATCCCTATCCCTACCCTCATGATAAAGCTTATCCTTTCCATAATCGTAATGCTAGCCCTAACCCTAACTCTATCTTTAAACAGAAATCTTCTGATATATCAGAGCTGTGGGTTGTGTCCTAAAGCAAATGCTACTGAAATCATTTTCAATCCGTAGTGAATGAACAGGAGCATAGCAGTTTCAGACCTCCGCAGGACAATGAGCTGCGAGTGTGGGCTTTTCGCCGCTCTCTTTTGTCCGGGAAAACAGCAGAGGCCGAAGATCTCCTGCAGCTACTGACTACTGTGTCTTGTGGACAAAACTGTTTCTCGAACGTACATATGCCCATGAAGCTCACAGCCCACTGACTCTATGCGATTGAATTTCCTTCTGATAGAATAGCAAGGAATTCATGGAAAGCTTCCAAACAACTAGGGACTCAGGATGTCTCATACAAGTCCCTTATTAGAAAACTTCATCTCCAGCGGGTAACACTAGGTCAATGCACTCGTTTCAGTAGAGTGCGAAATGTGTGGGATGCCGCTAGAAGCCACCGATTCGGAACGTCATTTCAATTGGTTTTCTGTAGGATCACCTTGGCGGTAACTTTGCTAGCCACAGACTTGTGGAATCACGTTGCCCAAAACAAATGAGTGAACGGAAGCACAGGACTATGCCAACTATGACCCAGAGTAAGCTTGGCTACCACTGTTTTCGCCAAATTACGCGTTCTGCGAGCAAAGCGTATGCGGACGTTGGAAGGCCGCTAGGCCATGCTACGCGACTTGGCCTCCAAGTCTCGGAAGACCTAAGGGAATGTCAATGTCAGAGTAGCCTGTGGGGCTCCCAGTGGAAGATAATACGTTCCTGAAGATTTGTTTGCTCCTCAAACGCACTCGGGAATCAACCTATTTCGTAGGAAGCGGGTTTTTCTCCAAAGCCGTCTCAGTGTTCAACGTCTTCTCAATGTTGTCATTTCCGTAGCGGATGTGATGGGAGAAGAAGACTGTAGCCTAAGAAACCATGGAGACTTTACCACGTCCCTCGGACTCCACCCGTTCGTGAAGCATTCGAAGAGGAAGAAGCTAAAAGTACCTCCTGGGCCTACCAGGCCATTCATTCCACTCTGAGAATACAGCAGTGAAGACTTTGCGCTCCCCTGCGTCATTCAGCAATTATATCAAGTCGTGCGAAAAGTGTTCTCAACAAAAGCCATCCACACTATTGGACGTGTTATCAATGTTCTCATTTCAGTAGGAGATGAAAGCAGCGGTGTGTCACATAGGACGTACCCTTGTGAGCATCCTGTCCAAGAACCTTGCTGCCATATAGCATCTCTGGCTCGTGTCATAGCGCAGGAGCTACTGAAATGATCTCCCGTCAGCAAGGGAGGGAATGCTAGCATAGCACTTTGTGATCCTTGAAGCGGAATGAGCTTCCACAGTAGAGTTTTCTCCTAGGTACTTTTTCCATCAGAAAAGCGTAGCCCCGGGAAGAAGAGAGGCAACCGCCTACTACCTCACTTTGCCCATACAGTGTTTGCAACGTGGAAATGCACGTGCAGCTAGCAGTCCCCGTACTCTATCCGAGTGACTCTCTCACACAGCACAGGAGTGAACGCTTTGAAAGCTGCCAAGTTACTCGGGAATGAACATGTTCCTGAGAAGTGGCTTTAAGCATGAACGCAGCACTAGATCAATGTGCTCATAGCAGTTGAATTGGAAATGAGTGCCTTGTACCATATCACATACCCTCTTCAGAACTTATGATCAGCTCTCTTGCTCTGTTATTTTTACCTTGCTGTGTTTCAGTGCAACGATCTACAGAATCACTTTCTCGTCCTCAACGGACTGCGTGAAAGCACAGGACTAAGACACCTATGAAATGCAGGATATTCTATGGCACACTGTCCTCTACCTGTGGCCGTCATCTAGCTTTAGCCCTAGCCCTAAACCTATATGTAACATTAACCCAAACGCTAATGCTAAACCTATCCCTAACGCTAACCCTAACCCTAACCCTAACCCTAACCCTATCCCTATCCCTAACCCTAACCCTAACCCTAACCCTATCCCTATCCCTACCCTCATGATAAAGCTTATCCTTTCCATAATCGTAATGCTAGCCCTAACCCTAACTCTATCTTTAAACAGAAATCTTCTGATATATCAGAGCTGTGGGTTGTGTCCTAAAGCAAATGCTACTGAAATCATTTTCAATCCGTAGTGAATGAACAGGAGCATAGCAGTTTCAGACCTCCGCAGGACAATGAGCTGCGAGTGTGGGCTTTTCGCCGCTCTCTTTTGTCCGGGAAAACAGCAGAGGCCGAAGATCTCCTGCAGCTACTGACTACCGTGTCTTGTGGACAAAACTGTTTCTCGAACGTACATATGCCCATGAAGCTCACAGCCCACTGACTCTATGCGATTGAATTTCCTTCTGATAGAATAGCAAGGAATTCATGGAAAGCTTCCAAACAACTAGGGACTCAGGATGTCTCATACAAGTCCCTTATTAGAAAACTTCATCTCCAGCGGGTAACACTAGGTCAATGCACTCGTTTCAGTAGAGTGCAAAATGTGTGGGATGCCGCTAGAAGCCACCGATTCGGAACGTCATTTCAATTGGTTTTCTGTAGGATCACCTTGGCGGTAACTTTGCTAGCCACAGACTTGTGGAATCACGTGGCCCAAAACAAATGAGTGAACGGAAGCACAGGACTATGCCAACTATGACCCAGAGTAAGCTTGGCTACCACTGTTTTCGCCAAATTACGCGTTCTGCGAGCAAAGCGTATGCGGACGTTGGAAGGCCGCTAGGCCATGCTACGCGACTTGGCCTCCAAGTCTCGGAAGACCTAAGGGAATGTCAATGTCAGAGTAGCCTGTGGGGCTCCCAGTGGAAGATAATACGTTCCTGAAGATTTGTTTGCTCCTCAAACGCACTCGGGAATCAACCTATTTCGTAGGAAGCGGGTTTTTCTCCAAAGCCGTCTCAGTGTTCAACGTCTTCTCAATGTTGTCATTTCCGTAGCGGATGTGATGGGAGAAGAAGACTGTAGCCTAAGAAACCATGGAGACTTTACCACGTCCCTCGGACTCCACCCGTTCGTGAAGCATTCGAAGAGGAAGAAGCTAAAAGTACCTCCTGGGCCTACCAGGCCATTCATTCCACTCTGAGAATACAGCAGTGAAGACTTTGCGCTCCCCTGCGTCATTCAGCAATTATATCAAGTCGTGCGAAAAGTGTTCTCAACAAAAGCCATCCACACTATTGGACGTGTTATCAATGTTCTCATTTCAGTAGGAGATGAAAGCAGCGGTGTGTCACATAGGACGTACCCTTGTGAGCATCCTGTCCAAGAACCTTGCTGCCATATAGCATCTCTGGCTCGTGTCATAGCGCAGGAGCTACTGAAATGATCTCCCGTCAGCAAGGGAGGGAATGCTAGCATAGCACTTTGTGATCCTTGAAGCGGAATGAGCTTCCACAGTAGAGTTTTCTCCTAGGTACTTTTTCCATCAGAAAAGCGTAGCCCCGGGAAGAAGAGAGGCAACCGCCTACTACCTCACTTTGCCCATACAGTGTTTGCAACGTGGAAATGCACGTGCAGCTAGCAGTCCCCGTACTCTATCCGAGTGACTCTCTCACACAGCACAGGAGTGAACGCTTTGAAAGCTGCCAAGTTACTCGGGAATGAACATGTTCCTGAGAAGTGGCTTTAAGCATGAACGCAGCACTAGATCAATGTGCTCATAGCAGTTGAATTGGAAATGAGTGCCTTGTACCACATCACATACCCTCTTCAGAACTTATGATCAGCTCTCTTGCTCTGTTATTTTTACCTTGCTGTGTTTCAGTGCAACGATCTACAGAATCACTTTCTCGTCCTCAACGGATTGCGTGAAAGCACAGGACTAAGACGGCTATGAAATGCAGGATCTTCTATGGCACACGGTCCTCTACCTGTGGCTGTCATCTAGCTTTAGCCCTAGCCCTAAACCTATATGTAACATTAACCCAAACGCTAATGCTAAACCTATCCCTAACGCTAACCCTAACCCTAACCCTAACCCTAACCCTATCCATAGCCCTAACCCTAACCCTATCCCTAACCCTAACGCTAACCCTAACCCTATCCCTATCCCTACCCTCATAATAAAGCTTATCCTTTCCATAATCGTAATGCTAGCCCTAACCCTAACTCTATCTTTAAACAGAAATCTTCTGATATATCAGAGCTGTGGGTTGTGTCCTAAAGCAAATGCTACTGAAATCATTTTCAATCCGTAGTGAATGAACAGGAGCATAGCAGTTTCAGACCTCCGCAGGACAATGAGCTGCGAGTGTGGGCTTTTCGCCGCTCTCTTTTGTCCGGGAAAACAGCAGAGGCCGAAGATCTCCTGCAGCTACTGACTACTGTGTCTTGTGGACAAAACTGTTTCTCGAACGTACATATGCCCATGAAGCTCACAGCCCACTGACTCTATGCGATTGAATTTCCTTCTGATAGAATAGCAAGGAATTCATGGAAAGCTTCCAAACAACTAGGGACTCAGGATGTCTCATACAAGTCCCTTATTAGAAAACTTCATCTCCAGCGGGTAACACTAGGTCAATGCACTCGTTTCAGTAGAGTGCGAAATGTGTGGGATGCCGCTAGAAGCCACCGATTCGGAACGTCATTTCAATTGGTTTCCTGTAGGATCACCTTGGCGGTAACTTTGCTAGCCACAGACTTGTGGAATCACGTTGCCCAAAACAAATGAGTGAACGGAAGCACAGGACTATGCCAACTATGACCCAGAGTAAGCTTGGCTACCACTGTTTTCGCCAAATTACGCGTTCTGCGAGCAAAGCGTATGCGGACGTTGGAAGGCCGCTAGGCCATGCTACGCGACTTGGCCTCCAAGTCTCGGAAGACCTAAGGGAATGTCAATGTCAGAGTAGCCTGTGGGGCTCCCAGTGGAAGATAATACGTTCCTGAAGATTTGTTTGCTCCTCAAACGCACTCGGGAATCAACCTATTTCGTAGGAAGCGGGTTTTTCTCCAAAGCCGTCTCAGTGTTCAACGTCTTCTCAATGTTGTCATTTCCGTAGCGGATGTGATGGGAGAAGAAGACTGTAGCCTAAGAAACCATGGAGACTTTACCACGTCCCTCGGACTCCACCCGTTCGTGAAGCATTCGAAGAGGAAGAAGCTAAAAGTACCTCCTGGGCCTACCAGGCCATTCATTCCACTCTGAGAATACAGCAGTGAAGACTTTGCGCTCCCCTGCGTCATTCAGCAATTATATCAAGTCGTGCGAAAAGTGTTCTCAACAAAAGCCATCCACACTATTGGACGTGTTATCAATGTTCTCATTTCAGTAGGAGATGAAAGCAGCGGTGTGTCACATAGGACGTACCCTTGTGAGCATCCTGTCCAAGAACCTTGCTGCCATATAGCATCTCTGGCTCGTGTCATAGCGCAGGAGCTACTGAAATGATCTCCCGTCAGCAAGGGAGGGAATGCTAGCATAGCACTTTGTGATCCTTGAAGCGGAATGAGCTTCCACAGTAGAGTTTTCTCCTAGGTACTTTTTCCATCAGAAAAGCGTAGCCCCGGGAAGAAGAGAGGCAACCGCCTACTACCTCACTTTGCCCATACAGTGTTTGCAACGTGGAAATGCACGTGCAGCTAGCAGTCCCCGTACTCTATCCGAGTGACTCTCTCACACAGCACAGGAGTGAACGCTTTGAAAGCTGCCAAGTTACTCGGGAATGAACATGTTCCTGAGAAGTGGCTTTAAGCATGAACGCAGCACTAGATCAATGTGCTCATAGCAGTTGAATTGGAAATGAGTGCCTTGTACCATATCACATACCCTCTTCAGAACTTATGATCAGCTCTCTTGCTCTGTTATTTTTACCTTGCTGTGTTTCAGTGCAACGATCTACAGAATCACTTTCTCGTCCTCAACGGACTGCGTGAAAGCACAGGACTAAGACACCTATGAAATGCAGGATATTCTATGGCACACTGTCCTCTACCTGTGGCCGTCATCTAGCTTTAGCCCTAGCCCTAAACCTATATGTAACATTAACCCAAACGCTAATGCTAAACCTATCCCTAACGCTAACCCTAACCCTAACCCTGACCCTATCCATAACCCTAACCCTAACCCTAACCCTATCCCTATCCCTAACCTCATGATAAAGCTTATCCTTTCCATAATCGTAATGCTAGCCCTAACCCTAACTCTATCTTTAAACAGAAATCTTCTGATATATCAGAGCTGTGGGTTGTGTCCTAAAGCAAATGCTACTGAAATCATTTTCAATCCGTAGTGAATGAACAGGAGCATAGCAGTTTCAGACCTCCGCAGGACAATGAGCTGCGAGTGTGGGCTTTTCGCCGCTCTCTTTTGTCCGGGAAAACAGCAGAGGCCGAAGATCTCCTGCAGCTACTGACTACTGTGTCTTGTGGACAAAACTGTTTCTCGAACGTACATATGCCCATGAAGCTCACAGCCCACTGACTCTATGCGATTGAATTTCCTTCTGATAGAATAGCAAGGAATTCATGGAAAGCTTCCAAACAACTAGGGACTCAGGATGTCTCATACAAGTCCCTTATTAGAAAACTTCATCTCCAGCGGGTAACACTAGGTCAATGCACTCGTTTCAGTAGAGTGCGAAATGTGTGGGATGCCGCTAGAAGCCACCGATTCGGAACGTCATTTCAATTGGTTTTCTGTAGGATCACCTTGGCGGTAACTTTGCTAGCCACAGACTTGTGGAATCACGTTGCCCAAAACAAATGAGTGAACGGAAGCACAGGACTATGCCAACTATGACCCAGAGTAAGCTTGGCTACCACTGTTTTCGCCAAATTACGCGTTCTGCGAGCAAAGCGTATGCGGACGTTGGAAGGCCGCTAGGCCATGCTACGCGACTTGGCCTCCAAGTCTCGGAAGACCTAAGGGAATGTCAATGTCAGAGTAGCCTGTGGGGCTCCCAGTGGAAGATAATACGTTCCTGAAGATTTGTTTGCTCCTCAAACGCACTCGGGAATCAACCTATTTCGTAGGAAGCGGGTTTTTCTCCAAAGCCGTCTCAGTGTTCAACGTCTTCTCAATGTTGTCATTTCCGTAGCGGATGTGATGGGAGAAGAAGACTGTAGCCTAAGAAACCATGGAGACTTTACCACGTCCCTCGGACTCCACCCGTTCGTGAAGCATTCGAAGAGGAAGAAGCTAAAAGTACCTCCTGGGCCTACCAGGCCATTCATTCCACTCTGAGAATACAGCAGTGAAGACTTTGCGCTCCCCTGCGTCATTCAGCAATTATATCAAGTCGTGCGAAAAGTGTTCTCAACAAAAGCCATCCACACTATTGGACGTGTTATCAATGTTCTCATTTCAGTAGGAGATGAAAGCAGCGGTGTGTCACATAGGACGTACCCTTGTGAGCATCCTGTCCAAGAACCTTGCTGCCATATAGCATCTCTGGCTCGTGTCATAGCGCAGGAGCTACTGAAATGATCTCCCGTCAGCAAGGGAGGGAATGCTAGCATAGCACTTTGTGATCCTTGAAGCGGAATGAGCTTCCACAGTAGAGTTTTCTCCTAGGTACTTTTTCCATCAGAAAAGCGTAGCCCCGGGAAGAAGAGAGGCAACCGCCTACTACCTCACTTTGCCCATACAGTGTTTGCAACGTGGAAATGCACGTGCAGCTAGCAGTCCCCGTACTCTATCCGAGTGACTCTCTCACACAGCACAGGAGTGAACGCTTTGAAAGCTGCCAAGTTACTCGGGAATGAACATGTTCCTGAGAAGTGGCTTTAAGCATGAACGCAGCACTAGATCAATGTGCTCATAGCAGTTGAATTGGAAATGAGTGCCTTGTACCACATCACATACCCTCTTCAGAACTTATGATCAGCTCTCTTGCTCTGTTATTTTTACCTTGCTGTGTTTCAGTGCAACGATCTACAGAATCACTTTCTCGTCCTCAACGGACTGCGTGAAAGCACAGGGCTAAGACAGCTATGAAATGCACGATCTTCTATGGCACACTGTCCTCTACCTGTGGCCGTCATCTAGCTTTAGCCCTAGCCCTAAACCTATATGTAACATTAACCCAAACGCTAATGCTAAACCTATCCCTAACGCTAACCCTAACCCTAACCCTAACCCTAACCCTATCCATAGCCCTAACCCTAACCCTATCCCTAACCCTAACGCTAACCCTAACCCTATCCCTATCCCTACCCTCATGATAAAGCTTATCCTTTCCATAATCGTAATGCTAGCCCTAACCCTAACTCTATCTTTAAACAGAAATCTTCTGATATATCAGAGCTGTGGGTTGTGTCCTAAAGCAAATGCTACTGAAATCATTTTCAATCCGTAGTGAATGAACAGGAGCATAGCAGTTTCAGACCTCCGCAGGACAATGAGCTGCGAGTGTGGGCTTTTCGCCGCTCTCTTTTGTCCGGGAAAACAGCAGAGGCCGAAGATCTCCTGCAGCTACTGACTACTGTGTCTTGTGGACAAAACTGTTTCTCGAACGTACATATGCCCATGAAGCTCACAGCCCACTGACTCTATGCGATTGAATTTCCTTCTGATAGAATAGCAAGGAATTCATGGAAAGCTTCCAAACAACTAGGGACTCAGGATGTCTCATACAAGTCCCTTATTAGAAAACTTCATCTCCAGCGGGTAACACTAGGTCAATGCACTCGTATCAGTAGAGTGCGAAATGTGTGGGATGCCGCTAGAAGCCACCGATTCGGAACGTCATTTCAATTGGTTTTCTGTAGGATCACCTTGGCGGTAACTTTGCTAGCCACAGACTTGTGGAATCACGTGGCCCAAAACAAATGAGTGAACGGAAGCACAGGACTATGCCAACTATGACCCAGAGTAAGCTTGGCTACCACTGTTTTCGCCAAATTACGCGTTCTGCGAGCAAAGCGTATGCGGACGTTGGAAGGCCGCTAGGCCATGCTACGCGACTTGGCCTCCAAGTCTCGGAAGACCTAAGGGAATGTCAATGTCAGAGTAGCCTGTGGGGCTCCCAGTGGAAGATAATATGTTCCTGAAGATTTGTTTGCTCCTCAAACGCACTCGGGAATCAACCTATTTCGTAGGAAGCGGGTTTTTCTCCAAAGCTGTCTCAGTGTTCAACGTCTTCTCAATGTTGTCATTTCCGTAGCGGATGTGATGGGAGAAGAAGACTGTAGCCTAAGAAACCATGGAGACTTTACCACGTCCCTCGGACTCCACCCGTTCGTGAAGCATTCGAAGAGGAAGAAGCTAAAAGTACCTCCTGGGCCTACCAGGCCATTCATTCCACTCTGAGAATACAGCAGTGAAGACTTTGCGCTCCCCTGCGTCATTCAGCAATTATATCAAGTCGTGCGAAAAGTGTTCTCAACAAAAGCCATCCACACTATTGGACGTGTTATCAATGTTCTCATTTCAGTAGGAGATGAAAGCAGCGGTGTGTCACATAGGACGTACCCTTGTGAGCATCCTGTCCAAGAACCTTGCTGCCATATAGCATCTCTGGCTCGTGTCATAGCGCAGGAGCTACTGAAATGATCTCCCGTCAGCAAGGGAGGGAATGCTAGCATAGCACTTTGTGATCCTTGAAGCGGAATGAGCTTCCACAGTAGAGTTTTCTCCTAGGTACTTTTTCCATCAGAAAAGCGTAGCCCCGGGAAGAAGAGAGGCAACCGCCTACTACCTCACTTTGCCCATACAGTGTTTGCAACGTGGAAATGCACGTGCAGCTAGCAGTCCCCGTACTCTATCCGAGTGACTCTCTCACACAGCACAGGAGTGAACGCTTTCAAAGCTGCCAAGTTACTCGGGAATGAACATGTTCCTGAGAAGTGGCTTTAAGCATGAACGCAGCACTAGATCAATGTGCTCATAGCAGTTGAATTGGAAATGAGTGCCTTGTACCACATCACATACCCTCTTCAGAACTTATGATCAGCTCTCTTGCTCTGTTATTTTTACCTTGCTGTGTTTCAGTGCAACGATCTACAGAATCACTTTCTCGTCCTCAACGGACTGCGTGAAAGCACAGGACTAAGACACCTATGAAATGCAGGATCTTCCATGGCACACGGTCCTCTACCTGTGCCCGTCATCTAGCTTTAGCCCTAGCCCTAAACCTATATGTAACATTAACCCAAACGCTAATGCTAAACCTATCCCTAACGCTAACCCTAACCCTAACCCTAACCCTAACCCTATCCATAGCCCTAACCCTAACCCTATCCCTAACCCTAACGCTAACCCTAACCCTATCCCTATCCCTACCCTCATGATAAAGCTTATCCTTTCCATAATCGTAATGCTAGCCCTAACCCTAACTCTATCTTTAAACAGAAATCTTCTGATATATCAGAGCTGTGGGTTGTGTCCTAAAGCAAATGCTACTGAAATCATTTTCAATCCGTAGTGAATGAACAGGAGCATAGCAGTTTCAGACCTCCGCAGGACAATGAGCTGCGAGTGTGGGCTTTTCGCCGCTCTCTTTTGTCCGGGAAAACAGCAGAAGCCGAAGATCTCCTGCAGCTACTGACTACTGTGTCTTGTGGACAAAACTGTTTCTCGAACGTACATATGCCCATGAAGCTCACAGCCCACTGACTCTATGCGATTGAATTTCCTTCTGATAGAATAGCAAGGAATTCATGGAAAGCTTCCAAACAACTAGGGACTCAGGATGTCTCATACAAGTCCCTTATTAGAAAACTTCATCTCCAGCGGGTAACACTAGGTCAATGCACTCGTTTCAGTAGAGTGCGAAATGTGTGGGATGCCGCTAGAAGCCACCGATTCGGAACGTCATTTCAATTGGTTTTCTGTAGGATCACCTTGGCGGTAACTTTGCTAGCCACAGACTTGTGGAATCACGTTGCCCAAAACAAATGAGTGAACGGAAGCACAGGACTATGCCAACTATGACCCAGAGTAAGCTTGGCTACCACTGTTTTCGCCAAATTACGCGTTCTGCGAGCAAAGCGTATGCGGACGTTGGAAGGCCGCTAGGCCATGCTACGCGACTTGGCCTCCAAGTCTCGGAAGACCTAAGGGAATGTCAATGTCAGAGTAGCCTGTGGGGCTCCCAGTGGAAGATAATACGTTCCTGAAGATTTGTTTGCTCCTCAAACGCACTCGGGAATCAACCTATTTCGTAGGAAGCGGGTTTTTCTCCAAAGCCGTCTCAGTGTTCAACGTCTTCTCAATGTTGTCATTTCCGTAGCGGATGTGATGGGAGAAGAAGACTGTAGCCTAAGAAACCATGGAGACTTTACCACGTCCCTCGGACTCCACCCGTTCGTGAAGCATTCGAAGAGGAAGAAGCTAAAAGTACCTCCTGGGCCTACCAGGCCATTCATTCCACTCTGAGAATACAGCAGTGAAGACTTTGCGCTCCCCTGCGTCATTCAGCAATTATATCAAGTCGTGCGAAAAGTGTTCTCAACAAAAGCCATCCACACTATTGGACGTGTTATCAATGTTCTCATTTCAGTAGGAGATGAAAGCAGCGGTGTGTCACATAGGACGTACCCTTGTGAGCATCCTGTCCAAGAACCTTGCTGCCATATAGCATCTCTGGCTCGTGTCATAGCGCAGGAGCTACTGAAATGATCTCCCGTCAGCAAGGGAGGGAATGCTAGCATAGCACTTTGTGATCCTTGAAGCGGAATGAGCTTCCACAGTAGAGTTTTCTCCTAGGTACTTTTTCCATCAGAAAAGCGTAGCCCCGGGAAGAAGAGAGGCAACCGCCTACTACCTCACTTTGCCCATACAGTGTTTGCAACGTGGAAATGCACGTGCAGCTAGCAGTCCCCGTACTCTATCCGAGTGACTCTCTCACACAGCACAGGAGTGAACGCTTTCAAAGCTGCCAAGTTACTCGGGAATGAACATGTTCCTGAGAAGTGGCTTTAAGCATGAACGCAGCACTAGATCAATGTGCTCATAGCAGTTGAATTGGAAATGAGTGCCTTGTACCACATCACATACCCTCTTCAGAACTTATGATCAGCTCTCTTGCTCTGTTATTTTTACCTTGCTGTGTTTCAGTGCAACGATCTACAGAATCACATTCTCGTCCTCAACGGACTGCGTGAAAGCACAGGGCTAAGACAGCTATGAAATGCACGATCTTCTATGGCACACTGTCCTCTACCTGTGGCCGTCATCTAGCTTTAGCCCTAGCCCTAAACCTATATGTAACATTAACCCAAACGCTAATGCTAAACCTATCCCTAACGCTAACCCTAACCCTAACCCTAACCCTAACCCTATCCATAGCCCTAACCCTAACCCTATCCCTAACCCTAACGCTAACCCTAACCCTATCCCTATCCCTACCCTCATGATAAAGCTTATCCTTTCCATAATCGTAATGCTAGCCCTAACCCTAACTCTATCTTTAAACAGAAATCTTCTGATATATCAGAGCTGTGGGTTGTGTCCTAAAGCAAATGCTACTGAAATCATTTTCAATCCGTAGTGAATGAACAGGAGCATAGCAGTTTCAGACCTCCGCAGGACAATGAGCTGCGAGTGTGGGCTTTTCGCCGCTCTCTTTTGTCCGGGAAAACAGCAGAGGCCGAAGATCTCCTGCAGCTACTGACTACTGTGTCTTGTGGACAAAACTGTTTCTCGAACGTACATATGCCCATGAAGCTCACAGCCCACTGACTCTATGCGATTGAATTTCCTTCTGATAGAATAGCAAGGAATTCATGGAAAGCTTCCAAACAACTAGGGACTCAGGATATCTCATACAAGTCCCTTATTAGAAAACTTCATCTCCAGCGGGTAACACTAGGTCAATGCACTCGTATCAGTAGAGTGCGAAATGTGTGGGATGCCGCTAGAAGCCACCGATTCGGAACGTCATTTCAATTGGTTTTCTGTAGGATCACCTTGGCGGTAACTTTGCTAGCCACAGACTTGTGGAATCACGTGGCCCAAAACAAATGAGTGAACGGAAGCACAGGACTATGCCAACTATGACCCAGAGTAAGCTTGGCTACCACTGTTTTCGCCAAATTACGCGTTCTGCGAGCAAAGCGTATGCGGACGTTGGAAGGCCGCTAGGCCATGCTACGCGACTTGGCCTCCAAGTCTCGGAAGACCTAAGGGAATGTCAATGTCAGAGTAGCCTGTGGGGCTCCCAGTGGAAGATAATACGTTCCTGAAGATTTGTTTGCTCCTCAAACGCACTCGGGAATCAACCTATTTCGTAGGAAGCGGGTTTTTCTCCAAAGCCGTCTCAGTGTTCAACGTCTTCTCAATGTTGTCATTTCCGTAGCGGATGTGATGGGAGAAGAAGACTGTAGCCTAAGAAACCATGGAGACTTTACCACGTCCCTCGGACTCCACCCGTTCGTGAAGCATTCGAAGAGGAAGAAGCTAAAAGTACCTCCTGGGCCTACCAGGCCATTCATTCCACTCTGAGAATACAGCAGTGAAGACTTTGCGCTCCCCTGCGTCATTCAGCAATTATATCAAGTCGTGCGAAAAGTGTTCTCAACAAAAGCCATCCACACTATTGGACGTGTTATCAATGTTCTCATTTCAGTAGGAGATGAAAGCAGCGGTGTGTCACATAGGACGTACCCTTGTGAGCATCCTGTCCAAGAACCTTGCTGCCATATAGCATCTCTGGCTCGTGTCATAGCGCAGGAGCTACTGAAATGATCTCCCGTCAGCAAGGGAGGGAATGCTAGCATAGCACTTTGTGATCCTTGAAGCGGAATGAGCTTCCACAGTAGAGTTTTCTCCTAGGTACTTTTTCCATCAGAAAAGCGTAGCCCCGGGAAGAAGAGAGGCAACCGCCTACTACCTCACTTTGCCCATACAGTGTTTGCAACGTGGAAATGCACGTGCAGCTAGCAGTCCCCGTACTCTATCCGAGTGACTCTCTCACACAGCACAGGAGTGAACGCTTTCAAAGCTGCCAAGTTACTCGGGAATGAACATGTTCCTGAGAAGTGGCTTTAAGCATGAACGCAGCACTAGATCAATGTGCTCATAGCAGTTGAATTGGAAATGAGTGCCTTGTACCACATCACATACCCTCTTCAGAACTTATGATCAGCTCTCTTGCTCTGTTATTTTTACCTTGCTGTGTTTCAGTGCAACGATCTACAGAATCACTTTCTCGTCCTCAACGGACTGCGTGAAAGCACAGGACTAAGACACCTATGAAATGCAGGATCTTCCATGGCACACGGTCCTCTACCTGTGCCCGTCATCTAGCTTTAGCCCTAGCCCTAAACCTATATGTAACATTAACCCAAACGCTAATGCTAAACCTATCCCTAACGCTAACCCTAACCCTAACCCTAACCCTAACCCTATCCATAGCCCTAACCCTAACCCTATCCCTAACCCTAACGCTAACCCTAACCCTATCCCTATCCCTACCCTCATGATAAAGCTTATCCTTTCCATAATCGTAATGCTAGCCCTAACCCTAACTCTATCTTTAAACAGAAATCTTCTGATATATCAGAGCTGTGGGTTGTGTCCTAAAGCAAATGCTACTGAAATCATTTTCAATCCGTAGTGAATGAACAGGAGCATAGCAGTTTCAGACCTCCGCAGGACAATGAGCTGCGAGTGTGGGCTTTTCGCCGCTCTCTTTTGTCCGGGAAAACAGCAGAAGCCGAAGATCTCCTGCAGCTACTGACTACTGTGTCTTGTGGACAAAACTGTTTCTCGAACGTACATATGCCCATGAAGCTCACAGCCCACTGACTCTATGCGATTGAATTTCCTTCTGATAGAATAGCAAGGAATTCATGGAAAGCTTCCAAACAACTAGGGACTCAGGATGTCTCATACAAGTCCCTTATTAGAAAACTTCATCTCCAGCGGGTAACACTAGGTCAATGCACTCGTTTCAGTAGAGTGCGAAATGTGTGGGATGCCGCTAGAAGCCACCGATTCGGAACGTCATTTCAATTGGTTTTCTGTAGGATCACCTTGGCGGTAACTTTGCTAGCCACAGACTTGTGGAATCACGTTGCCCAAAACAAATGAGTGAACGGAAGCACAGGACTATGCCAACTATGACCCAGAGTAAGCTTGGCTACCACTGTTTTCGCCAAATTACGCGTTCTGCGAGCAAAGCGTATGCGGACGTTGGAAGGCCGCTAGGCCATGCTACGCGACTTGGCCTCCAAGTCTCGGAAGACCTAAGGGAATGTCAATGTCAGAGTAGCCTGTGGGGCTCCCAGTGGAAGATAATACGTTCCTGAAGATTTGTTTGCTCCTCAAACGCACTCGGGAATCAACCTATTTCGTAGGAAGCGGGTTTTTCTCCAAAGCCGTCTCAGTGTTCAACGTCTTCTCAATGTTGTCATTTCCGTAGCGGATGTGATGGGAGAAGAAGACTGTAGCCTAAGAAACCATGGAGACTTTACCACGTCCCTCGGACTCCACCCGTTCGTGAAGCATTCGAAGAGGAAGAAGCTAAAAGTACCTCCTGGGCCTACCAGGCCATTCATTCCACTCTGAGAATACAGCAGTGAAGACTTTGCGCTCCCCTGCGTCATTCAGCAATTATATCAAGTCGTGCGAAAAGTGTTCTCAACAAAAGCCATCCACACTATTGGACGTGTTATCAATGTTCTCATTTCAGTAGGAGATGAAAGCAGCGGTGTGTCACATAGGACGTACCCTTGTGAGCATCCTGTCCAAGAACCTTGCTGCCATATAGCATCTCTGGCTCGTGTCATAGCGCAGGAGCTACTGAAATGATCTCCCGTCAGCAAGGGAGGGAATGCTAGCATAGCACTTTGTGATCCTTGAAGCGGAATGAGCTTCCACAGTAGAGTTTTCTCCTAGGTACTTTTTCCATCAGAAAAGCGTAGCCCCGGGAAGAAGAGAGGCAACCGCCTACTACCTCACTTTGCCCATACAGTGTTTGCAACGTGGAAATGCACGTGCAGCTAGCAGTCCCCGTACTCTATCCGAGTGACTCTCTCACACAGCACAGGAGTGAACGCTTTCAAAGCTGCCAAGTTACTCGGGAATGAACATGTTCCTGAGAAGTGGCTTTAAGCATGAACGCAGCACTAGATCAATGTGCTCATAGCAGTTGAATTGGAAATGAGTGCCTTGTACCACATCACATACCCTCTTCAGAACTTATGATCAGCTCTCTTGCTCTGTTATTTTTACCTTGCTGTGTTTCAGTGCAACGATCTACAGAATCACATTCTCGTCCTCAACGGACTGCGTGAAAGCACAGGGCTAAGACAGCTATGAAATGCACGATCTTCTATGGCACACTGTCCTCTACCTGTGGCCGTCATCTAGCTTTAGCCCTAGCCCTAAACCTATATGTAACATTAACCCAAACGCTAATGCTAAACCTATCCCTAACGCTAACCCTAACCCTAACCCTAACCCTAACCCTATCCATAGCCCTAACCCTAACCCTATCCCTAACCCTAACGCTAACCCTAACCCTATCCCTATCCCTACCCTCATGATAAAGCTTATCCTTTCCATAATCGTAATGCTAGCCCTAACCCTAACTCTATCTTTAAACAGAAATCTTCTGATATATCAGAGCTGTGGGTTGTGTCCTAAAGCAAATGCTACTGAAATCATTTTCAATCCGTAGTGAATGAACAGGAGCATAGCAGTTTCAGACCTCCGCAGGACAATGAGCTGCGAGTGTGGGCTTTTCGCCGCTCTCTTTTGTCCGGGAAAACAGCAGAGGCCGAAGATCTCCTGCAGCTACTGACTACTGTGTCTTGTGGACAAAACTGTTTCTCGAACGTACATATGCCCATGAAGCTCACAGCCCACTGACTCTATGCGATTGAATTTCCTTCTGATAGAATAGCAAGGAATTCATGGAAAGCTTCCAAACAACTAGGGACTCAGGATATCTCATACAAGTCCCTTATTAGAAAACTTCATCTCCAGCGGGTAACACTAGGTCAATGCACTCGTATCAGTAGAGTGCGAAATGTGTGGGATGCCGCTAGAAGCCACCGATTCGGAACGTCATTTCAATTGGTTTTCTGTAGGATCACCTTGGCGGTAACTTTGCTAGCCACAGACTTGTGGAATCACGTGGCCCAAAACAAATGAGTGAACGGAAGCACAGGACTATGCCAACTATGACCCAGAGTAAGCTTGGCTACCACTGTTTTCGCCAAATTACGCGTTCTGCGAGCAAAGCGTATGCGGACGTTGGAAGGCCGCTAGGCCATGCTACGCGACTTGGCCTCCAAGTCTCGGAAGACCTAAGGGAATGTCAATGTCAGAGTAGCCTGTGGGGCTCCCAGTGGAAGATAATACGTTCCTGAAGATTTGTTTGCTCCTCAAACGCACTCGGGAATCAACCTATTTCGTAGGAAGCGGGTTTTTCTCCAAAGCCGTCTCAGTGTTCAACGTCTTCTCAATGTTGTCATTTCCGTAGCGGATGTGATGGGAGAAGAAGACTGTAGCCTAAGAAACCATGGAGACTTTACCACGTCCCTCGGACTCCACCCGTTCGTGAAGCATTCGAAGAGGAAGAAGCTAAAAGTACCTCCTGGGCCTACCAGGCCATTCATTCCACTCTGAGAATACAGCAGTGAAGACTTTGCGCTCCCCTGCGTCATTCAGCAATTATATCAAGTCGTGCGAAAAGTGTTCTCAACAAAAGCCATCCACACTATTGGACGTGTTATCAATGTTCTCATTTCAGTAGGAGATGAAAGCAGCGGTGTGTCACATAGGACGTACCCTTGTGAGCATCCTGTCCAAGAACCTTGCTGCCATATAGCATCTCTGGCTCGTGTCATAGCGCAGGAGCTACTGAAATGATCTCCCGTCAGCAAGGGAGGGAATGCTAGCATAGCACTTTGTGATCCTTGAAGCGGAATGAGCTTCCACAGTAGAGTTTTCTCCTAGGTACTTTTTCCATCAGAAAAGCGTAGCCCCGGGAAGAAGAGAGGCAACCGCCTACTACCTCACTTTGCCCATACAGTGTTTGCAACGTGGAAATGCACGTGCAGCTAGCAGTCCCCGTACTCTATCCGAGTGACTCTCTCACACAGCACAGGAGTGAACGCTTTCAAAGCTGCCAAGTTACTCGGGAATGAACATGTTCCTGAGAAGTGGCTTTAAGCATGAACGCAGCACTAGATCAATGTGCTCATAGCAGTTGAATTGGAAATGAGTGCCTTGTACCACATCACATACCCTCTTCAGAACTTATGATCAGCTCTCTTGCTCTGTTATTTTTACCTTGCTGTGTTTCAGTGCAACGATCTACAGAATCACTTTCTCGTCCTCAACGGACTGCGTGAAAGCACAGGACTAAGACACCTATGAAATGCAGGATCTTCCATGGCACACGGTCCTCTACCTGTGCCCGTCATCTAGCTTTAGCCCTAGCCCTAAACCTATATGTAACATTAACCCAAACGCTAATGCTAAACCTATCCCTAACGCTAACCCTAACCCTAACCCTAACCCTAACCCTATCCATAGCCCTAACCCTAACCCTATCCCTAACCCTAACGCTAACCCTAACCCTATCCCTATCCCTACCCTCATGATAAAGCTTATCCTTTCCATAATCGTAATGCTAGCCCTAACCCTAACTCTATCTTTAAACAGAAATCTTCTGATATATCAGAGCTGTGGGTTGTGTCCTAAAGCAAATGCTACTGAAATCATTTTCAATCCGTAGTGAATGAACAGGAGCATAGCAGTTTCAGACCTCCGCAGGACAATGAGCTGCGAGTGTGGGCTTTTCGCCGCTCTCTTTTGTCCGGGAAAACAGCAGAAGCCGAAGATCTCCTGCAGCTACTGACTACTGTGTCTTGTGGACAAAACTGTTTCTCGAACGTACATATGCCCATGAAGCTCACAGCCCACTGACTCTATGCGATTGAATTTCCTTCTGATAGAATAGCAAGGAATTCATGGAAAGCTTCCAAACAACTAGGGACTCAGGATGTCTCATACAAGTCCCTTATTAGAAAACTTCATCTCCAGCGGGTAACACTAGGTCAATGCACTCGTTTCAGTAGAGTGCGAAATGTGTGGGATGCCGCTAGAAGCCACCGATTCGGAACGTCATTTCAATTGGTTTTCTGTAGGATCACCTTGGCGGTAACTTTGCTAGCCACAGACTTGTGGAATCACGTTGCCCAAAACAAATGAGTGAACGGAAGCACAGGACTATGCCAACTATGACCCAGAGTAAGCTTGGCTACCACTGTTTTCGCCAAATTACGCGTTCTGCGAGCAAAGCGTATGCGGACGTTGGAAGGCCGCTAGGCCATGCTACGCGACTTGGCCTCCAAGTCTCGGAAGACCTAAGGGAATGTCAATGTCAGAGTAGCCTGTGGGGCTCCCAGTGGAAGATAATACGTTCCTGAAGATTTGTTTGCTCCTCAAACGCACTCGGGAATCAACCTATTTCGTAGGAAGCGGGTTTTTCTCCAAAGCCGTCTCAGTGTTCAACGTCTTCTCAATGTTGTCATTTCCGTAGCGGATGTGATGGGAGAAGAAGACTGTAGCCTACGAAACCATGGAGACTTTACCACGTCCCTCGGACTCCACCCGTTCGTGAAGCATTCGAAGAGGAAGAAGCTAAAAGTACCTCCTGGGCCTACCAGGCCATTCATTCCACTCTGAGAATACAGCAGTGAAGACTTTGCGCTCCCCTGCGTCATTCAGCAATTATATCAAGTCGTGCGAAAAGTGTTCTCAACAAAAGCCATCCACACTATTGGACGTGTTATCAATGTTCTCATTTCAGTAGGAGATGAAAGCAGCGGTGTGTCACATAGGACGTACCCTTGTGAGCATCCTGTCCAAGAACCTTGCTGCCATATAGCATCTCTGGCTCGTGTCATAGCGCAGGAGCTACTGAAATGATCTCCCGTCAGCAAGGGAGGGAATGCTAGCATAGCACTTTGTGATCCTTGAAGCGGAATGAGCTTCCACAGTAGAGTTTTCTCCTAGGTACTTTTTCCATCAGAAAAGCGTAGCCCCGGGAAGAAGAGAGGCAACCGCCTACTACCTCACTTTGCCCATACAGTGTTTGCAACGTGGAAATGCACGTGCAGCTAGCAGTCCCCGTACTCTATCCGAGTGACTCTCTCACACAGCACAGGAGTGAACGCTTTCAAAGCTGCCAAGTTACTCGGGAATGAACATGTTCCTGAGAAGTGGCTTTAAGCATGAACGCAGCACTAGATCAATGTGCTCATAGCAGTTGAATTGGAAATGAGTGCCTTGTACCACATCACATACCCTCTTCAGAACTTATGATCAGCTCTCTTGCTCTGTTATTTTTACCTTGCTGTGTTTCAGTGCAACGATCTACAGAATCACTTTCTCGTCCTCAACGGACTGCGTGAAAGCACAGGACTAAGACACCTATGAAATGCAGGATCTTCCATGGCACACGGTCCTCTACCTGTGCCCGTCATCTAGCTTTAGCCCTAGCCCTAAACCTATATGTAACATTAACCCAAACGCTAATGCTAAACCTATCCCTAACGCTAACCCTAACCCTAACCCTAACCCTAACCCTATCCATAGCCCTAACCCTAACCCTATCCCTAACCCTAACGCTAACCCTAACCCTATCCCTATCCCTACCCTCATGATAAAGCTTATCCTTTCCATAATCGTAATGCTAGCCCTAACCCTAACTCTATCTTTAAACAGAAATCTTCTGATATATCAGAGCTGTGGGTTGTGTCCTAAAGCAAATGCTACTGAAATCATTTTCAATCCGTAGTGAATGAACAGGAGCATAGCAGTTTCAGACCTCCGCAGGACAATGAGCTGCGAGTGTGGGCTTTTCGCCGCTCTCTTTTGTCCGGGAAAACAGCAGAAGCCGAAGATCTCCTGCAGCTACTGACTACTGTGTCTTGTGGACAAAACTGTTTCTCGAACGTACATATGCCCATGAAGCTCACAGCCCACTGACTCTATGCGATTGAATTTCCTTCTGATAGAATAGCAAGGAATTCATGGAAAGCTTCCAAACAACTAGGGACTCAGGATGTCTCATACAAGTCCCTTATTAGAAAACTTCATCTCCAGCGGGTAACACTAGGTCAATGCACTCGTTTCAGTAGAGTGCGAAATGTGTGGGATGCCGCTAGAAGCCACCGATTCGGAACGTCATTTCAATTGGTTTTCTGTAGGATCACCTTGGCGGTAACTTTGCTAGCCACAGACTTGTGGAATCACGTTGCCCAAAACAAATGAGTGAACGGAAGCACAGGACTATGCCAACTATGACCCAGAGTAAGCTTGGCTACCACTGTTTTCGCCAAATTACGCGTTCTGCGAGCAAAGCGTATGCGGACGTTGGAAGGCCGCTAGGCCATGCTACGCGACTTGGCCTCCAAGTCTCGGAAGACCTAAGGGAATGTCAATGTCAGAGTAGCCTGTGGGGCTCCCAGTGGAAGATAATACGTTCCTGAAGATTTGTTTGCTCCTCAAACGCACTCGGGAATCAACCTATTTCGTAGGAAGCGGGTTTTTCTCCAAAGCCGTCTCAGTGTTCAACGTCTTCTCAATGTTGTCATTTCCGTAGCGGATGTGATGGGAGAAGAAGACTGTAGCCTACGAAACCATGGAGACTTTACCACGTCCCTCGGACTCCACCCGTTCGTGAAGCATTCGAAGAGGAAGAAGCTAAAAGTACCTCCTGGGCCTACCAGGCCATTCATTCCACTCTGAGAATACAGCAGTGAAGACTTTGCGCTCCCCTGCGTCATTCAGCAATTATATCAAGTCGTGCGAAAAGTGTTCTCAACAAAAGCCATCCACACTATTGGACGTGTTATCAATGTTCTCATTTCAGTAGGAGATGAAAGCAGCGGTGTGTCACATAGGACGTACCCTTGTGAGCATCCTGTCCAAGAACCTTGCTGCCATATAGCATCTCTGGCTCGTGTCATAGCGCAGGAGCTACTGAAATGATCTCCCGTCAGCAAGGGAGGGAATGCTAGCATAGCACTTTGTGATCCTTGAAGCGGAATGAGCTTCCACAGTAGAGTTTTCTCCTAGGTACTTTTTCCATCAGAAAAGCGTAGCCCCGGGAAGAAGAGAGGCAACCGCCTACTACCTCACTTTGCCCATACAGTGTTTGCAACGTGGAAATGCACGTGCAGCTAGCAGTCCCCGTACTCTATCCGAGTGACTCTCTCACACAGCACAGGAGTGAACGCTTTCAAAGCTGCCAAGTTACTCGGGAATGAACATGTTCCTGAGAAGTGGCTTTAAGCATGAACGCAGCACTAGATCAATGTGCTCATAGCAGTTGAATTGGAAATGAGTGCCTTGTACCACATCACATACCCTCTTCAGAACTTATGATCAGCTCTCTTGCTCTGTTATTTTTACCTTGCTGTGTTTCAGTGCAACGATCTACAGAATCACTTTCTCGTCCTCAACGGACTGCGTGAAAGCACAGGACTAAGACAGCTATGAAATGCAGGATCTTCTATGGCACACGGTCCTCTACCTGTGGCTGTCATCTAGCTTTAGCCCTAGCCCTAACCTATATGTAACATTAACCCAAACGCTAATGCTAAACCTATCCCTAACGCTAACCCTAACCCTAACCCTAACCCTAACCCTATCCATAGCCCTAACCCTAACCCTATCACTAACCCTAACGCTAACCCTAACCCTATCCCTATCCCTACCCTCATGATAAAGCTTATCCTTTCCATAATCGTAATGCTAGCCCTAACCCTAACTCTATCTTTAAACAGAAATCTTCTGATATATCAGAGCTGTGGGTTGTGTCCTAAAGCAAATGCTACTGAAATCATTTTCAATCCGTAGTGAGTGAACAGGAGCATAGCAGTTTCAGACCTCCGCAGGACAATGAGCTGCGAGTGTGGGCTTTTCGCCGCTCTCTTTTGTCCGGGAAAACAGCAGAGGCCGAAGATCTCCTGCAGCTACTGACTACCGTGTCTTGTGGACAAAACTGTTTCTCGAACGTACATATGCCCATGAAGCTCACAGCCCACTGACTCTATGCGATTGAATTTCCTTCTGATAGAATAGCAAGGAATTCATGGAAAGCTTCCAAACAACTAGGGACTCAGGATGTCTCATACAAGTCCCTTATTAGAAAACTTCATCTCCAGCGGGTAACACTAGGTCAATGCACTCGTATCAGTAGAGTGCGAAATGTGTGGGATGCCGCTAGAAGCCACCGATTCGGAACGTCATTTCAATTGGTTTTCTGTAGGATCACCTTGGCGGTAACTTTGCTATCCACAGACTTGTGGAATCACGTGGCCCAAAACAAATGAGTGAACGGAAGCACAGGACTATGCCAACTATGACCCAGAGTAAGCTTGGCTACCACTGTTTTCGCCAAATTACGCGTTCTGCGAGCAAAGCGTATGCGGACGTTGGAAGGCCGCTAGGCCATGCTACGCGACTTGGCCTCCAAGTCTCGGAAGACCTAAGGGAATGTCAATGTCAGAGTAGCCTGTGGGGCTCCCAGTGGAAGATAATACGTTCCTGAAGATTTGTTTGCTCCTCAAACGCACTCGGGAATCAACCTATTTCGTAGGAAGCGGGTTTTTCTCCAAAGCCGTCTCAGTGTTCAACGTCTTCTCAATGTTGTCATTTCCGTAGCGGATGTGATGGGAGAAGAAGACTGTAGCCTAAGAAACCATGGAGACTTTACCACGTCCCTCGGACTCCACCCGTTCGTGAAGCATTCGAAGAGGAAGAAGCTAAAAGTACCTCCTGGGCCTACCAGGCCATTCATTCCACTCTGAGAATACAGCAGTGAAGACTTTGCGCTCCCCTGCGTCATTCAGCAATTATATCAAGTCGTGCGAAAAGTGTTCTCAACAAAAGCCATCCACACTATTGGACGTGTTATCAATGTTCTCATTTCAGTAGGAGATGAAAGCAGCGGTGTGTCACATAGGACGTACCCTTGTGAGCATCCTGTCCAAGAACCTTGCTGCCATATAGCATCTCTGGCTCGTGTCATAGCGCAGGAGCTACTGAAATGATCTCCCGTCAGCAAGGGAGGGAATGCTAGCATAGCACTTTGTGATCCTTGAAGCGGAATGAGCTTCCACAGTAGAGTTTTCTCCTAGGTACTTTTTCCATCAGAAAAGCGTAGCCCCGGGAAGAAGAGAGGCAACCGCCTACTACCTCACTTTGCCCATACAGTGTTTGCAACGTGGAAATGCACGTGCAGCTAGCAGTCCCCGTACAATATCCGAGTGACTCTCTCACACAGCACAGGAGTGAACGCTTTCAAAGCTGCCAAGTTACTCGGGAATGAACATGTTCCTGAGAAGTGGCTTTAAGCATGAACGCAGCACTAGATCAATGTGCTCATAGCAGTTGAATTGGAAATGAGTGCCTTGTACCACATCACATACCCTCTTCAGAACTTATGATCAGCTCTCTTGCTCTGTTATTTTTACCTTGCTGTGTTTCAGTGCAACGATCTACAGAATCACTTTCTCGTCCTCAACGGACTGCGTGAAAGCACAGGACTAAGACACCTATGAAATGCAGGATCTTCCATGGCACACGGTCCTCTACCTGTGCCCGTCATCTAGCTTTAGCCCTAGCCCTAAACCTATATGTAACATTAACCCAAACGCTAATGCTAAACCTATCCCTAACGCTAACCCTAACCCTAACCCTAACCCTAACCCTATCCATAGCCCTAACCCTAACCCTATCCCTAACCCTAACGCTAACCCTAACCCTATCCCTATCCCTACCCTCATAATAAAGCTTATCCTTTCCATAATCGTAATGCTAGCCCTAACCCTAACTCTATCTTTAAACAGAAATCTTCTGATATATCAGAGCTGTGGGTTGTGTCCTAAAGCAAATGCTACTGAAATCATTTTCAATCCGTAGTGAATGAACAGGAGCATAGCAGTTTCAGACCTCCGCAGGACAATGAGCTGCGAGTGTGGGCTTTTCGCCGCTCTCTTTTGTCCGGGAAAACAGCAGAAGCCGAAGATCTCCTGCAGCTACTGACTACTGTGTCTTGTGGACAAAACTGTTTCTCGAACGTACATATGCCCATGAAGCTCACAGCCCACTGACTCTATGCGATTGAATTTCCTTCTGATAGAATAGCAAGGAATTCATGGAAAGCTTCCAAACAACTAGGGACTCAGGATGTCTCATACAAGTCCCTTATTAGAAAACTTCATCTCCAGCGGGTAACACTAGGTCAATGCACTCGTTTCAGTAGAGTGCGAAATGTGTGGGATGCCGCTAGAAGCCACCGATTCGGAACGTCATTTCAATTGGTTTTCTGTAGGATCACCTTGGCGGTAACTTTGCTAGCCACAGACTTGTGGAATCACGTTGCCCAAAACAAATGAGTGAACGGAAGCACAGGACTATGCCAACTATGACCCAGAGTAAGCTTGGCTACCACTGTTTTCGCCAAATTACGCGTTCTGCGAGCAAAGCGTATGCGGACGTTGGAAGGCCGCTAGGCCATGCTACGCGACTTGGCCTCCAAGTCTCGGAAGACCTAAGGGAATGTCAATGTCAGAGTAGCCTGTGGGGCTCCCAGTGGAAGATAATACGTTCCTGAATATTTGTTTGCTCCTCAAACGCACTCGGGAATCAACCTATTTCGTAGGAAGCGGGTTTTTCTCCAAAGCCGTCTGAGTGTTCAACGTCTTCTCAATGTTGTCATTTCCGTAGCGGATGTGATGGGAGAAGAAGACTGTAGCCTAAGAAACCATGGAGACTTTACCACGTCCCTCGGACTCCACCCTTTCGTGAAGCATTCGAAGAGGAAGAAGCTAAAAGTACCTCCTGGGACTACCAGGCCATTCATTCCACTCTGAGAATACAGCAGTGAAGACTTTGCGCTCCCCTGCGTCATTCAGCAATTATATCAAGTCGTGCGAAAAGTGTTCTCAACAAAAGCCATCCACACTATTGGACGTGTTATCAATGTTCTCATTTCAGTAGGAGATGAAAGCAGCGGTGTGTCACATAGGACGTACCCTTGTGAGCATCCTGTCCAAGAACCTTGCTGCCATATAGCATCTCTGGCTCGTGTCATAGCGCAGGAGCTACTGAAATGATCTCCCGTCAGCAAGGGAGGGAATGCTAGCATAGCACTTTGTGATCCTTGAAGCGGAATGAGCTTCCACAGTAGAGTTTTCTCCTAGGTACTTTTTCCATCAGAAAAGCGTAGCCCCGGGAAGAAGAGAGGCAACCGCCTACTACCTCACTTTGCCCATACAGTGTTTGCAACGTGGAAATGCACGTGCAGCTAGCAGTCCCCGTACTCTATCCGAGTGACTCTCTCACACAGCACAGGAGTGAACGCTTTGAAAGCTGCCAAGTTACTCGGGAATGAACATGTTCCTGAGAAGTGGCTTTAAGCATGAACGCAGCACTAGATCAATGTGCTCATAGCAGTTGAATTGGAAATGAGTGCCTTGTACCACATCACATACCCTCTTCAGAACTTATGATCAGCTCTCTTGCTCTGTTATTTTTACCTTGCTGTGTTTCAGTGCAACGATCTACAGAATCACTTTCTCGTCCTCAACGGACTGCGTGAAAGCACAGGGCTAAGACAGCTCTGAAATGCACGATCTTCTATGGCACACTGTCCTCTACCTGTGGCCGTCATCTAGCTTTAGCCCTAGCCCTAAACCTATATGTAACATTAACCCAAACGCTAATGCTAAACCTATCCCTAACGCTAACCCTAACCCTAACCCTAACCCTATCCATAACCCTAACCCTAACCCTATCCCTAACCCTAACCCTAACCCTAACCCTATCCCTATCCCTAACCCTAACCCTAACCCTAATCCTATCCCTATCCCTACCCTCATGATAAAGCTTATCCTTTCCATAATCGTAAAGCTAGCCCTAACCCTAACTCTATCTTTAAACAGAAATCTTCTGATATATCAGAGCTGTGGGTTGTGTCCTAAAGCAAATGCTACTGAAATCATTTTCAATCCGTAGTGAATGAACAGGAGCATAGCAGTTTCAGACCTCCGCAGGACAATGAGCTGCGAGTGTGGGCTTTTCGCCGCTCTCTTTTGTCCGGGAAAACAGCAGAGGCCGAAGATCTCCTGCAGCTACTGACTACCGTGTCTTGTGGACAAAACTGTTTCTCGAACGTACATATGCCCATGAAGCTCACAGCCCACTGACTCTATGCGATTGAATTTCCTTCTGATAGAATAGCAAGGAATTCATGGAAAGCTTCCAAACAACTAGGGACTCAGGATGTCTCATACAAGTCCCTTATTAGAAAACTTCATCTCCAGCGGGTAACACTAGGTCAATGCACTCGTTTCAGTAGAGTGCGAAATGTGTGGGATGCCGCTAGAAGCCACCGATTCGGAACGTCATTTCAATTGGTTTTCTGTATGATCACCTTGGCGGTAACTTTTCTAGACACAGACTTGTGGAATCACGTTGCCCAAAACAAATGAGTGAACGGAAGCACAGGACTATGCCAACTATGACCCAGAGTAAGCTTGGCTACCACTGTTTTCGCCAAATTACGCGTTCTGCGAGCAAAGCGTATGCGGACGTTGGAAGGCCGCTAGGCCATGCTACGCGACTTGGCCTCCAAGTCTCGGAAGACCTAAGGGAATGTCAATGTCAGAGTAGCCTGTGGGGCTCCCAGTGGAAGATAATACGTTCCTGAATATTTGTTTGCTCCTCAAACGCACTCGGGAATCAACCTATTTCGTAGGAAGCGGGTTTTTCTCCAAAGCCGTCTGAGTGTTCAACGTCTTCTCAATGTTGTCATTTCCGTAGCGGATGTGATGGGAGAAGAAGACTGTAGCCTAAGAAACCATGGAGACTTTACCACGTCCCTCGGACTCCACCCTTTCGTGAAGCATTCGAAGAGGAAGAAGCTAAAAGTACCTCCTGGGACTACCAGGCCATTCATTCCACTCTGAGAATACAGCAGTGAAGACTTTGCGCTCCCCTGCGTCATTCAGCAATTATATCAAGTCGTGCGAAAAGTGTTCTCAACAAAAGCCATCCACACTATTGGACGTGTTATCAATGTTCTCATTTCAGTAGGAGATGAAAGCAGCGGTGTGTCACATAGGACGTACCCTTGTGAGCATCCTGTCCAAGAACCTTGCTGCCATATAGCATCTCTGGCTCGTGTCATAGCGCAGGAGCTACTGAAATGATCTCCCGTCAGCAAGGGAGGGAATGCTAGCATAGCACTTTGTGATCCTTGAAGCGGAATGAGCTTCCACAGTAGAGTTTTCTCCTAGGTACTTTTTCCATCAGAAAAGCGTAGCCCCGGGAAGAAGAGAGGCAACCGCCTACTACCTCACTTTGCCCATACAGTGTTTGCAACGTGGAAATGCACGTGCAGCTAGCAGTCCCCGTACTCTATCCGAGTGACTCTCTCACACAGCACAGGAGTGAACGCTTTGAAAGCTGCCAAGTTACTCGGGAATGAACATGTTCCTGAGAAGTGGCTTTAAGCATGAACGCAGCACTAGATCAATGTGCTCATAGCAGTTGAATTGGAAATGAGTGCCTTGTACCACATCACATACCCTCTTCAGAACTTATGATCAGCTCTCTTGCTCTGTTATTTTTACCTTGCTGTGTTTCAGTGCAACGATCTACAGAATCACTTTCTCGTCCTCAACGGACTGCGTGAAAGCACAGGGCTAAGACAGCTCTGAAATGCACGATCTTCTATGGCACACTGTCCTCTACCTGTGGCCGTCATCTAGCTTTAGCCCTAGCCCTAAACCTATATGTAACATTAACCCAAACGCTAATGCTAAACCTATCCCTAACGCTAACCCTAACCCTAACCCTAACCCTATCCATAACCCTAACCCTAACCCTATCCCTAACCCTAACCCTAACCCTAACCCTATCCCTATCCCTAACCCTAACCCTAACCCTAATCCTATCCCTATCCCTACCCTCATGATAAAGCTTATCCTTTCCATAATCGTAAAGCTAGCCCTAACCCTAACTCTATCTTTAAACAGAAATCTTCTGATATATCAGAGCTGTGGGTTGTGTCCTAAAGCAAATGCTACTGAAATCATTTTCAATCCGTAGTGAATGAACAGGAGCATAGCAGTTTCAGACCTCCGCAGGACAATGAGCTGCGAGTGTGGGCTTTTCGCCGCTCTCTTTTGTCCGGGAAAACAGCAGAGGCCGAAGATCTCCTGCAGCTACTGACTACCGTGTCTTGTGGACAAAACTGTTTCTCGAACGTACATATGCCCATGAAGCTCACAGCCCACTGACTCTATGCGATTGAATTTCCTTCTGATAGAATAGCAAGGAATTCATGGAAAGCTTCCAAACAACTAGGGACTCAGGATGTCTCATACAAGTCCCTTATTAGAAAACTTCATCTCCAGCGGGTAACACTAGGTCAATGCACTCGTTTCAGTAGAGTGCGAAATGTGTGGGATGCCGCTAGAAGCCACCGATTCGGAACGTCATTTCAATTGGTTTTCTGTATGATCACCTTGGCGGTAACTTTTCTAGACACAGACTTGTGGAATCACGTTGCCCAAAACAAATGAGTGAACGGAAGCACAGGACTATGCCAACTATGACCCAGAGTAAGCTTGGCTACCACTGTTTTCGCCAAATTACGCGTTCTGCGAGCAAAGCGTATGCGGACGTTGGAAGGCCGCTAGGCCATGCTACGCGACTTGGCCTCCAAGTCTCGGAAGACCTAAGGGAATGTCAATGTCAGAGTAGCCTGTGGAGCTCCCAGTGGAAGATAATACATTCCTGAAGATTTGTTTGCTCCTCAAACGCACTCGGGAATCAACCTATTCGTAGGAAGCGGGTTTTTCTCCAAAGCCGTCTCAGTGTTCAACGTCTTCTCAATGTTGTCATTTCCGTAGCGGATGTGATGGGAGAAGAAGACTGTAGCCTAAGAAACCATGGAGACTATACCACGTCCCTCGGACTCCACCCGTTCGTGAAGCATTCGAAGAGGAAGAAGCTAAAAGTACCTCCTGGGCCTACCAGGCCATTCATTCCACTCTGAGAATACAGCAGTGAAGACTTTGCGCTCCCCTGCGTCATTCAGCAATTATACCAAGTCGTGCAAAAAGTGTTCTCAACAAAAGCCATCCACACTATTGGACGTGTTAGCAATGTTCTCATTTCAGTAGGAGATGAAAGCAGCGGTGTGTCACATAGGACGTACCCTTGTGAGCATCCTGTCCAGGAACCTTGCTGCCATATAGCATCTCTGGCTCGTGTCATAGCGCAGGAGCTACTGAAATGATCTCCCGTCAGCAAGGGAGGGAATGCTAGCATAGCACTTTGTGATCCTTGAAGCGGAATGAGCTTCCACAGTAGAGTTTTCTCCTAGGTACTTTTTCCATCAGAAAAGCGTAGCCCCGGGAAGAAGAGAGGCAACCGCCTACTACCTCACTTTGCCCATACAGTGTTTGCAACGTGGAAATGCACGTGCAGCTAGCAGTCCCCGTACTCTATCCGAGTGACTCTCTCACACAGCACAGGAGTGAACGGTTTGAAAGCTGCCAAGTTACTCGGGAATGAACATGTTCCTGAGAAGTGGCTTTAAGCATGAACGCAGCACTAGATCAATGTGCTCATAGCAGTGGAATTGGAAATGAGTGCCTTGTACCATATCACATACCCTCTTCAGAACTTATGATGAGCTCTCTTGCTCTGTTATTTTTACCTTGCTGTGTTTCAGTGCAACGATCTACAGAATCACTTTCTCGTCCTCAACGGACTGCGTGAAAGCACAGGACTAAGACACCTATGATATGCAGGATATTCTATGGCACACTGTCCTCTACCTGTGGCCGTCATCTAGCTTTAGCCCTAGCCCTAAACCTATATGTAACATTAACCCAAACGCTAATGCTAAACCTATCCCTAACGCTAACCCTAACCCTAACCCTAACCCTATCCATAACCCTAACCCTAACCCTAACCCTATCCCTATCCCTACCCTCATGATAAAGCTTATCCTTTCCATAATCGTAATGCTAGCCCTAACCCTACCTCTATCTTTAAACAGAAATCTTCTGATATATCAGAGCTGTGGGTTGTGTCCTAAACTAAATGCTTCTGAAATCATTTTCAATCCGTAGTGAATGAACAGGAGCATAGCAGTTTCAGACCTCCGCAGGACAATGAGCTGCGAGTGTGGGCTTTTCGCCGCTCTCTTTTGTCCGGGAAAACAGCAGAGGCCGAAGATCTCCTGCAGCTACTGACTACTGTGTCTTGTGGACAAAACTGTTTCTCGAACGTACATATGCCCATGAAGCTCACAGCCCACTGACTCTATGCGATTGAATTTCCTTCTGATAGAATAGCAAGGAATTCATGGAAAGCTTCCAAACAACTAGGGACTCAGGATGTCTCATCCAAGTCCCTTATTAGAAAACTTCATCTCCAGCGGGTAACACTAGGTCAATGCACTCGTTTCAGTAGAGTGCGAAACGTGTGGGATGCCGCTAGAAGCCACCGATTCGGAACGTCATTTCAATTGGGTTTCTGTAGGATCACCTTGGCGGTAACTTTGCTAGCCACAGACTTGTGGAATCACGTCGCCCAAAACAAATGAGTGAACGGAAGCACAGGACTATGCCAACTATGACCCAGAGTAAGCTTGGCTACCACTGTTTTCGCCAAATTACGCGTTCTGCGAGCAAAGCGTATGCGGACGTTGGAAGGCCGCTAGGCCATGCTACGCGACTTGGCCTCCACGTCTCGGAAGACCTAAGGGAATGTCAATGTCAGAGTAGCCTGTGGGGCTCCCAGTGGAAGATAATACATTCCTGAAGATTTGTTTGCTCCTCAAACGCACTCGGGAATCAACCTATTTCGTAGGAAGCGGGTTTTTCTCCAAAGCCGTCTCAGTGTTCAACGTCTTCTCAATGTTGTCATTTCCGTAGCGGATGTGATGGGAGAAGAAGACTGTAGCCTAAGAAACCATGGAGACTATACCACGTCCCTCGGACTCCACCCGTTCGTGAAGCATTCGAAGAGGAAGAAGCTAAAAGTACCTCCTGGGCCTACCAGGCCATTCATTCCACTCTGAGAATACAGCAGTGAAGACTTTGCGCTCCCCTGCGTCATTCAGCAATTATACCAAGTCGTGCGAAAAGTGTTCTCAACAAAAGCCATCCACACTATTGGACGTGTTATCAATGTTCTCATTTCAGTAGGAGATGAAAGCAGCGGTGTGTCACATAGGACGTACCCTTGTGAGCATCCTGTCCAGGAACCTTGCTGCCATATAGCATCTCTGGCTCGTGTCATAGCGCAGGAGCTACTGAAATGATCTCCCGTCAGCAAGGGAGGGAATGCTAGCATAGCACTTTGTGATCCTTGAAGCGGAATGAGCTTCCACAGTAGAGTTTTCTCCTAGGTACTTTTTCCATCAGAAAAGCGTAGCCCCGGGAAGAAGAGAGGCAACCGCCTACTACCTCACTTTGCCCATACAGTGTTTGCAACGTGGAAATGCACGTGCAGCTAGCAGTCCCCGTACTCTATCCGAGTGACTCTCTCACACAGCACAGGAGTGAACGCTTTGAAAGCTGCCAAGTTACTCGGGAATGAACATGTTCCTGAGAAGTGGCTTTAAGCATGAACGCAGCACTAGATCAATGTGCTCATAGCAGTTGAATTGGAAATGAGTGCCTTGTACCACATCACATACCCTCTTCAGAAGTTATGATCAGCTCTCTTGCTCTGTTATTTTTACCTTGCTGTGTTTCAGTGCAACGATCTACAGAATCACTTTCTCGTCCTCAACGGACTGCGTGAAAGCACAGGACTAAGACACCTATGAAATGCAGGATCTTCCATGGCACACGGTCCTCTACCTGTGCCCGTCATCTAGCTTTAGCCCTAGCCCTAAACCTATATGTAACATTAACCCAAACGCTAATGCTAAACCTATCCCTAACGCTAACCCTAACCCTAACCCTAACCCTAACCCTATCCATAACCCTAACCCTAATCCTACCCCTAACCCTAACGCTAACCCTAACCCTATCCATAACCCTAACCCTAACCCTATCCCTAACCCTAACCCTAACCCTAACCCTATCCCTATCCCTAACCCTAACCCTAACCCTAACCCTATCCCTATCCCTACCCTCATGATAAAGCTTATCCTTTCCATAATCGTAATGCTAGCCCTAACCCTAACTCTATCTTTAAACAGAAATCTTCTGATATATCAGAGCTGTGGGTTGTGTCCTAAAGCAAATGCTACTGAAATCATTTTCAATCCGTAGTGAATGAACAGGAGCATAGCAGTTTCAGACCTCCGCAGGACAATGAGCTGCGAGTGTGGGCTTTTCGCCGCTCTCTTTTGTCCGGGAAAACAGCAGAGGCCGAAGATCTCCTGCAGCTACTGACTACCGTGTCTTGTGGACAAAACTGTTTCTCGAACGTACATATGCCCATGAAGCTCACAGCCCACTGACTCTATGCGATTGAATTTCCTTCTGATAGAATAGCAAGGAATTCATGCAAAGCTTCCAAACAACTAGGGACTCAGGATGTCTCATACAAGTCCCTTATTAGAAAACTTCATCTCCAGCGGGTAACACTAGGTCAATGCACTCGTTTCAGTAGAGTGCGAAATGTGTGGGATGCCGCTAGAAGCCACCGATTCGGAACGTCATTTCAATTGGTTTCCTGTAGGATCACCTTGGCGGTAACTTTGCTAGCCACAGACTTGTGGAATCACGTTGCCCAAAACAAATGAGTGAACGGAAGCACAGGACTATGCCAACTATGACCCAGAGTAAGCTTGGCTACCACTGTTTTCGCCAAACTACGCGTTCTGCGAGCAAAGCGTATGCGGACGTTGGAAGGCCGCTAGGCCATGCTACGCGACTTGGCCTCCAAGTCTCGGAAGACCTAAGGGAATGTCAATGTCAGAGTAGCCTGTGGGGCTCCCAGTGGAAGATAATACGTTCCTGAAGATTTGTTTGCTCCTCAAACGCACTCGGGAATCAACCTATTTCGTAGGAAGCGGGTTTTTCTCCAAAGCCGTCTGAGTGTTCAACGTCTTCTCAATGTTGTCATTTCCGTAGCGGATGTGATGGGAGAAGAAGACTGTAGCCTAAGAAACCATGGAGACTATACCACGTCCCTCGGACTCCACCCGTTCGTGAAGCATTCGAAGAGGAAGAAGCTAAAAGTACCTCCTGGGCCTACCAGGCCATTCATTCCACTCTGAGAATACAGCAGTGAAGACTTTGCGCTCCCCTGCGTCATTCAGCAATTATATCAAGTCGTGCGAAAAGTGTTCTCAACAAAAGCCATCCACACTATTGGACGTGTTATCAATGTTCTCATTTCAGTAGGAGATGAAAGCAGCGGTGTGTCACATAGGACGTACCCTTGTGAGCATCCTGTCCAAGAACCTTGCTGCCATATAGCATCTCTGGCTCGTGTCATAGCGCAGGAGCTACTGAAATGATCTCCCGTCAGCAAGGGAGGGAATGCTAGCGTAGCACTTTGTGATCCTTGAAGCGGAATGAGCTTCCACAGTAGAGTTTTCTCCTAGGTACTTTTTCCATCAGAAAAGCGTAGCCCCGGGAAGAAGAGAGGCAACCGCCTACTACCTCACTTTGCCCATACAGTGTTTGCAACGTGGAAATGCACGTGCAGCTAGCAGTCCCCGTACTCTATCCGAGTGACACTCTCACACAGCACAGGAGTGAACGCTTTGAAAGCTGCCAAGTTACTCGGGAATGAACATGTTCCTGAGAAGTGGCTTTAAGCATGAACGCAGCACTAGATCAATGTGCTCATAGCAGTTGAATTGGAAATGAGTGCCTTGTACCACATCACATACCCTCTTCAGAACTTATGATCAGCTCTCTTGCTCTGTTATTTTTACCTTGCTGTGTTTCAGTGCAACGATCTACAGAATCACTTTCTCGTCCTCAACGGACTGCGTGAAAGTACAGGGCTAAGACAGCTCTGAAATGCACGATCTTCTATGGCACACTGTCCTCTACCTGTGGCCGTCATCTAGCTTTAGCTCTAGCCCTAAACCTATATGTAACATTAACCCAAACGCTAATGCTAAACCTATCCCTAACGCTAACCCTAACCCTAACCCTAACCCTATCCATAACCCTAACCCTAACCCTATCCCTAACCCTAACCCTAACCCTAACCCTATCCCTATCCCTGACCCTAACCCTAACCCTAACCCTATCCCTATCCCTACCCTCATGATAAAGCTTATCCTTTCCATAATCGTAATGCTAGCCCTAACACTAACTCTATCTTTAAACAGAAATATTCTGATATATCAGAGCTGTGGGTTGTGTCCTAAAGCAAATGCTACTGAAATCATTTTCAATCCGTAGTGAATGAACAGGAGCATAGCAGTTTCAGACCTCCGCAGGACAATGAGCTGCGAGTGTGGGCTTTTCGCCGCTCTCTTTTGTCCGGGAAAACAGCAGAGGCCGAAGATCTCCTGCAGCTACTGACTACCGTGTCTTGTGGACAAAACTGTTTCTCGAACGTACATATGCCCATGAAGCTCACAGCCCACTGACTCTATGCGATTGAATTTCCTTCTGATAGAATAGCAAGGAATTCATGCAAAGCTTCCAAACAACTAGGGACTCAGGATGTCTCATACAAGTCCCTTATTAGAAAACTTCATCTCCAGCGGGTAACACTAGGTCAATGCACTCGTTTCAGTAGAGTGCGAAATGTGTGGGATGCCGCTAGAAGCCACCGATTCGGAACGTCATTTCAATTGGTTTCCTGTAGGATCACCTTGGCGGTAACTTTGCTAGCCACAGACTTGTGGAATCACGTTGCCCAAAACAAATGAGTGAACGGAAGCACAGGACTATGCCAACTATGACCCAGAGTAAGCTTGGCTACCACTGTTTTCGCCAAACTACGCGTTCTGCGAGCAAAGCGTATGCGGACGTTGGAAGGCCGCTAGGCCATGCTACGCGACTTGGCCTCCAAGTCTCGGAAGACCTAAGGGAATGTCAATGTCAGAGTAGCCTGTGGGGCTCCCAGTGGAAGATAATACGTTCCTGAAGATTTGTTTGCTCCTCAAACGCACTCGGGAATCAACCTATTTCGTAGGAAGCGGGTTTTTCTCCAAAGCCGTCTGAGTGTTCAACGTCTTCTCAATGTTGTCATTTCCGTAGCGGATGTGATGGGAGAAGAAGACTGTAGCCTAAGAAACCATGGAGACTATACCACGTCCCTCGGACTCCACCCGTTCGTGAAGCATTCGAAGAGGAAGAAGCTAAAAGTACCTCCTGGGCCTACCAGGCCATTCATTCCACTCTGAGAATACAGCAGTGAAGACTTTGCGCTCCCCTGCGTCATTCAGCAATTATATCAAGTCGTGCGAAAAGTGTTCTCAACAAAAGCCATCCACACTATTGGACGTGTTATCAATGTTCTCATTTCAGTAGGAGATGAAAGCAGCGGTGTGTCACATAGGACGTACCCTTGTGAGCTACCTGTCCAAGAACCTTGCTGCCATATAGCATCTCTGGCTCGTGTCATAGCGCAGGAGCTACTGAAATGATCTCCCGTCAGCAAGGGAGGGAATGCTAGCATAGCACTTTGTGATCCTTGAAGCGGAATGAGCTTCCACAGTAGAGTTTTCTCCTAGGTACTTTTTCCATCAGAAAAGCGTAGCCCCGGGAAGAAGAGAGGCAACCGCCTACTACCTCACTTTGCCCATACAGTGTTTGCAACGTGGAAATGCACGTGCAGCTAGCAGTCCCCGTACTCTATCCGAGTGACTCTCTCACACAGCACAGGAGTGAACGCTTTGAAAGCTGCCAAGTTACTCGGGAATGAACATGTTCCTGAGAAGTGGCTTTAAGCATGAACGCAGCACTAGATCAATGTGCTCATAGCAGTTGAATTGGAAATGAGTGCCTTGTACCACATCACATACCCTCTTCAGAACTTATGATCAGCTCTCTTGCTCTGTTATTTTTACCTTGCTGTGTTTCAGTGCAACGATCTACAGAATCACTTTCTCGTCCTCAACGGACTGCGTGAAAGCACAGGGCTAAGACAGCTCTGAAATGCACGATCTTCTATGGCACACTGTCCTCTACCTGTGGCCGTCATCTAGCTTTAGCTCTAGCCCTAAACCTATATGTAACATTAACCCAAACGCTAATGCTAAACCTATCCCTAACGCTAACCCTAACCCTAACCCTAACCCTAACCCTATCCATAACCCTAACCCTAACCCTATCCCTAACCCTAACCCTAACCCTAACCCTATCCCTATCCCTAACCCTAACCCTAACCCTAACCCTATCCCTATCCCTACCCTCATGATAAAGCTTATCCTTTCCATAATCGTAATGCTAGCCCTAACACTAACTCTATCTTTAAACAGAAATCTTCTGATATATCAGAGCTGTGGGTTGTGTCCTAAAGCAAATGCTACTGAAATCATTTTCAATCCGTAGTGAATGAACAGGAGCATAGCAGTTTCAGACCTCCGCAGGACAATGAGCTGCGAGTGTGGGCTTTTCGCCGCTCTCTTTTGTCCGGGAAAACAGCAGAGGCCGAAGATCTCCTGCAGCTACTGACTACTGTGTCTTGTGGACAAAACTGTTTCTCGAACGTACATATGCCCATGAAGTTCACAGCCCACTGACTCTATGCGATTGAATTTCCTTCTGATAGAATAGCAAGGAATTCATGGAAAGCTTCCAAACAACTAGGGACTCAGGATGTCTCATACAAGTCCCTTATTAGAAAACTTCATCTCCGGCGGGTAACACTAGGTCAATGCACTCGTTTCAGTAGAGTGCGAAATGTGTGGGATGCCGCTAGAAGCCACCGATTCGGAACGTCATTTCAATTGGTTTTCTGTAGGATCACCTTGGCGGTAACTTTGCTAGCCACAGACTTGTGGAATCACGTTGCCCAAAACAAATGAGTGAACGGAAGCACAGGACTATGCCAACTATGACCCAGAGTAAGCTTGGCTACCACTGTTTTCGCCAAATTACGCGTTCTGCGAGCAAAGCGTATGCGGACGTTGGAAGGCCGCTAGGCCATGCTACGCGACTTGGCCTCCAAGTCTCGGAAGACCTAAGGGAATGTCAATGTCAGAGTAGCCTGTGGGGCTCCCAGTGGAAGATAATACGTTCCTGAAGATTTGTTTGCTCCTCAAACGCACTCGGGAATCAACCTATTTCGTAGGAAGCGGGTTTTTCTCCAAAGCCGTCTGAGTGTTCAACGTCTTCTCAATGTTGTCATTTCCGTAGCGGATGTGATGGGAGAAGAAGACTGTAGCCTACGAAACCATGGAGACTTTACCACGTCCCTCGGACTCCACCCGTTCGTGAAGCATTCGAAGAGGAAGAAGCTAAAAGTACCTCCTGGGCCTACCAGGCCATTCATTCCACTCTGAGAATACAGCAGTGAAGACTTTGCGCTCCCCTGCGTCATTCAGCAATTATATCAAGTCGTGCGAAAAGTGTTCTCAACAAAAGCCATCCACACTATTGGACGTGTTATCAATGTTCTCATTTCAGTAGGAGATGAAAGCAGCGGTGTGTCACATAGGACGTACCCTTGTGAGCATCCTGTCCAAGAACCTTGCTGCCATATAGCATCTCTGGCTCGTGTCATAGTGCAGGAGCTACTGAAATGATCTCCCGTCAGCAAGGGAGGGAATGCTAGCATAGCACTTTGTGATCCTTGAAGCGGAATGAGCTTCCACAGTAGAGTTTTCTCCTAGGTACTTTTTCCATCAGAAAAGCGTAGCCCCGGGAAGAAGAGAGGCAACCGCCTACTACCTCACTTTGCCCATACAGTGTTTGCAACGTGGAAATGCACGTGCAGCTAGCAGTCCCCGTACTCTATCCGAGTGACTCTCTCACACAGCACAGGAGTGAACGGTTTGAAAGCTGCCAAGTTACTCGGGAATGAACATGTTCCTGAGAAGTGGCTTTAAGCATGAACGCAGCACTAGATCAATGTGCTCATAGCAGTTGAATTGGAAATGAGTGCCTTGTACCATATCACATACCCTCTTCAGAACTTATGATCAGCTCTCTTGCTCTGTTATTTTTACCTTGCTGTGTTTCAGTGCAACGATCTACAGAATCACTTTCTCGTCCTCAACGGACTGCGTGAAAGCACAGGACTAAGACACCTATGAAATGCAGGATCTTCCATGGCACACGGTCCTCTACCTGTGCCCGTCATCTAGCTTTAGCCCTAGCCCTAAACCTATATGTAACATTAACCCAAACGCTAATGCTAAACTTATCCCTAACGCTAACCCTAACCCTAACCCTAACCCTAACCCTATCCATAACCCTAACCCTAACCCTATCCCTAACCCTAACGCAAACCCTAACCCTATCCATAACCCTAACCCTAACCCTATCCCTAACCCTAACCCTAACCCTAACCCTATCCCTATCCCTAACCCTAACCCTAACCCTAACCCTATCCCTATCCCTACCCTCATGATAAAGCTTATCCTTTCCATAATCGTAATGCTAGCCCTAACCCTAACTCTATCTTTAAACAGAAATCTTCTGATATATCAGAGCTGTGGGTTGTGTCCTAAAGCAAATGCTACTGAAATCATTTTCAATCCGTAGTGAATGAACAGGAGCATAGCAGTTTCAGACCTCCGCAGGACAATGAGCTGCGAGTGTGGGCTTTTCGCCGCTCTCTTTTGTCCGGGAAAACAGCAGAGGCCGAAGATCTCCTGCAGCTACTGACTACCGTGTCTTGTGGACAAAACTGTTTCTCGAACGTACATATGCCCATGAAGCTCACAGCCCACTGACTCTATGCGATTGAATTTCCTTCTGATAGAATAGCAAGGAATTCATGGAAAGCTTCCAAACAACTAGGGACTCAGGATGTCTCATACAAGTCCCTTATTAGAAAACTTCATCTCCAGCGGGTAACACTAGGTCAATGCACTCGTTTCAGTAGAGTGCGAAATGTGTGGGATGCCGCTAGAAGCCACCGATTCGGTACGTCATTTCAATTGGTTTTCTGTAGGATCACCTTGGCGGTAACTTTGCTAGCCACAGACTTGTGGAATCACGTTGCCCAAAACAAATGAGTGAACGGAAGCACAGGACTATGCCAACTATGACCCAGAGTAAGCTTGGCTACCACTGTTTTCGCCAAATTACGCGTTCTGCGAGCAAAGCGTATGCGGACGTTGGAAGGCCGCTAGGCCATGCTACGCGACTTGGCCTCCAAGTCTCGGAAGACCTAAGGGAATGTCAATGTCAGAGTAGCCTGTGGGGCTCCCAGTGGAAGATAATACGTTCCTGAAGATTTGTTTGCTCCTCAAACGCACTCGGGAATCAACCTATTTCGTAGGAAGCGGGTTTTTCTCCAAAGCCGTCTGAGTGTTCAACGTCTTCTCAATGTTGTCATTTCCGTAGCGGATGTGATGGGAGAAGAAGACTGTAGCCTAAGAAACCATGGAGACTATACCACGTCCCTCGGACTCCACCCGTTCGTGAAGCATTCGAAGAGGAAGAAGCTAAAAGTACCTCCTGGGCCTACCAGGCCATTCATTCCACTCTGAGAATACAGCAGTGAAGACTTTGCGCTCCCCTGCGTCATTCAGCAATTATATCAAGTCGTGCGAAAAGTGTTCTCAACAAAAGCCATCCACACTATTGGACGTGTTATCAATGTTCTCATTTCAGTAGGAGATGAAAGCAGCGGTGTGTCACATAGGACGTACCCTTGTGAGCATCCTGTCCAAGAACCTTGCTGCCATATAGCATCTCTGGCTCGTGTCATAGCGCAGGAGCTACTGAAATGATCTCCCGTCAGCAAGGGAGGGAATGCTAGCATAGCACTTTGTGATCCTTGAAGCGGAATGAGCTTCCACAGTAGAGTTTTCTCCTAGGTACTTTTTCCATCAGAAAAGCGTAGCCCCGGGAAGAAGAGAGGCAACCGCCTACTACCTCACTTTGCCCATACAGTGTTTGCAACGTGGAAATGCACGTGCAGCTAGCAGTCCCCGTACTCTATCCGAGTGACTCTCTCACACAGCACAGGAGTGAACGGTTTGAAAGCTGCCAAGTTACTCGGGAATGAACATGTTCCTGAGAAGTGGCTTTAAGCATGAACGCAGCACTAGATCAATGTGCTCATAGCAGTTGAATTGGAAATGAGTGCCTTGTACCATATCACATACCCTCTTCAGAACTTATGATCAGCTCTCTTGCTCTGTTATTTTTACCTTGCTGTGTTTCAGTGCAACGATCTACAGAATCACTTTCTCGTCCTCAACGGACTGCGTGAAAGCACAGGACTAAGACACCTATGAAATGCAGGATCTTCCATGGCACACGGTCCTCTACCTGTGCCCGTCATCTAGCTTTAGCCCTAGCCCTAAACCTATATGTAACATTAACCCAAACGCTAATGCTAAACCTATCCCTAACGCTAACCCTAACCCTAACCCTAACCCTAACCCTATCCATAACCCTAACCCTAACCCTATCCCTAACCCTAACGCAAACCCTAACCCTATCCATAACCCTAACCCTAACCCTATCCCTAACCCTAACCCTAACCCTAACCCTATCCCTATCCCTAACCCTAACCCTAACCCTAACCCTATCCCTATCCCTACCCTCATGATAAAGCTTATCCTTTCCATAATCGTAATGCTAGCCCTAACCCTAACTCTATCTTTAAACAGAAATCTTCTGATATATCAGAGCTGTGGGTTGTGTCCTAAAGCAAATGCTACTGAAATCATTTTCAATCCGTAGTGAATGAACAGGAGCATAGCAGTTTCAGACCTCCGCAGGACAATGAGCTGCGAGTGTGGGCTTTTCGCCGCTCTCTTTTGTCCGGGAAAACAGCAGAGGCCGAAGATCTCCTGCAGCTACTGACTACCGTGTCTTGTGGACAAAACTGTTTCTCGAACGTACATATGCCCATGAAGCTCACAGCCCACTGACTCTATGCGATTGAATTTCCTTCTGATAGAATAGCAAGGAATTCATGGAAAGCTTCCAAACAACTAGGGACTCAGGATGTCTCATACAAGTCCCTTATTAGAAAACTTCATCTCCAGCGGGTAACACTAGGTCAATGCACTCGTTTCAGTAGAGTGCGAAATGTGTGGGATGCCGCTAGAAGCCACCGATTCGGAACGTCATTTCAATTGGTTTTCTGTAGGATCACCTTGGCGGTAACTTTGCTAGCCACAGACTTGTGGAATCACGTTGCCCAAAACAAATGAGTGAACGGAAGCACAGGACTATGCCAACTATGACCCAGAGTAAGCTTGGCTACCACTGTTTTCGCCAAATTACGCGTTCTGCGAGCAAAGCGTATGCGGACGTTGGAAGGCCGCTAGGCCATGCTACGCGACTTGGCCTCCAAGTCTCGGAAGACCTAAGGGAATGTCAATGTCAGAGTAGCCTGTGGGGCTCCCAGTGGAAGATAATACGTTCCTGAAGATTTGTTTGCTCCTCAAACGCACTCGGGAATCAACCTATTTCGTAGGAAGCGGGTTTTTCTCCAAAGCCGTCTGAGTGTTCAACGTCTTCTCAATGTTGTCATTTCCGTAGCGGATGTGATGGGAGAAGAAGACTGTAGCCTAAGAAACCATGGAGACTATACCACGTCCCTCGGACTCCACCCGTTCGTGAAGCATTCGAAGAGGAAGAAGCTAAAAGTACCTCCTGGGCCTACCAGGCCATTCATTCCACTCTGAGAATACAGCAGTGAAGACTTTGCGCTCCCCTGCGTCATTCAGCAATTATATCAAGTCGTGCGAAAAGTGTTCTCAACAAAAGCCATCCACACTATTGGACGTGTTATCAATGTTCTCATTTCAGTAGGAGATGAAAGCAGCGGTGTGTCACATAGGACGTACCCTTGTGAGCATCCTGTCCAAGAACCTTGCTGCCATATAGCATCTCTGGCTCGTGTCATAGCGCAGGAGCTACTGAAATGATCTCCCGTCAGCAAGGGAGGGAATGCTAGCATAGCACTTTGTGATCCTTGAAGCGGAATGAGCTTCCACAGTAGAGTTTTCTCCTAGGTACTTTTTCCATCAGAAAAGCGTAGCCCCGGGAAGAAGAGAGGCAACCGCCTACTACCTCACTTTGCCCATACAGTGTTTGCAACGTGGAAATGCACGTGCAGCTAGCAGTCCCCGTACTCTATCCGAGTGACTCTCTCACACAGCACAGGAGTGAACGCTTTGAAAGCTGCCAAGTGTCTCGGGAATGAACATGTTCCTGAGAAGTGGCTTTAAGCATGAACGCAGCACTAGATCAATGTGCTCATAGCAGTTGAATTGGAAATGAGTGCCTTGTACCACATCACATACCCTCTTCAGAACTTATGATCAGCTCTCTTGCTCTGTTATTTTTACCTTGCTGTGTTTCAGTGCAACGATCTACAGAATCACTTTCTCGTCCTCAACGGACTGCGTGAAAGCACAGGGCTAAGACAGCTCTGAAATGCACGATCTTCTATGGCACACTGTCCTCTACCTGTGGCCGTCATCTAGCTTTAGCTCTAGCCCTAAACCTATATGTAACATTAACCCAAACGCTAATGCTAAACCTATCCCTAACGCTAACCCTAACCCTAACCCTAACCCTATCCATAACCATAACCCTAACCCTATCCCTAACCCTAACCCTAACCCTAACCCTATCCCTATCCCTAACCCTAACCCTAACCCTAACCCTATCCCTATCCCTACCCTCATGATAAAGCTTATCCTTTCCATAATCGTAATGCTAGCCCTAACCCTAACTCTATCTTTAAACAGAAATCTTCTGATATATCAGAGCTGTGGGTTGTGTCCTAAAGCAAATGCTACTGAAATCATTTTCAATCCGTAGTGAATGAACAGGAGCATAGCAGTTTCAGACCTCCGCAGGACAATGAGCTGCGAGTGTGGGCTTTTCGCGGCTCTCTTTTGTCCGGGAAAACAGCAGAGGCCGAAGATCTCCTGCAGCTACTGACTACTGTGTCTTGTGGACAAAACTGTTTCTCGAACGTACATATGCCCATGAAGCTCACAGCCCACTGACTCTATGCGATTGAATTTCCTTCTGATAGAATAGCAAGGAATTCATGGAAAGCTTCCAAACAACTAGGGACTCAGGATGTCTCATACAAGTCCCTTATTAGAAAACTTCATCTCCAGCGGGTAACACTAGGTCAATGCACTCGTTTCAGTAGAGTGCGAAATGTGTGGGATGCCGCTAGAAGCCACCGATTCGGAACGTCATTTCAATTGGTTTTCTGTAGGATCACCTTGGCGGTAACTTTGCTAGCCACAGACTTGTGGAATCACGTTGCCCAAAACAAATGAGTGAACGGAAGCACAGGACTATGCCAACTATGACCCAGAGTAAGCTTGGCTACCACTGTTTTCGCCAAATTACGCGTTCTGCGAGCAAAGCGTATGCGGACGTTGGAAGGCCGCTAGGCCATGCTACGCGACTTGGCCTCCAAGTCTCGGAAGACCTAAGGGAATGTCAATGTCAGAGTAGCCTGTGGGGCTCCCAGTGGAAGATAATACGTTCCTGAAGATTTGTTTGCTCCTCAAACGCACTCGGGAATCAACCTATTTCGTAGGAAGCGGGTTTTTCTCCAAAGCCGTCTGAGTGTTCAACGTCTTCTCAATGTTGTCATTTCCGTAGCGGATGTGATGGGAGAAGAAGACTGTAGCCTAAGAAACCATGGAGACGATACCACGTCCCTCGGACTCCACCCGTTCGTGAAGCATTCGAAGAGGAAGAAGCTAAAAGTACCTCCTGGGCCTACCAGGCCATTCATTCCACTCTGAGAATACAGCAGTGAAGACTTTGCGCTCCCCTGCGTCATTCAGCAATTATATCAAGTCGTGCGAAAAGTGTTCTCAACAAAAGCCATCCACACTATTGGACGTGTTAGCAATGTTCTCATTTCAGTAGGAGATGAAAGCAGCGGTGTGTCACATAGGACGTACCCTTGTGAGCATCCTGTCCAAGAACCTTGCTGCCATATAGCATCTCTGGCTCGTGTCATAGCGCAGGAGCTACTGAAATGATCTCCCGTCAGCAAGGGAGGGAATGCTAGCATAGCACTTTGTGATCCTTGAAGCGGAATGAGCTTCCACAGTAGAGTTTTCTCCTAGGTACTTTTTCCATCAGAAAAGCGTAGCCCTGGGAAGAAGAGAGGCAACCGCCTACTACCTCACTTTGCCCATACAGTGTTTGCAACGTGGAAATGCACGTGCAGCTAGCAGTCCCCGTACTCTATCCGAGTGACTCTCTCACACAGCACAGGAGTGAACGCTTTGAAAGCTGCCAAGTGTCTCGGGAATGAACATGTTCCTGAGAAGTGGCTTTAAGCATGAACGCAGCACTAGATCAATGTGCTCATAGCAGTTGAATTGGAAATGAGTGCCTTGTACCACATCACATACCCTCTTCAGAACTTATGATCAGCTCTCTTGCTCTGTTATTTTTACCTTGCTGTGTTTCAGTGCAACGATCTACAGAATCACTTTCTCGTCCTCAACGGACTGCGTGAAAGCACAGGGCTAAGACAGCTCTGAAATGCACGATCTTCTATGGCACACTGTCCTCTACCTGTGGCCGTCATCTAGCTTTAGCTCTAGCCCTAAACCTATATGTAACATTAACCCAAACGCTAATGCTAAACCTATCCCTAACGCTAACCCTAACCCTAACCCTAACCCTAACCCTATCCATAACCCTAACCCTAACCCTATCCCTAACCCTAACCCTAACCCTAACCCTATCCCTATCCCTAACCCTAACCCTAACCCTAACCCTATCCCTATCCCTACCCTCATGATAAAGCTTATCCTTTCCATAATCGTAATGCTAGCCCTAACCCTAACTCTATCTTTAAACAGAAATCTTCTGATATATCAGAGCTGTGGGTTGTGTCCTAAAGCAAATGCTACTGAAATCATTTTCAATCCGTAGTGAATGAACAGGAGCATAGCAGTTTCAGACCTCCGCAGGACAATGAGCTGCGAGTGTGGGCTTTTCGCCGCTCTCTTTTGTCCGGGAAAACAGCAGAGGCCGAAGATCTCCTGCAGCTACTGACTACTGTGTCTTGTGGACAAAACTGTTTCTCGAACGTACATATGCCCATGAAGTTCACAGCCCACTGACTCTATGCGATTGAATTTCCTTCTGATAGAATAGCAAGGAATTCATGCAAAGCTTCCAAACAACTAGGGACTCAGGATGTCTCATACAAGTCCCTTATTAGAAAACTTCATCTCCGGCGGGTAACACTAGGTCAATGCACTCGTTTCAGTAGAGTGCGAAATGTGTGGGATGCCGCTAGAAGCCACCGATTCGGAACGTCATTTCAATTGGTTTTCTGTAGGATCACCTTGGCGGTAACTTTGCTAGCCACAGACTTGTGGAATCACGTGGCCCAAAACAAATGAGTGAACGGAAGCACAGGACTATGCCAACTATGACCCAGAGTAAGCTTGGCTACCACTGTTTTCGCCAAATTACGCGTTCTGCGAGCAAAGCGTATGCGGACGTTGGAAGGCCGCTAGGCCATGCTACGCGACTTGGCCTCCAAGTCTCGGAAGACCTAAGGGAATGTCAATGTCAGAGTAGCCTGTGGGGCTCCCAGTGGAAGATAATACGTTCCTGAAGATTTGTTTGCTCCTCAAACGCACTCGGGAATCAACCTATTTCGTAGGAAGCGGGTTTTTCTCCAAAGCCGTCTGAGTGTTCAACGTCTTCTCAATGTTGTCATTTCCGTAGCGGATGTGATGGGAGAAGAAGACTGTAGCCTACGAAACCATGGAGACTTTACCACGTCCCTCGGACTCCACCCGTTCGTGAAGCATTCGAAGAGGAAGAAGCTAAAAGTACCTCCTGGGCCTACCAGGCCATTCATTCCACTCTGAGAATACAGCAGTGAAGACTTTGCGCTCCCCTGCGTCATTCAGCAATTATATCAAGTCGTGCGAAAAGTGTTCTCAACAAAAGCCATCCACACTATTGGACGTGTTATCAATGTTCTCATTTCAGTAGGAGATGAAAGCAGCGGTGTGTCACATAGGACGTACCCTTGTGAGCATCCTGTCCAGGAACCTTGCTGCCATATAGCATCTCTGGCTCGTGTCATAGTGCAGGAGCTACTGAAATGATCTCCCGTCAGCAAGGGAGGGAATGCTAGCATAGCACTTTGTGATCCTTGAAGCGGAATGAGCTTCCACAGTAGAGTTTTCTCCTAGGTACTTTTTCCATCAGAAAAGCGTAGCCCCGGGAAGAAGAGAGGCAACCGCCTACTACCTCACTTTGCCCATACAGTGTTTGCAACGTGGAAATGCACGTGCAGCTAGCAGTCCCCGTACTCTATCCGAGTGACTCTCTCACACAGCACAGGAGTGAACGGTTTGAAAGCTGCCAAGTTACTCGGGAATGAACATGTTCCTGAGAAGTGGCTTTAAGCATGAACGCAGCACTAGATCAATGTGCTCATAGCAGTTGAATTGGAAATGAGTGCCTTGTACCATATCACATACCCTCTTCAGAACTTATGATCAGCTCTCTTGCTCTGTTATTTTTACCTTGCTGTGTTTCAGTGCAACGATCTACAGAATCACTTTCTCGTCCTCAACGGACTGCGTGAAAGCACAGGACTAAGACACCTATGAAATGCAGGATCTTCCATGGCACACGGTCCTCTACCTGTGCCCGTCATCTAGCTTTAGCCCTAGCCCTAAACCTATATGTAACATTAACCCAAACGCTAATGCTAAACTTATCCCTAACGCTAACCCTAACCCTAACCCTAACCCTAACCCTATCCATAACCCTAACCCTAACCCTATCCCTAACCCTAACGCAAACCCTAACCCTATCCATAACCCTAACCCTAACCCTATCCCTAACCCTAACCCTAACCCTAACCCTATCCCTATCCCTAACCCTAACCCTAACCCTAACCCTATCCCTATCCCTACCCTCATGATAAAGCTTATCCTTTCCATAATCGTAATGCTAGCCCTAACCCTAACTCTATCTTTAAACAGAAATCTTCTGATATATCAGAGCTGTGGGTTGTGTCCTAAAGCAAATGCTACTGAAATCATTTTCAATCCGTAGTGAATGAACAGGAGCATAGCAGTTTCAGACCTCCGCAGGACAATGAGCTGCGAGTGTGGGCTTTTCGCCGCTCTCTTTTGTCCGGGAAAACAGCAGAGGCCGAAGATCTCCTGCAGCTACTGACTACCGTGTCTTGTGGACAAAACTGTTTCTCGAACGTACATATGCCCATGAAGCTCACAGCCCACTGACTCTATGCGATTGAATTTCCTTCTGATAGAATAGCAAGGAATTCATGCAAAGCTTCCAAACAACTAGGGACTCAGGATGTCTCATACAAGTCCCTTATTAGAAAACTTCATCTCCAGCGGGTAACACTAGGTCAATGCACTCGTTTCAGTAGAGTGCGAAATGTGTGGGATGCCGCTAGAAGCCACCGATTCGGAACGTCATTTCAATTGGTTTCCTGTAGGATCACCTTGGCGGTAACTTTGCTAGCCACAGACTTGTGGAATCACGTTGCCCAAAACAAATGAGTGAACGGAAGCACAGGACTATGCCAACTATGACCCAGAGTAAGCTTGGCTACCACTGTTTTCGCCAAACTACGCGTTCTGCGAGCAAAGCGTATGCGGACGTTGGAAGGCCGCTAGGCCATGCTACGCGACTTGGCCTCCAAGTCTCGGAAGACCTAAGGGAATGTCAATGTCAGAGTAGCCTGTGGGGCTCCCAGTGGAAGATAATACGTTCCTGAAGATTTGTTTGCTCCTCAAACGCACTCGGGAATCAACCTATTTCGTAGGAAGCGGGTTTTTCTCCAAAGCCGTCTGAGTGTTCAACGTCTTCTCAATGTTGTCATTTCCGTAGCGGATGTGATGGGAGAAGAAGACTGTAGCCTAAGAAACCATGGAGACTATACCACGTCCCTCGGACTCCACCCGTTCGTGAAGCATTCGAAGAGGAAGAAGCTAAAAGTACCTCCTGGGCCTACCAGGCCATTCATTCCACTCTGAGAATACAGCAGTGAAGACTTTGCGCTCCCCTGCGTCATTCAGCAATTATATCAAGTCGTGCGAAAAGTGTTCTCAACAAAAGCCATCCACACTATTGGACGTGTTATCAATGTTCTCATTTCAGTAGGAGATGAAAGCAGCGGTGTGTCACATAGGACGTACCCTTGTGAGCTACCTGTCCAAGAACCTTGCTGCCATATAGCATCTCTGGCTCGTGTCATAGCGCAGGAGCTACTGAAATGATCTCCCGTCAGCAAGGGAGGGAATGCTAGCATAGCACTTTGTGATCCTTGAAGCGGAATGAGCTTCCACAGTAGAGTTTTCTCCTAGGTACTTTTTCCATCAGAAAAGCGTAGCCCCGGGAAGAAGAGAGGCAACCGCCTACTACCTCACTTTGCCCATACAGTGTTTGCAACGTGGAAATGCACGTGCAGCTAGCAGTCCCCGTACTCTATCCGAGTGACTCTCTCACACAGCACAGGAGTGAACGCTTTGAAAGCTGCCAAGTTACTCGGGAATGAACATGTTCCTGAGAAGTGGCTTTAAGCATGAACGCAGCACTAGATCAATGTGCTCATAGCAGTTGAATTGGAAATGAGTGCCTTGTACCACATCACATACCCTCTTCAGAACTTATGATCAGCTCTCTTGCTCTGTTATTTTTACCTTGCTGTGTTTCAGTGCAACGATCTACAGAATCACTTTCTCGTCCTCAACGGACTGCGTGAAAGCACAGGGCTAAGACAGCTCTGAAATGCACGATCTTCTATGGCACACTGTCCTCTACCTGTGGCCGTCATCTAGCTTTAGCTCTAGCCCTAAACCTATATGTAACATTAACCCAAACGCTAATGCTAAACCTATCCCTAACGCTAACCCTAACCCTAACCCTAACCCTAACCCTATCCATAACCCTAACCCTAACCCTATCCCTAACCCTAACCCTAACCCTAACCCTATCCCTATCCCTAACCCTAACCCTAACCCTAACCCTATCCCTATCCCTACCCTCATGATAAAGCTTATCCTTTCCATAATCGTAATGCTAGCCCTAACACTAACTCTATCTTTAAACAGAAATCTTCTGATATATCAGAGCTGTGGGTTGTGTCCTAAAGCAAATGCTACTGAAATCATTTTCAATCCGTAGTGAATGAACAGGAGCATAGCAGTTTCAGACCTCCGCAGGACAATGAGCTGCGAGTGTGGGCTTTTCGCCGCTCTCTTTTGTCCGGGAAAACAGCAGAGGCCGAAGATCTCCTGCAGCTACTGACTACTGTGTCTTGTGGACAAAACTGTTTCTCGAACGTACATATGCCCATGAAGTTCACAGCCCACTGACTCTATGCGATTGAATTTCCTTCTGATAGAATAGCAAGGAATTCATGGAAAGCTTCCAAACAACTAGGGACTCAGGATGTCTCATACAAGTCCCTTATTAGAAAACTTCATCTCCGGCGGGTAACACTAGGTCAATGCACTCGTTTCAGTAGAGTGCGAAATGTGTGGGATGCCGCTAGAAGCCACCGATTCGGAACGTCATTTCAATTGGTTTTCTGTAGGATCACCTTGGCGGTAACTTTGCTAGCCACAGACTTGTGGAATCACGTTGCCCAAAACAAATGAGTGAACGGAAGCACAGGACTATGCCAACTATGACCCAGAGTAAGCTTGGCTACCACTGTTTTCGCCAAATTACGCGTTCTGCGAGCAAAGCGTATGCGGACGTTGGAAGGCCGCTAGGCCATGCTACGCGACTTGGCCTCCAAGTCTCGGAAGACCTAAGGGAATGTCAATGTCAGAGTAGCCTGTGGGGCTCCCAGTGGAAGATAATACGTTCCTGAAGATTTGTTTGCTCCTCAAACGCACTCGGGAATCAACCTATTTCGTAGGAAGCGGGTTTTTCTCCAAAGCCGTCTGAGTGTTCAACGTCTTCTCAATGTTGTCATTTCCGTAGCGGATGTGATGGGAGAAGAAGACTGTAGCCTACGAAACCATGGAGACTTTACCACGTCCCTCGGACTCCACCCGTTCGTGAAGCATTCGAAGAGGAAGAAGCTAAAAGTACCTCCTGGGCCTACCAGGCCATTCATTCCACTCTGAGAATACAGCAGTGAAGACTTTGCGCTCCCCTGCGTCATTCAGCAATTATATCAAGTCGTGCGAAAAGTGTTCTCAACAAAAGCCATCCACACTATTGGACGTGTTATCAATGTTCTCATTTCAGTAGGAGATGAAAGCAGCGGTGTGTCACATAGGACGTACCCTTGTGAGCATCCTGTCCAAGAACCTTGCTGCCATATAGCATCTCTGGCTCGTGTCATAGTGCAGGAGCTACTGAAATGATCTCCCGTCAGCAAGGGAGGGAATGCTAGCATAGCACTTTGTGATCCTTGAAGCGGAATGAGCTTCCACAGTAGAGTTTTCTCCTAGGTACTTTTTCCATCAGAAAAGCGTAGCCCCGGGAAGAAGAGAGGCAACCGCCTACTACCTCACTTTGCCCATACAGTGTTTGCAACGTGGAAATGCACGTGCAGCTAGCAGTCCCCGTACTCTATCCGAGTGACTCTCTCACACAGCACAGGAGTGAACGGTTTGAAAGCTGCCAAGTTACTCGGGAATGAACATGTTCCTGAGAAGTGGCTTTAAGCATGAACGCAGCACTAGATCAATGTGCTCATAGCAGTTGAATTGGAAATGAGTGCCTTGTACCATATCACATACCCTCTTCAGAACTTATGATCAGCTCTCTTGCTCTGTTATTTTTACCTTGCTGTGTTTCAGTGCAACGATCTACAGAATCACTTTCTCGTCCTCAACGGACTGCGTGAAAGCACAGGACTAAGACACCTATGAAATGCAGGATCTTCCATGGCACACGGTCCTCTACCTGTGCCCGTCATCTAGCTTTAGCCCTAGCCCTAAACCTATATGTAACATTAACCCAAACGCTAATGCTAAACTTATCCCTAACGCTAACCCTAACCCTAACCCTAACCCTAACCCTATCCATAACCCTAACCCTAACCCTATCCCTAACCCTAACGCAAACCCTAACCCTATCCATAACCCTAACCCTAACCCTATCCCTAACCCTAACCCTAACCCTAACCCTATCCCTATCCCTAACCCTAACCCTAACCCTAACCCTATCCCTATCCCTACCCTCATGATAAAGCTTATCCTTTCCATAATCGTAATGCTAGCCCTAACCCTAACTCTATCTTTAAACAGAAATCTTCTGATATATCAGAGCTGTGGGTTGTGTCCTAAAGCAAATGCTACTGAAATCATTTTCAATCCGTAGTGAATGAACAGGAGCATAGCAGTTTCAGACCTCCGCAGGACAATGAGCTGCGAGTGTGGGCTTTTCGCCGCTCTCTTTTGTCCGGGAAAACAGCAGAGGCCGAAGATCTCCTGCAGCTACTGACTACCGTGTCTTGTGGACAAAACTGTTTCTCGAACGTACATATGCCCATGAAGCTCACAGCCCACTGACTCTATGCGATTGAATTTCCTTCTGATAGAATAGCAAGGAATTCATGGAAAGCTTCCAAACAACTAGGGACTCAGGATGTCTCATACAAGTCCCTTATTAGAAAACTTCATCTCCAGCGGGTAACACTAGGTCAATGCACTCGTTTCAGTAGAGTGCGAAATGTGTGGGATGCCGCTAGAAGCCACCGATTCGGTACGTCATTTCAATTGGTTTTCTGTAGGATCACCTTGGCGGTAACTTTGCTAGCCACAGACTTGTGGAATCACGTTGCCCAAAACAAATGAGTGAACGGAAGCACAGGACTATGCCAACTATGACCCAGAGTAAGCTTGGCTACCACTGTTTTCGCCAAATTACGCGTTCTGCGAGCAAAGCGTATGCGGACGTTGGAAGGCCGCTAGGCCATGCTACGCGACTTGGCCTCCAAGTCTCGGAAGACCTAAGGGAATGTCAATGTCAGAGTAGCCTGTGGGGCTCCCAGTGGAAGATAATACGTTCCTGAAGATTTGTTTGCTCCTCAAACGCACTCGGGAATCAACCTATTTCGTAGGAAGCGGGTTTTTCTCCAAAGCCGTCTCAGTGTTCAACGTCTTCTCAATGTTGTCATTTCCGTAGCGGATGTGATGGGAGAAGAAGACTGTAGCCTAAGAAACCATGGAGACTATACCACGTCCCTCGGACTCCACCCGTTCGTGAAGCATTCGAAGAGGAAGAAGCTAAAAGTACCTCCTGGGCCTACCAGGCCATTCATTCCACTCTGAGAATACAGCAGTGAAGACTTTGCGCTCCCCTGCGTCATTCAGCAATTATATCAAGTCGTGCGAAAAGTGTTCTCAACAAAAGCCATCCACACTATTGGACGTGTTATCAATGTTCTCATTTCAGTAGGAGATGAAAGCAGCGGTGTGTCACATAGGACGTACCCTTGTGAGCATCCTGTCCAAGAACCTTGCTGCCATATAGCATCTCTGGCTCGTGTCATAGCGCAGGAGCTACTGAAATGATCTCCCGTCAGCAAGGGAGGGAATGCTAGCATAGCACTTTGTGATCCTTGAAGCGGAATGAGCTTCCACAGTAGAGTTTTCTCCTAGGTACTTTTTCCATCAGAAAAGCGTAGCCCCGGGAAGAAGAGAGGCAACCGCCTACTACCTCACTTTGCCCATACAGTGTTTGCAACGTGGAAATGCACGTGCAGCTAGCAGTCCCCGTACTCTATCCGAGTGACTCTCTCACACAGCACAGGAGTGAACGGTTTGAAAGCTGCCAAGTTACTCGGGAATGAACATGTTCCTGAGAAGTGGCTTTAAGCATGAACGCAGCACTAGATCAATGTGCTCATAGCAGTTGAATTGGAAATGAGTGCCTTGTACCATATCACATACCCTCTTCAGAACTTATGATCAGCTCTCTTGCTCTGTTATTTTTACCTTGCTGTGTTTCAGTGCAACGATCTACAGAATCACTTTCTCGTCCTCAACGGACTGCGTGAAAGCACAGGACTAAGACACCTATGAAATGCAGGATCTTCCATGGCACACGGTCCTCTACCTGTGCCCGTCATCTAGCTTTAGCCCTAGCCCTAAACCTATATGTAACATTAACCCAAACGCTAATGCTAAACCTATCCCTAACGCTAACCCTAACCCTAACCCTAACCCTAACCCTATCCATAACCCTAACCCTAACCCTATCCCTAACCCTAACGCAAACCCTAACCCTATCCATAACCCTAACCCTAACCCTATCCCTAACCCTAACCCTAACCCTAACCCTATCCCTATCCCTAACCCTAACCCTAACCCTAACCCTATCCCTATCCCTACCCTCATGATAAAGCTTATCCTTTCCATAATCGTAATGCTAGCCCTAACCCTAACTCTATCTTTAAACAGAAATCTTCTGATATATCAGAGCTGTGGGTTGTGTCCTAAAGCAAATGCTACTGAAATCATTTTCAATCCGTAGTGAATGAACAGGAGCATAGCAGTTTCAGACCTCCGCAGGACAATGAGCTGCGAGTGTGGGCTTTTCGCGGCTCTCTTTTGTCCGGGAAAACAGCAGAGGCCGAAGATCTCCTGCAGCTACTGACTACTGTGTCTTGTGGACAAAACTGTTTCTCGAACGTACATATGCCCATGAAGCTCACAGCCCACTGACTCTATGCGATTGAATTTCCTTCTGATAGAATAGCAAGGAATTCATGGAAAGCTTCCAAACAACTAGGGACTCAGGATGTCTCATACAAGTCCCTTATTAGAAAACTTCATCTCCAGCGGGTAACACTAGGTCAATGCACTCGTTTCAGTAGAGTGCGAAATGTGTGGGATGCCGCTAGAAGCCACCGATTCGGAACGTCATTTCAATTGGTTTTCTGTAGGATCACCTTGGCGGTAACTTTGCTAGCCACAGACTTGTGGAATCACGTTGCCCAAAACAAATGAGTGAACGGAAGCACAGGACTATGCCAACTATGACCCAGAGTAAGCTTGGCTACCACTGTTTTCGCCAAATTACGCGTTCTGCGAGCAAAGCGTATGCGGACGTTGGAAGGCCGCTAGGCCATGCTACGCGACTTGGCCTCCAAGTCTCGGAAGACCTAAGGGAATGTCAATGTCAGAGTAGCCTGTGGGGCTCCCAGTGGAAGATAATACGTTCCTGAAGATTTGTTTGCTCCTCAAACGCACTCGGGAATCAACCTATTTCGTAGGAAGCGGGTTTTTCTCCAAAGCCGTCTCAGTGTTCAACGTCTTCTCAATGTTGTCATTTCCGTAGCGGATGTGATGGGAGAAGAAGACTGTAGCCTAAGAAACCATGGAGACGATACCACGTCCCTCGGACTCCACCCGTTCGTGAAGCATTCGAAGAGGAAGAAGCTAAAAGTACCTCCTGGGCCTACCAGGCCATTCATTCCACTCTGAGAATACAGCAGTGAAGACTTTGCGCTCCCCTGCGTCATTCAGCAATTATATCAAGTCGTGCGAAAAGTGTTCTCAACAAAAGCCATCCACACTATTGGACGTGTTAGCAATGTTCTCATTTCAGTAGGAGATGAAAGCAGCGGTGTGTCACATAGGACGTACCCTTGTGAGCATCCTGTCCAAGAACCTTGCTGCCATATAGCATCTCTGGCTCGTGTCATAGCGCAGGAGCTACTGAAATGATCTCCCGTCAGCAAGGGAGGGAATGCTAGCATAGCACTTTGTGATCCTTGAAGCGGAATGAGCTTCCACAGTAGAGTTTTCTCCTAGGTACTTTTTCCATCAGAAAAGCGTAGCCCTGGGAAGAAGAGAGGCAACCGCCTACTACCTCACTTTGCCCATACAGTGTTTGCAACGTGGAAATGCACGTGCAGCTAGCAGTCCCCGTACTCTATCCGAGTGACTCTCTCACACAGCACAGGAGTGAACGCTTTGAAAGCTGCCAAGTGTCTCGGGAATGAACATGTTCCTGAGAAGTGGCTTTAAGCATGAACGCAGCACTAGATCAATGTGCTCATAGCAGTTGAATTGGAAATGAGTGCCTTGTACCACATCACATACCCTCTTCAGAACTTATGATCAGCTCTCTTGCTCTGTTATTTTTACCTTGCTGTGTTTCAGTGCAACGATCTACAGAATCACTTTCTCGTCCTCAACGGACTGCGTGAAAGCACAGGGCTAAGACAGCTCTGAAATGCACGATCTTCTATGGCACACTGTCCTCTACCTGTGGCCGTCATCTAGCTTTAGCTCTAGCCCTAAACCTATATGTAACATTAACCCAAACGCTAATGCTAAACCTATCCCTAACGCTAACCCTAACCCTAACCCTAACCCTAACCCTATCCATAACCCTAACCCTAACCCTATCCCTAACCCTAACCCTAACCCTAACCCTATCCCTATCCCTAACCCTAACCCTAACCCTAACCCTATCCCTATCCCTACCCTCATGATAAAGCTTATCCTTTCCATAATCGTAATGCTAGCCCTAACCCTAACTCTATCTTTAAACAGAAATCTTCTGATATATCAGAGCTGTGGGTTGTGTCCTAAAGCAAATGCTACTGAAATCATTTTCAATCCGTAGTGAATGAACAGGAGCATAGCAGTTTCAGACCTCCGCAGGACAATGAGCTGCGAGTGTGGGCTTTTCGCCGCTCTCTTTTGTCCGGGAAAACAGCAGAGGCCGAAGATCTCCTGCAGCTACTGACTACTGTGTCTTGTGGACAAAACTGTTTCTCGAACGTACATATGCCCATGAAGTTCACAGCCCACTGACTCTATGCGATTGAATTTCCTTCTGATAGAATAGCAAGGAATTCATGCAAAGCTTCCAAACAACTAGGGACTCAGGATGTCTCATACAAGTCCCTTATTAGAAAACTTCATCTCCGGCGGGTAACACTAGGTCAATGCACTCGTTTCAGTAGAGTGCGAAATGTGTGGGATGCCGCTAGAAGCCACCGATTCGGAACGTCATTTCAATTGGTTTTCTGTAGGATCACCTTGGCGGTAACTTTGCTAGCCACAGACTTGTGGAATCACGTGGCCCAAAACAAATGAGTGAACGGAAGCACAGGACTATGCCAACTATGACCCAGAGTAAGCTTGGCTACCACTGTTTTCGCCAAATTACGCGTTCTGCGAGCAAAGCGTATGCGGACGTTGGAAGGCCGCTAGGCCATGCTACGCGACTTGGCCTCCAAGTCTCGGAAGACCTAAGGGAATGTCAATGTCAGAGTAGCCTGTGGGGCTCCCAGTGGAAGATAATACGTTCCTGAAGATTTGTTTGCTCCTCAAACGCACTCGGGAATCAACCTATTTCGTAGGAAGCGGGTTTTTCTCCAAAGCCGTCTGAGTGTTCAACGTCTTCTCAATGTTGTCATTTCCGTAGCGGATGTGATGGGAGAAGAAGACTGTAGCCTACGAAACCATGGAGACTTTACCACGTCCCTCGGACTCCACCCGTTCGTGAAGCATTCGAAGAGGAAGAAGCTAAAAGTACCTCCTGGGCCTACCAGGCCATTCATTCCACTCTGAGAATACAGCAGTGAAGACTTTGCGCTCCCCTGCGTCATTCAGCAATTATATCAAGTCGTGCGAAAAGTGTTCTCAACAAAAGCCATCCACACTATTGGACGTGTTATCAATGTTCTCATTTCAGTAGGAGATGAAAGCAGCGGTGTGTCACATAGGACGTACCCTTGTGAGCATCCTGTCCAGGAACCTTGCTGCCATATAGCATCTCTGGCTCGTGTCATAGTGCAGGAGCTACTGAAATGATCTCCCGTCAGCAAGGGAGGGAATGCTAGCATAGCACTTTGTGATCCTTGAAGCGGAATGAGCTTCCACAGTAGAGTTTTCTCCTAGGTACTTTTTCCATCAGAAAAGCGTAGCCCCGGGAAGAAGAGAGGCAACCGCCTACTACCTCACTTTGCCCATACAGTGTTTGCAACGTGGAAATGCACGTGCAGCTAGCAGTCCCCGTACTCTATCCGAGTGACTCTCTCACACAGCACAGGAGTGAACGGTTTGAAAGCTGCCAAGTTACTCGGGAATGAACATGTTCCTGAGAAGTGGCTTTAAGCATGAACGCAGCACTAGATCAATGTGCTCATAGCAGTTGAATTGGAAATGAGTGCCTTGTACCATATCACATACCCTCTTCAGAACTTATGATCAGCTCTCTTGCTCTGTTATTTTTACCTTGCTGTGTTTCAGTGCAACGATCTACAGAATCACTTTCTCGTCCTCAACGGACTGCGTGAAAGCACAGGACTAAGACACCTATGAAATGCAGGATCTTCCATGGCACACGGTCCTCTACCTGTGCCCATCATCTAGCTTTAGCCCTAGCCCTAAACCTATATGTAACATTAACCCAAACGCTAATGCTAAACTTATCCCTAACGCTAACCCTAACCCTAACCCTAACCCTAACCCTATCCATAACCCTAACCCTAACCCTATCCCTAACCCTAACGCAAACCCTAACCCTATCCATAACCCTAACCCTAACCCTATCCCTAACCCTAACCCTAACCCTAACCCTATCCCTATCCCTAACCCTAACCCTAACCCTAACCCTATCCCTATCCCTACCCTCATGATAAAGCTTATCCTTTCCATAATCGTAATGCTAGCCCTAACCCTAACTCTATCTTTAAACAGAAATCTTCTGATATATCAGAGCTGTGGGTTGTGTCCTAAAGCAAATGCTACTGAAATCATTTTCAATCCGTAGTGAATGAACAGGAGCATAGCAGTTTCAGACCTCCGCAGGACAATGAGCTGCGAGTGTGGGCTTTTCGCCGCTCTCTTTTGTCCGGGAAAACAGCAGAGGCCGAAGATCTCCTGCAGCTACTGACTACCGTGTCTTGTGGACAAAACTGTTTCTCGAACGTACATATGCCCATGAAGATCACAGCCCACTGACTCTATGCGATTGAATTTCCTTCTGATAGAATAGCAAGGAATTCATGGAAAGCTTCCAAACAACTAGGGACTCAGGATGTCTCATACAAGTCCCTTATTAGAAAACTTCATCTCCAGCGGGTAACACTAGGTCAATGCACTCGTTTCAGTAGAGTGCGAAATGTGTGGGATGCCGCTAGAAGCCACCGATTCGGTACGTCATTTCAATTGGTTTTCTGTAGGATCACCTTGGCGGTAACTTTGCTAGCCACAGACTTGTGGAATCACGTTGCCCAAAACAAATGAGTGAACGGAAGCACAGGACTATGCCAACTATGACCCAGAGTAAGCTTGGCTACCACTGTTTTCGCCAAATTACGCGTTCTGCGAGCAAAGCGTATGCGGACGTTGGAAGGCCGCTAGGCCATGCTACGCGACTTGGCCTCCAAGTCTCGGAAGACCTAAGGGAATGTCAATGTCAGAGTAGCCTGTGGGGCTCCCAGTGGAAGATAATACGTTCCTGAAGATTTGTTTGCTCCTCAAACGCACTCGGGAATCAACCTATTTCGTAGGAAGCGGGTTTTTCTCCAAAGCCGTCTGAGTGTTCAACGTCTTCTCAATGTTGTCATTTCCGTAGCGGATGTGATGGGAGAAGAAGACTGTAGCCTAAGAAACCATGGAGACTATACCACGTCCCTCGGACTCCACCCGTTCGTGAAGCATTCGAAGAGGAAGAAGCTAAAAGTACCTCCTGGGCCTACCAGGCCATTCATTCCACTCTGAGAATACAGCAGTGAAGACTTTGCGCTCCCCTGCGTCATTCAGCAATTATATCAAGTCGTGCGAAAAGTCTTCTCAACAAAAGCCATCCACACTATTGGACGTGTTATCAATGTTCTCATTTCAGTAGGAGATGAAAGCAGCGGTGTGTCACATAGGACGTACCCTTGTGAGCATCCTGTCCAAGAACCTTGCTGCCATATAGCATCTCTGGCTCGTGTCATAGCGCAGGAGCTACTGAAATGATCTCCCGTCAGCAAGGGAGGGAATGCTAGCATAGCACTTTGTGATCCTTGAAGCGGAATGAGCTTCCACAGTAGAGTTTTCTCCTAGGTACTTTTTCCATCAGAAAAGCGTAGCCCCGGGAAGAAGAGAGGCAACCGCCTACTACATCACTTTGCCCATACAGTGTTTGCAACGTGGAAATGCACGTGCAGCTAGCAGTCCCCGTACTCTATCCGAGTGACTCTCTCACACAGCACAGGAGTGAACGGTTTGAAAGCTGCCAAGTGTCTCGGGAATGAACATGTTCCTGAGAAGTGGCTTTAAGCATGAACGCAGCACTAGATCAATGTGCTCATAGCAGTTGAATTGGAAATGAGTGCCTTGTACCACATGACATACCCTCTTCAGAACTTATGATCAGCTCTCTTGCTCTGTTATTTTTACCTTGCTGTGTTTCAGTGCAACGATCTACAGAATCACTTTCTCGTCCTCAACGGACTGCGTGAAAGCACAGGACTAAGACACCTATGAAATGCAGGATCTTCCATGGCACACGGTCCTCTACCTGTGCCCGTCATCTAGCTTTAGCCCTAGCCCTAAACCTATATGTAACATTAACCCAAACGCTAATGCTAAACCTATCCCTAACGCTAACCCTAACCCTAACCCTAACCCTAACCCTATCCATAACCCTAACCCTAACCCTATCCCTAACCCTAACGCAAACCCTAACCCTATCCATAACCCTAACCCTAACCCTATCCCTAACCCTAACCCTAACCCTAACCCTATCCCTATCCCTAACCCTAACCCTAACCCTAACCCTATCCCTATCCCTACCCTCATGATAAAGCTTATCCTTTCCATAATCGTAATGCTAGCCCTAACCCTAACTCTATCTTTAAACAGAAATCTTCTGATATATCAGAGCTGTGGGTTGTGTCCTAAAGCAAATGCTACTGAAATCATTTTCAATCCGTAGTGAATGAACAGGAGCATAGCAGTTTCAGACCTCCGCAGGACAATGAGCTGCGAGTGTGGGCTTTTCGCCGCTCTCTTTTGTCCGGGAAAACAGCAGAGGCCGAAGATCTCCTGCAGCTACTGACTACCGTGTCTTGTGGACAAAACTGTTTCTCGAACGTACATATGCCCATGAAGCTCACAGCCCACTGACTCTATGCGATTGAATTTCCTTCTGATAGAATAGCAAGGAATTCATGCAAAGCTTCCAAACAACTAGGGACTCAGGATGTCTCATACAAGTCCCTTATTAGAAAACTTCATCTCCAGCGGGTAACACTAGGTCAATGCACTCGTTTCAGTAGAGTGCGAAATGTGTGGGATGCCGCTAGAAGCCACCGATTCGGAACGTCATTTCAATTGGTTTTCTGTAGGATCACCTTGGCGGTAACTTTGCTAGCCACAGACTTGTGGAATCACGTTGCCCAAAACAAATGAGTGAACGGAAGCACAGGACTATGCCAACTATGACCCAGAGTAAGCTTGGCTACCACTGTTTTCGCCAAATTACGCGTTCTGCGAGCAAAGCGTATGCGGACGTTGGAAGGCCGCTAGGCCATGCTACGCGACTTGGCCTCCAAGTCTCGGAAGACCTAAGGGAATGTCAATGTCAGAGTAGCCTGTGGGGCTCCCAGTGGAAGATAATACGTTCCTGAAGATTTGTTTGCTCCTCAAACGCACTCGGGAATCAACCTATTTCGTAGGAAGCGGGTTTTTCTCCAAAGCCGTCTCAGTGTTCAACGTCTTCTCAATGTTGTCATTTCCGTAGCGGATGTGATGGGAGAAGAAGACTGTAGCCTAAGAAACCATGGAGACTATACCACGTCCCTCGGACTCCACCCGTTCGTGAAGCATTCGAAGAGGAAGAAGCTAAAAGTACCTCCTGGGCCTACCAGGCCATTCATTCCACTCTGAGAATACAGCAGTGAAGACTTTGCGCTCCCCTGCGTCATTCAGCAATTATATCAAGTCGTGCGAAAAGTGTTCTCAACAAAAGCCATCCACACTATTGGACGTGTTATCAATGTTCTCATTTCAGTAGGAGATGAAAGCAGCGGTGTGTCACATAGGACGTACCCTTGTGAGCATCCTGTCCAAGAACCTTGCTGCCATATAGCATCTCTGGCTCGTGTCATAGCGCAGGAGCTACTGAAATGATCTCCCGTCAGCAAGGGAGGGAATGCTAGCATAGCACTTTGTGATCCTTGAAGCGGAATGAGCTTCCACAGTAGAGTTTTCTCCTAGGTACTTTTTCCATCAGAAAAGCGTAGCCCCGGGAAGAAGAGAGGCAACCGCCTACTACCTCACTTTGCCCATACAGTGTTTGCAACGTGGAAATGCACGTGCAGCTAGCAGTCCCCGTACTCTATCCGAGTGACTCTCTCACACAGCACAGGAGTGAACGCTTTGAAAGCTGCCAAGTGTCTCGGGAATGAACATGTTCCTGAGAAGTGGCTTTAAGCATGAACGCAGCACTAGATCAATGTGCTCATAGCAGTTGAATTGGAAATGAGTGCCTTGTACCACATCACATACCCTCTTCAGAACTTATGATCAGCTCTCTTGCTCTGTTATTTTTACCTTGCTGTGTTTCAGTGCAACGATCTACAGAATCACTTTCTCGTCCTCAACGGACTGCGTGAAAGCACAGGGCTAAGACAGCTCTGAAATGCACGATCTTCTATGGCACACTGTCCTCTACCTCTGGCCGTCATCTAGCTTTAGCTCTAGCCCTAAACCTATATGTAACATTAACCCAAACGCTAATGCTAAACCTATCCCTAACGCTAACCCTAACCCTAACCCTAACCCTATCCATAACCATAACCCTAACCCTATCCCTAACCCTAACCCTAACCCTAACCCTATCCCTATCCCTAACCCTAACCCTAACCCTAACCCTATCCCTATCCCTACCCTCATGATAAAGCTTATCCTTTCCATAATCGTAATGCTAGCCCTAACCCTAACTCTATCTTTAAACAGAAATCTTCTGATATATCAGAGCTGTGGGTTGTGTCCTAAAGCAAATGCTACTGAAATCATTTTCAATCCGTAGTGAATGAACAGGAGCATAGCAGTTTCAGACCTCCGCAGGACAATGAGCTGCGAGTGTGGGCTTTTCGCCGCTCTCTTTTGTCCGGGAAAACAGCAGAGGCCGAAGATCTCCTGCAGCTACTGACTACCGTGTCTTGTGGACAAAACTCTTTCTCGAACGTACATATGCCCATGAAGCTCACAGCCCACTGACTCTATGCGATTGAATTTCCTTCTGATAGAATAGCAAGGAATTCATGGAAAGCTTCCAAACAACTAGGGACTCAGGATGTCTCATACAAGTCCCTTATTAGAAAACTTCATCTCCAGCGGGTAACACTAGGTCAATGCACTCGTTTCAGTAGAGTGCGAAATGTGTGGGATGCCGCTAGAAGCCACCGATTCGGTACGTCATTTCAATTGGTTTTCTGTAGGATCACCTTGGCGGTAACTTTGCTAGCCACAGACTTGTGGAATCACGTTGCCCAAAACAAATGAGTGAACGGAAGCACAGGACTATGCCAACTATGACCCAGAGTAAGCTTGGCTACCACTGTTTTCGCCAAATTACGCGTTCTGCGAGCAAAGCGTATGCGGACGTTGGAAGGCCGCTAGGCCATGCTACGCGACTTGGCCTCCAAGTCTCGGAAGACCTAAGGGAATGTCAATGTCAGAGTAGCCTGTGGGGCTCCCAGTGGAAGATAATACGTTCCTGAAGATTTGTTTGCTCCTCAAACGCACTCGGGAATCAACCTATTTCGTAGGAAGCGGGTTTTTCTCCAAAGCCGTCTCAGTGTTCAACGTCTTCTCAATGTTGTCATTTCCGTAGCGGATGTGATGGGAGAAGAAGACTGTAGCCTAAGAAACCATGGAGACTATACCACGTCCCTCGGACTCCACCCGTTCGTGAAGCATTCGAAGAGGAAGAAGCTAAAAGTACCTCCTGGGCCTACCAGGCCATTCATTCCACTCTGAGAATACAGCAGTGAAGACTTTGCGCTCCCCTGCGTCATTCAGCAATTATATCAAGTCGTGCGAAAAGTGTTCTCAACAAAAGCCATCCACACTATTGGACGTGTTATCAATGTTCTCATTTCAGTAGGAGATGAAAGCAGCGGTGTGTCACATAGGACGTACCCTTGTGAGCATCCTGTCCAAGAACCTTGCTGCCATATAGCATCTCTGGCTCGTGTCATAGCGCAGGAGCTACTGAAATGATCTCCCGTCAGCAAGGGAGGGAATGCTAGCATAGCACTTTGTGATCCTTGAAGCGGAATGAGCTTCCACAGTAGAGTTTTCTCCTAGGTACTTTTTCCATCAGAAAAGCGTAGCCCCGGGAAGAAGAGAGGCAACCGCCTACTACCTCACTTTGCCCATACAGTGTTTGCAACGTGGAAATGCACGTGCAGCTAGCAGTCCCCGTACTCTATCCGAGTGACTCTCTCACACAGCACAGGAGTGAACGCTTTGAAAGCTGCCAAGTGTCTCGGGAATGAACATGTTCCTGAGAAGTGGCTTTAAGCATGAACGCAGCACTAGATCAATGTGCTCATAGCAGTTGAATTGGAAATGAGTGCCTTGTACCACATGACATACCCTCTTCAGAACTTATGATCAGCTCTCTTGCTCTGTTATTTTTACCTTGCTGTGTTTCAGTGCAACGATCTACAGAATCACTTTCTCGTCCTCAACGGACTGCGTGAAAGCACAGGGCTAAGACAGCTCTGAAATGCACGATCTTCTATGGCACACTGTCCTCTACCTGTGGCCGTCATCTAGCTTTAGCTCTAGCCCTAAACCTATATGTAACATTAACCCAAACGCTAATGCTAAACCTATCCCTAACGCTAACCCTAACCCTAACCCTAACCCTAACCCTATCCATAACCCTAACCCTAACCCTATCCCTAACCCTAACCCTAACCCTAACCCTATCCCTATCCCTAACCCTAACCCTAACCCTAACCCTATCCCTATCCCTACCCTCATGATAAAGCTTATCCTTTCCATAATCGTAATGCTAGCCCTAACCCTAACTCTATCTTTAAACAGAAATCTTCTGATATATCAGAGCTGTGGGTTGTGTCCTAAAGCAAATGCTACTGAAATCATTTTCAATCCGTAGTGAATGAACAGGAGCATAGCAGTTTCAGACCTCCGCAGGACAATGAGCTGCGAGTGTGGGCTTTTCGCCGCTCTCTTTTGTCCGGGAAAACAGCAGAGGCCGAAGATCTCCTGCAGATACTGACTACTGTGTCTTGTGGACAAAACTGTTTCTCGAACGTACATATGCCCATGAAGTTCACAGCCCACTGACTCTATGCGATTGAATTTCCTTCTGATAGAATAGCAAGGAATTCATGCAAAGCTTCCAAACAACTAGGGACTCAGGATGTCTCATACAAGTCCCTTATTAGAAAACTTCATCTCCGGCGGGTAACACTAGGTCAATGCACTCGTTTCAGTAGAGTGCGAAATGTGTGGGATGCCGCTAGAAGCCACCGATTCGGAACGTCATTTCAATTGGTTTTCTGTAGGATCACCTTGGCGGTAACTTTGCTAGCCACAGACTTGTGGAATCACGTGGCCCAAAACAAATGAGTGAACGGAAGCACAGGACTATGCCAACTATGACCCAGAGTAAGCTTGGCTACCACTGTTTTCGCCAAATTACGCGTTCTGCGAGCAAAGCGTATGCGGACGTTGGAAGGCCGCTAGGCCATGCTACGCGACTTGGCCTCCAAGTCTCGGAAGACCTAAGGGAATGTCAATGTCAGAGTAGCCTGTGGGGCTCCCAGTGGAAGATAATACGTTCCTGAAGATTTGTTTGCTCCTCAAACGCACTCGGGAATCAACCTATTTCGTAGGAAGCGGGTTTTTCTCCAAAGCCGTCTCAGTGTTCAACGTCTTCTCAATGTTGTCATTTCCGTAGCGGATGTGATGGGAGAAGAAGACTGTAGCCTAAGAAACCATGGAGACTATACCACGTCCCTCGGACTCCACCCGTTCGTGAAGCATTCGAAGAGGAAGAAGCTAAAAGTACCTCCTGGGCCTACCAGGCCATTCATTCCACTCTGAGAATACAGCAGTGAAGACTTTGCGCTCCCCTGCGTCATTCAGCAATTATATCAAGTCGTGCGAAAAGTGTTCTCAACAAAAGCCATCCACACTATTGGACGTGTTATCAATGTTCTCATTTCAGTAGGAGATGAAAGCAGCGGTGTGTCACATAGGACGTACCCTTGTGAGCATCCTGTCCAAGAACCTTGCTGCCATATAGCATCTCTGGCTCGTGTCATAGCGCAGGAGCTACTGAAATGATCTCCCGTCAGCAAGGGAGGGAATGCTAGCATAGCACTTTGTGATCCTTGAAGCGGAATGAGCTTCCACAGTAGAGTTTTCTCCTAGGTACTTTTTCCATCAGAAAAGCGTAGCCCCGGGAAGAAGAGAGGCAACCGCCTACTACCTCACTTTGCCCATACAGTGTTTGCAACGTGGAAATGCACGTGCAGCTAGCAGTCCCCGTACTCTATCCGAGTGACTCTCTCACACAGCACAGGAGTGAACGCTTTGAAAGCTGCCAAGTGTCTCGGGAATGAACATGTTCCTGAGAAGTGGCTTTAAGCATGAACGCAGCACTAGATCAATGTGCTCATAGCAGTTGAATTGGAAATGAGTGCCTTGTACCACATCACATACCCTCTTCAGAACTTATGATCAGCTCTCTTGCTCTGTTATTTTTACCTTGCTGTGTTTCAGTGCAACGATCTACAGAATCACTTTCTCGTCCTCAACGGACTGCGTGAAAGCACAGGGCTAAGACAGCTCTGAAATGCACGATCTTCTATGGCACACTGTCCTCTACCTCTGGCCGTCATCTAGCTTTAGCTCTAGCCCTAAACCTATATGTAACATTAACCCAAACGCTAATGCTAAACCTATCCCTAACGCTAACCCTAACCCTAACCCTAACCCTATCCATAACCATAACCCTAACCCTATCCCTAACCCTAACCCTAACCCTAACCCTATCCCTATCCCTAACCCTAACCCTAACCCTAACCCTATCCCTATCCCTACCCTCATGATAAAGCTTATCCTTTCCATAATCGTAATGCTAGCCCTAACCCTAACTCTATCTTTAAACAGAAATCTTCTGATATATCAGAGCTGTGGGTTGTGTCCTAAAGCAAATGCTACTGAAATCATTTTCAATCCGTAGTGAATGAACAGGAGCATAGCAGTTTCAGACCTCCGCAGGACAATGAGCTGCGAGTGTGGGCTTTTCGCCGCTCTCTTTTGTCCGGGAAAACAGCAGAGGCCGAAGATCTCCTGCAGCTACTGACTACCGTGTCTTGTGGACAAAACTCTTTCTCGAACGTACATATGCCCATGAAGCTCACAGCCCACTGACTCTATGCGATTGAATTTCCTTCTGATAGAATAGCAAGGAATTCATGGAAAGCTTCCAAACAACTAGGGACTCAGGATGTCTCATACAAGTCCCTTATTAGAAAACTTCATCTCCAGCGGGTAACACTAGGTCAATGCACTCGTTTCAGTAGAGTGCGAAATGTGTGGGATGCCGCTAGAAGCCACCGATTCGGAACGTCATTTCAATTGGTTTTCTGTAGGATCACCTTGGCGGTAACTTTGCTAGCCACAGACTTGTGGAATCACGTTGCCCAAAACAAATGAGTGAACGGAAGCACAGGACTATGCCAACTATGACCCAGAGTAAGCTTGGCTACCACTGTTTTCGCCAAATTACGCGTTCTGCGAGCAAAGCGTATGCGGACGTTGGAAGGCCGCTAGGCCATGCTACGCGACTTGGCCTCCAAGTCTCGGAAGACCTAAGGGAATGTCAATGTCAGAGTAGCCTGTGGGGCTCCCAGTGGAAGATAATACGTTCCTGAAGATTTGTTTGCTCCTCAAACGCACTCGGGAATCAACCTATTTCGTAGGAAGCGGGTTTTTCTCCAAAGCCGTCTCAGTGTTCAACGTCTTCTCAATGTTGTCATTTCCGTAGCGGATGTGATGGGAGAAGAAGACTGTAGCCTAAGAAACCATGGAGACTATACCACGTCCCTCGGACTCCACCCGTTCGTGAAGCATTCGAAGAGGAAGAAGCTAAAAGTACCTCCTGGGCCTACCAGGCCATTCATTCCACTCTGAGAATACAGCAGTGAAGACTTTGCGCTCCCCTGCGTCATTCAGCAATTATATCAAGTCGTGCGAAAAGTGTTCTCAACAAAAGCCATCCACACTATTGGACGTGTTATCAATGTTCTCATTTCAGTAGGAGATGAAAGCAGCGGTGTGTCACATAGGACGTACCCTTGTGAGCATCCTGTCCAAGAACCTTGCTGCCATATAGCATCTCTGGCTCGTGTCATAGCGCAGGAGCTACTGAAATGATCTCCCGTCAGCAAGGGAGGGAATGCTAGCATAGCACTTTGTGATCCTTGAAGCGGAATGAGCTTCCACAGTAGAGTTTTCTCCTAGGTACTTTTTCCATCAGAAAAGCGTAGCCCCGGGAAGAAGAGAGGCAACCGCCTACTACCTCACTTTGCCCATACAGTGTTTGCAACGTGGAAATGCACGTGCAGCTAGCAGTCCCCGTACTCTATCCGAGTGACTCTCTCACACAGCACAGGAGTGAACGCTTTGAAAGCTGCCAAGTGTCTCGGGAATGAACATGTTCCTGAGAAGTGGCTTTAAGCATGAACGCAGCACTAGATCAATGTGCTCATAGCAGTTGAATTGGAAATGAGTGCCTTGTACCACATGACATACCCTCTTCAGAACTTATGATCAGCTCTCTTGCTCTGTTATTTTTACCTTGCTGTGTTTCAGTGCAACGATCTACAGAATCACTTTCTCGTCCTCAACGGACTGCGTGAAAGCACAGGGCTAAGACAGCTCTGAAATGCACGATCTTCTATGGCACACTGTCCTCTACCTGTGGCCGTCATCTAGCTTTAGCTCTAGCCCTAAACCTATATGTAACATTAACCCAAACGCTAATGCTAAACCTATCCCTAACGCTAACCCTAACCCTAACCCTAACCCTAACCCTAACCCTATCCATAACCCTAACCCTAACCCTATCCCTAACCCTAACCCTAACCCTAACCCTATCCCTATCCCTAACCCTAACCCTAACCCTAACCCTATCCCTATCCCTACCCTCATGATAAAGCTTATCCTTTCCATAATCGTAATGCTAGCCCTAACCCTAACTCTATCTTTAAACAGAAATCTTCTGATATATCAGAGCTGTGGGTTGTGTCCTAAAGCAAATGCTACTGAAATCATTTTCAATCCGTAGTGAATGAACAGGAGCATAGCAGTTTCAGACCTCCGCAGGACAATGAGCTGCGAGTGTGGGCTTTTCGCCGCTCTCTTTTGTCCGGGAAAACAGCAGAGGCCGAAGATCTCCTGCAGCTACTGACTACTGTGTCTTGTGGACAAAACTGTTTCTCGAACGTACATATGCCCATGAAGTTCACAGCCCACTGACTCTATGCGATTGAATTTCCTTCTGATAGAATAGCAAGGAATTCATGCAAAGCTTCCAAACAACTAGGGACTCAGGATGTCTCATACAAGTCCCTTATTAGAAAACTTCATCTCCGGCGGGTAACACTAGGTCAATGCACTCGTTTCAGTAGAGTGCGAAATGTGTGGGATGCCGCTAGAAGCCACCGATTCGGAACGTCATTTCAATTGGTTTTCTGTAGGATCACCTTGGCGGTAACTTTGCTAGCCACAGACTTGTGGAATCACGTGGCCCAAAACAAATGAGTGAACGGAAGCACAGGACTATGCCAACTATGACCCAGAGTAAGCTTGGCTACCACTGTTTTCGCCAAATTACGCGTTCTGCGAGCAAAGCGTATGCGGACGTTGGAAGGCCGCTAGGCCATGCTACGCGACTTGGCCTCCAAGTCTCGGAAGACCTAAGGGAATGTCAATGTCAGAGTAGCCTGTGGGGCTCCCAGTGGAAGATAATACGTTCCTGAAGATTTGTTTGCTCCTCAAACGCACTCGGGAATCAACCTATTTCGTAGGAAGCGGGTTTTTCTCCAAAGCCGTCTGAGTGTTCAACGTCTTCTCAATGTTGTCATTTCCGTAGCGGATGTGATGGGAGAAGAAGACTGTAGCCTACGAAACCATGGAGACTTTACCACGTCCCTCGGACTCCACCCGTTCGTGAAGCATTCGAAGAGGAAGAAGCTAAAAGTACCTCCTGGGCCTACCAGGCCATTCATTCCACTCTGAGAATACAGCAGTGAAGACTTTGCGCTCCCCTGCGTCATTCAGCAATTATATCAAGTCGTGCGAAAAGTGTTCTCAACAAAAGCCATCCACACTATTGGACGTGTTATCAATGTTCTCATTTCAGTAGGAGATGAAAGCAGCGGTGTGTCACATAGGACGTACCCTTGTGAGCATCCTGTCCAAGAACCTTGCTGCCATATAGCATCTCTGGCTCGTGTCATAGTGCAGGAGCTACTGAAATGATCTCCCGTCAGCAAGGGAGGGAATGCTAGCATAGCACTTTGTGATCCTTGAAGCGGAATGAGCTTCCACAGTAGAGTTTTCTCCTAGGTACTTTTTCCATCAGAAAAGCGTAGCCCCGGGAAGAAGAGAGGCAACCGCCTACTACCTCACTTTGCCCATACAGTGTTTGCAACGTGGAAATGCACGTGCAGCTAGCAGTCCCCGTACTCTATCCGAGTGACTCTCTCACACAGCACAGGAGTGAACGGTTTGAAAGCTGCCAAGTTACTCGGGAATGAACATGTTCCTGAGAAGTGGCTTTAAGCATGAACGCAGCACTAGATCAATGTGCTCATAGCAGTTGAATTGGAAATGAGTGCCTTGTACCATATCACATACCCTCTTCAGAACTTATGATCAGCTCTCTTGCTCTGTTATTTTTACCTTGCTGTGTTTCAGTGCAACGATCTACAGAATCACTTTCTCGTCCTCAACGGACTGCGTGAAAGCACAGGACTAAGACACCTATGAAATGCAGGATCTTCCATGGCACACGGTCCTCTACCTGTGCCCGTCATCTAGCTTTAGCCCTAGCCCTAAACCTATATGTAACATTAACCCAAACGCTAATGCTAAACTTATACCTAACGCTAACCCTAACCCTAACCCTAACCCTAACCCTATCCATAACCCTAACCCTAACCCTATCCCTAACCCTAACGCTAACCCTAACCCTATCCATAACCCTAACCCTAACCCTATCCCTAACCCTAACCCTAACCCTAACCCTATCCCTATCCCTAACCCTAACCCTAACCCTAACCCTATCCCTATCCCTACCCTCATGATAAAGCTTATCCTTTCCATAATCGTAATGCTAGCCCTAACCCTAACTCTATCTTTAAACAGAAATCTTCTGATATATCAGAGCTGTGGGTTGTGTCCTAAAGCAAATGCTACTGAAATCATTTTCAATCCGTAGTGAATGAACAGGAGCATAGCAGTTTCAGACCTCCGCAGGACAATGAGCTGCGAGTGTGGGCTTTTCGCCGCTCTCTTTTGTCCGGGAAAACAGCAGAGGCCGAAGATCTCCTGCAGCTACTGACTACCGTGTCTTGTGGACAAAACTGTTTCTCGAACGTACATATGCCCATGAAGCTCACAGCCCACTGACTCTATGCGATTGAATTTCCTTCTGATAGAATAGCAAGGAATTCATGGAAAGCTTCCAAACAACTAGGGACTCAGGATGTCTCATACAAGTCCCTTATTAGAAAACTTCATCTCCAGCGGGTAACACTAGGTCAATGCACTCGTTTCAGTAGAGTGCGAAATGTGTGGGATGCCGCTAGAAGCCACCGATTCGGTACGTCATTTCAATTGGTTTTCTGTAGGATCACCTTGGCGGTAACTTTGCTAGCCACAGACTTGTGGAATCACGTTGCCCAAAACAAATGAGTGAACGGAAGCACAGGACTATGCCAACTATGACCCAGAGTAAGCTTGGCTACCACTGTTTTCGCCAAATTACGCGTTCTGCGAGCAAAGCGTATGCGGACGTTGGAAGGCCGCTAGGCCATGCTACGCGACTTGGCCTCCAAGTCTCGGAAGACCTAAGGGAATGTCAATGTCAGAGTAGCCTGTGGGGCTCCCAGTGGAAGATAATACGTTCCTGAAGATTCGTTTGCTCCTCAAACGCACTCGGGAATCAACCTATTTCGTAGGAAGCGGGTTTTTCTCCAAAGCCGTCTGAGTGTTCAACGTCTTCTCAATTTTGTCATTTCCGTAGCGGATGTGATGGGAGAAGAAGACTGTAGCCTAAGAAACCATGGAGACTATACCACGTCCCTCGGACTCCACCCGTTCGTGAAGCATTCGAAGAGGAAGAAGCTAAAAGTACCTCCTGGGCCTACCAGGCCATTCATTCCACTCTGAGAATACAGCAGTGAAGACTTTGCGCTCCCCTGCGTCATTCAGCAATTATATCAAGTCGTGCGAAAAGTGTTCTCAACAAAAGCCATCCACACTATTGGACGTGTTATCAATGTTCTCATTTCAGTAGGAGATGAAAGCAGCGGTGTGTCACATAGGACGTACCCTTGTGAGCATCCTGTCCAAGAACCTTGCTGCCATATAGCATCTCTGGCTCGTGTCATAGCGCAGGAGCTACTGAAATGATCTCCCGTCAGCAAGGGAGGGAATGCTAGCATAGCACTTTGTGATCCTTGAAGCGGAATGAGCTTCCACAGTAGAGTTTTCTCCTAGGTACTTTTTCCATCAGAAAAGCGTAGCCCCGGGAAGAAGAGAGGCAACCGCCTACTACCTCACTTTGCCCATACAGTGTTTGCAACGTGGAAATGCACGTGCAGCTAGCAGTCCCCGTACTCTATCCGAGTGACTCTCTCACACAGCACAGGAGTGAACGCTTTGAAAGCTGCCAAGTGTCTCGGGAATGAACATGTTCCTGAGAAGTGGCTTTAAGCATGAACGCAGCACTAGATCAATGTGCTCATAGCAGTTGAATTGGAAATGAGTGCCTTGTACCACTTCACATACCCTCTTCAGAACTTATGATCAGCTCTCTTGCTCTGTTATTTTTACCTTGCTGTGTTTCAGTGCAACGATCTACAGAATCACTTTCTCGTCCTCAACGGACTGCGTGAAAGCACAGGGCTAAGACAGCTCTGAAATGCACGATCTTCTATGGCACACTGTCCTCTACCTGTGGCCGTCATCTAGCTTTAGCTCTAGCCCTAAACCTATATGTAACATTAACCCAAACGCTAATGCTAAACCTATCCCTAACGCTAACCCTAACACTAACCCTAACCCTATCCATAACCATAACCCTAACCCTATCCCTAACCCTAACCCTAACCCTAACCCTATCCCTATCCCTAACCCTAACCCTAACCCTAACCCTATCCCTATCCCTACCCTCATGATAAAGCTTATCCTTTCCATAATCGTAATGCTAGCCCTAACCCTAACTCTATCTTTAAACAGAAATCTTCTGATATATCAGAGCTGTGGGTTGTGTCCTAAAGCAAATGCTACTGAAATCATTTTCAATCCGTAGTGAATGAACAGGAGCAGAGCAGTTTCAGACCTCCGCAGGACAATGAGCTGCGAGTGTGGGCTTTTCGCCGCTCTCTTTTGTCCGGGAAAACAGCAGAGGCCGAAGATCTCCTGCAGCTACTGACTACTGTGTCTTGTGGACAAAACTCTTTCTCGAACGTACATATGCCCATGAAGCTCACAGCCCACTGACTCTATGCGATTGAATTTCCTTCTGATAGAATAGCAAGGAATTCATGGAAAGCTTCCAAACAACTAGGGACTCCGGATGTCTCATACAAGTCCCTTATTAGAAAACTTTATCTCCAGCGGGTAACACTAGGTCAATGCACTCGTTTCAGTAGAGTGCGAAATGTGTGGGATGCCGCTAGAAGCCACCGATTCGGAACGTCATTTCAATTGGTTTTCTGTAGGATCACCTTGGCGGTAACTTTGCTAGCCACAGACTTGTGGAATCACGTTGCCCAAAACAAATGAGTGAACGGAAGCACAGGACTATGCCAACTATGACCCAGAGTAAGCTTGGCTACCACTGTTTTCGCCAAATTACGCGTTCTGCGAGCAAAGCGTATGCGGACGTTGGAAGGCCGCTAGGCCATGCTACGCGACTTGGCCTCCAAGTCTCGGAAGACCTAAGGGAATGTCAATGTCAGAGTAGCCTGTGGGGCTCCCAGTGGAAGATAATACGTTCCTGAAGATTTGTTTGCTCCTCAAACGCACTCGGGAATCAACCTATTTCGTAGGAAGCGGGTTTTTCTCCAAAGCCGTCTGAGTGTTCAACGTCTTCTCAATGTTGTCATTTCCGTAGCGGATGTGATGGGAGAAGAAGACTGTAGCCTAAGAAACCATGGAGACTATACCACGTCCCTCGGACTCCACCCGTTCGTGAAGCATTCGAAGAGGAAGAAGCTAAAAGTACCTCCTGGGCCTACCAGGCCATTCATTCCACTCTGAGAATACAGCAGTGAAGACTTTGCGCTCCCCTGCGTCATTCAGCAATTATATCAAGTCGTGCGAAAAGTGTTCTCAACAAAAGCCATCCACACTATTGGACGTGTTATCAATGTTCTCATTTCAGTAGGAGATGAAAGCAGCGGTGTGTCACATAGGACGTACCCTTGTGAGCATCCTGTCCAAGAACCTTGCTGCCATATAGCATCTCTGGCTCGTGTCATAGTGCAGGAGCTACTGAAATGATCTCCCGTCAGCAAGGGAGGGAATGCTAGCATAGCACTTTGTGATCCTTGAAGCGGAATGAGCTTCCACAGTAGAGTTTTCTCCTAGGTACTTTTTCCATCAGAAAAGCGTAGCCCCGGGAAGAAGAGAGGCAACCGCCTACTACCTCACTTTGCCCATACAGTGTTTGCAACGTGGAAATGCACGTGCAGCTAGCAGTCCCCGTACTCTATCCGAGTGACTCTCTCACACAGCACAGGAGTGAACGCTTTGAAAGCTGCCAAGTTACTCGGGAATGAACATGTTCCTGAGAAGTGGCTTTAAGCATGAACGCAGCACTAGATCAATGTGCTCATAGCAGTTGAATTGGAAATGAGTGCCTTGTACCATATACATACCCTCTTCAGAACTTATGATCAGCTCTCTTGCTCTGTTATTTTTACCTTGCTGTGTTTCAGTGCAACGATCTACAGAATCACTTTCTCGTCCTCAACGGACTGCGTGAAAGCACAGGACTAAGACACCTATGAAATGCAGGATCTTCCATGGCACACGGTCCTCTACCTGTGCCCGTCATCTAGCTTTAGCCCTAGCCCTAAACCTATATGTAACATTAACCCAAACGCTAATGCTAAACCTATCCCTAACGCTAACCCTAACCCTAACCCTAACCCTATCCATAACCCTAACCCTAACCCTATCCCTAACCCTAACGCAAACCCTAACCCTATCCATAACCCTAACCCTAACCCTATCCCTAACCCTAACCCTAACCCTAACCCTATCCCTATCCCTAACCCTAACCCTAACCCTAACCCTATCCCTATCCCTACCCTCATGATAAAGCTTATCCTTTCCATAATCGTAATGCTAGCCCTAACCCTAACTCTATCTTTAAACAGAAATCTTCTGATATATCAGAGCTGTGGGTTGTGTCCTAAAGCAAATGCTACTGAAATC